>NC_084828.1:54021690-54324720 GCF_033115175.1 Lepus europaeus
CAACTGAGAGCATTCTGTAGGTTAGACTTTATTCCGATTTATTTGGATGTCCTTCTTATTGGCCTTCTTTTCCTGGTGTCTCAATTATAAACCTTCCCTAAGAAGTTAGATACTGCTATTCTACACCTCACTCTGTGAGATTCTGACATAACTTTTATCACAAGTTCTGCTTTGAGCTATCAAATGACTGGAGCCCAGCAGATTCTTTTCGTGATACACTACAGTGAGACACTCAGTTTGTAGCTTTACTCACCCAAATCCTTCTTTGCTTGCTTGCCAGACCCATGGGACCACTCCTTATGGCTTTTTTTAGGGTTGGATCTGTCTGTAAGCATTTACTGAATGATCATTTGTTTATGCCGAAACTACATGTAAAATATATATATATATATATATATATATATGAACAGGGCTAAAAAGGTCTCTATAGCTTTAGTCTGAAAATTGCACATCTCATACAATAAAATTGAGATCCTGAAAGTTAAAATGTTTTTTATGTCATTCCACTGTATTGTAGAAGGATTTAGAATAAGAAAACAGTTTTTTAGCCAGCGCTGCAGCTCAATAGGCTAATCCTCCGTCTTGCGGTGCCGGCACACCGGGTTCTAGTCCCGGTCGGGGCACCGGATTCTGTCCTAGTTGCCCCTCTTCCAGGCCAGCTCTCTGCTGTGGCCAGGGAGTGCAGTGGAGGATGGCCCAAGTGCTTGGGCCCTGCACCCCATGGGAGACCAGGATAAGCACCTGGCTCCTGCCTTCGGATCAGCGCGGTGCACCGGCCGCAGCGTGCTGGCCGCAGTGGCCATTGGAGGGTGAACCAACGGCAAAAAGGAAGACCTTTCTCCCTGTCTCTCTCTCTCACTGTCACTCTGCCTGTCAAAAAATAAGTAAATAAATAAATAAACAGTTTTTTATCACAACTGCTGGGCTTTCTGTGTTTATGGGGTTTCTTCAATTGTGATGGTAGCTTCTAGTTTATGACATACTAACACAAAAGCACTCGTATACAGATTTACATCGTTTACTCAGAAATTTTCAGGGCCGGCGCTGTGGTATAGCAGGTAAAGCCGCCACCTGCAGTGCCGGCATCCGATATGGGAACCAGTTCGAGTCCTGGCTGCTCTACTTCTGATCCAGCTCTCTGCTATGGCCTGGGAAAGCAGTAGAAGATGGTCCAAGTCCTTGGGCCCCTGCACCCACAAGGGAAGACCCAAAGGAAGCTCCTGGCTCTTGCTTCAGATTGGCACACCTCCAGCCGGCAGCCAACTGGGGAGTGAACCATTGTATAGAAGACCTCTCTCTCTCTCTCTCTCTCTCTCTCTCCTTCTCTCTCTGTGTAACTCTGACTTTTAAATAAATAAAAATAAATCTTTAAAAAAAAGAAATTTTCATCCAGTTTGAAAATACTATTGATGACTTATCTTCATTTTTTAATTTAATTTTTATTGACTCATAATTGCATGAATTTGTGGGAAACAGTGTGTTTTTATACATGTACATTGTACGATGATCAAATTAGAGTGATTAGTATACCTGTTACCTTAAATATTTAATTTTTCATTGTAGTGGAAATGACCCCTCAGCTTCTTAAAATTTTCCATCAAAAAAAAAAAAAAGTAAATAGAAAGTTAATGAATTCTTCTATTCTTTTCATTGTTCAAATTCCTGCTGACTTCATAGGTCATGGAAAATCTTCTCTGTCAACAGTACTGCAAGAGCTGTAAAGTAACTCTCAAGTCCACAGTGGCCTCAGTGAATGCAAAACTGCGTAGTCAGGAAGTCTGTGAGGAGGAAGCCTCAGAACCACACCTAGGAGCTGAAATGTGATGACTCAGTCTGACCAGTAACAATGTTGGGAAATTATAGAAGAATGTAGCTTGGTCCAGATTTTTTATCCAAGCTAGTCAATTAGCTACTAACTATATGGATCTCAAGTGTGGCCCAGAGTTTCTCCAAGGGGAGTATCTGTATGTGTTGTGTGTGTGTGTGTGTGTGTTTGATATCATAATTGCCAGTAACTTTCTGACTTTCCAGTCAGATCTCCCAATGTTTGAGAAACAGATTCAACTAAACAAGCAGAAGACATGAGCATGGAGTCCTAAAGACTATCAGAGGATACCAGAGAATAAAATCCTCTGGGACACCACCATTACCAAAAACAATTATCTGGAATCAAAGCAGCTGTTAAACTAGCAGAACCTACTTAACTCTGCCTTTCGGATAGCCCAAATTTTTTAAAACATGTTTAACTCTTTATCAAAAAATTAGAAATCAATAAAACAAACTTACATAAAGAATTTGATAGGAGCCACCATAGTAACATAACAGGTTAAACTGCCACCTGCAAAGCCAATATCTCATATGGGTGCTGATTCAAGTTTTGGCAGCTCCACTTCCAATCCAGCTCCCTGCTAATGAGCCTGAGAAAGCAATAGAAGATGGCCCAATTCCTTGGGACCCTATACCTATGTGGGAGACCCAGATGAAGCTCCTGGCTGCAGGCTTTGGCCTGGCCCAGCCCTGGCCATTGCAGCCATTCGGGGAATGAACCAGTGGATCCAAGATCAATATCTCTCTCTCTCTCTCTCTCTCTCTCTGTCTCTCCCTCTCTCTCTCTGTAACTCTGTATTTGAAATAAATCTTTTTTAAAAGGTAATTTTATCAAAAAATATTATCCTCTGTGTATATCTCAGTGCACATTTAGATGGGTCTCTTGCATTTTATGATTTCAATTCCAGAATTACATACTAATGGACCAACAATAGACTTTATACATTAGTTAAAAATTAAAATTGTCACACAGGGATAGGCATTTGGTACAATGGTTCAGTTGCCACTTGGGATGCCCACATCCCATATCATAGTGCCTGGTTTGATTCATAGCTAATTCCCTTCCAATCCAGCTTCCTGCTAATACACAACTTGGGAGGCAGCAGGTGACAGGTCAAGCACTTGGGTCCCTGTCATCCATGTGTGAGACCCAAATGAAGTTCCAGGCTATGTGCACACTTGGGGAGTCAACCAGTAGATGAGATCTCTCTCTCTCTCTCTCTCCCTCTCTCTCTCGCTCTCTTTATCTCTCTAATAAAAGTTAAAAATAAATAAATAATATTTTAAAAGGCCTCGTAGTCACTTTTGTCACTATTTTAGACAGCATTCATTATTATAAAAGAGACATGGAAATTGTTTACATGAACGATTTCAGTACTTCAGTGGAATGGGCAGCTGCATGTGATGCCATTTCAAGAGAGATTTCAGTCTACATGTTTTCCAAGAATGTCACCATCTCTCAAAAGAAAATAACCCTTGTTGTGTAGAACTACTTTGGTGCCTCCATATTCAGGAATAACTTTATCTCCAACTTTCACACTTACTGGTGAATCTCTCCACCCTTCACTTTAGAGCCTGATCCAGCAGCCACTACTATTGCTTACAATATTTTTCCTTGAGATTTTTCTGGGAACATAATGCCTTCTTCAAACACAGTTTCTGTAACACTCCTTTCAACCAATACCCAGTTGAAGAGCAAAAGAAACTTCCTAAATGTTTGTCCTGCCATTGCCCCAGAGCCAGGCTCCGGCCCTGCTTATTTGGCACTGCTGCCAGGAGAAACCCACAGTTCAGCCCTCAGGACACAAGACTAGCCCATAGCTACTTTTCAAGTAGGAGCAAATATTGATGCATGTTTGAATAATTTTCAATATTAAAACTTTGATATTTTAATTTTTCTCTTCTTTTTTATATTTTATTAATGTCAAGAGAACAGGTTTCAAATGGTTCATAGATACAATTCTACAAATATACTTCCCTCCCTCGTCCTTCCTTTCTTTTTTTTTAAATTTTTGTGATAAAACTTTTAACTTTCCCAATAATCACAGGATTAATGCTCCACTAAATAAGGAGTCAACAAGAAAAATGTAGAAAGATCACTTTTTTACTGGAACATAGACAAGGACTATAAATAATAATCAAATCCAAGAAGTCAATTTCACCCTTACACATTAAAATTTTTGTACTCTATATATTAGCTAAAATTAACTAGATAATACTAACTTCTTTTTTTTTTTTTTTTTTTTTTTTTTGACAGGCAGAGTGGACAGTGAGAGAGAGACAGAGAGAACGGTCTTCCTTTGCCGTTGGTTCACCCTCTAATGGCCGCCGCGGTAGCGCGCTGCGGCCGGCACACCACGCTGTTCCGATGGCAGGAGCCAGGTGCTTATCTTCTAATATTCCAGTTAGCTGAAATTTTAATGTATTGAGTGAAATAGAAATCCATAACAACTTGATTTGTTAAATTACATTTGTAAGCCTAAGAACTAAGCATGTTTCTGAAAATATTCCTGCACTGAGATGCTATCACTACACCCACCAGCACCCATACTTAAGTGTAAAACAGGGGCCATGGTTATTCAACTAAGTGACTTTAAGGTTCCTTCCAACTGTTAAAAGTTATTTACTTATGTGAATAACATAACACTATTTGTATATTACTGAGATAATAATCCTGTCCTCTGGCTATTGAAAAAAAAACATAAGTGCAAAATAAAGTCTTATACAATGTCTCCAGTATGCTAAAAAGTCTGTAATTCTCATTGACTCTAAAAGGAGTTCTACAGATGTGGGACAAAGAACATAAATAGTGTGCACCTCAGCAAAGTGAAATTGAATGACTGTGAACCAACCAGCTGCACCAAACATGACTTCACTTGATCTGTGAGTTGGTAGCTGGTACTCAAACCAGCTGTGCCACGATACCTGATCCAATTTTATTTGCAACAAAAAATATGTTTGTAGGCCCAAGGGAGAATATAGAGTTATTTGCAGGGACGTAAAGACAAAGATGAGAGAACTAACATGCAAGTCATTGAAGACTCTGGGAAATTTCTCAAAACAGAAATATTTGTTGAATATTCTTTTTGTTTGTTTTATACCAACACCCAGTTGAGCATCTGTAATAGAATCTGTAAACATGGAAGAATATTTGAGTATAAGGCATAGCTTTTGACTATAACTCTGCAGAGGAGATAAGACAAAACACAAATAGATCAGTGCAATGCAGTATGGATTACCCCAGAAATAAGTAATACAACATCCTCTAAGAACCCCAAGTAGGATTTTGGCTAGTTACCATCAAGTCATTGTGACATATGAGTTTTATATATATATATATACATACACACACACACAACCTTATTGTGAGCCAAGAAATATGACCATGGCAATTAAATAAGAGAATAAATTTGTTGAAATTTACTGTGATATGTAATAATTCTAGTGAACTTGTTTTATCCAATTAATAAAAGTATTGGAAACTGGTGTTTAGGAGAAACAAAGTAGAGATTTCACACATGTCACTCATAAAGTAAACTGATTCTTTGAAACACTAAAAGCAAGATGGACAGCCTTGTGTCAACACACTGTACTTGTAATTTCTGACAACCTTGTTTAATACTTTCTGACTTTCATTACCTTTACTTTTAAATAGTTTTTAATGGAATGCTTACTACCTTTAGTGTAAACAGCATCTTTAATACAAAACACAGAAGTAACCCACATTTCCATATCAGACAGTGCAAGTCTGCTTACTTGACCACATGAATATAACTATTCTCTCTCCAAAAATGTGCTAAAATATCAGTAGAGGAATTAAAGGATATATATCCAGGAAAAACAAAAATAGTGAGAAAGGAAGCATCAGAGTATGAGAAATGTCAACACTTTTGCGAGAACTGATCGAACAGTTTATGGACAAGTACAATCTCAAGTGCCTGAAAAGGAGTGTCTTAGGGCAGGTTCCTTAGAAGCAGAGCCTGCGAGATTGCTGCATAAATAATAAGGCATGCTCTTAAGAGAAACTTGTCGGAAAATGAGGGAAACAAGCTAGAACAGAAGAAAAGGCTAAGGAAATGTGATTTCAGAGAAAGTCTAACCTCAGCCTGATGCCACAGAGAGTTCTGGAGGATAAATTGCACCAAGGGACTATGTCTTCCAGACAGAAGGAGGCTAGACTGTTAGACCCCTTGTTACATGGCTGCCCAAGGCAGATGGAGGAAAGCGCAGCATACCATGTACTTGTGGACCAATAAGCTCCCTCTTAGCCTAGGGTGATCTTTCAATGAGGCAGGCAGGTATAACACATTAACAGCCAGCACATCCAACCACTAGGAGCTGAGTGTGCTTCATCAGTAAAGAGGATCGGGGCCGGAGGGGGTGGGGAGGGCAGCATTGTGACACACCACTTGCCAGTGCCCCATGTCAGAGTTCCATTTCAAGTCTCAGCTGCTCCACTTCCAATCCAGCTCCCTGCTTAAGGGCTGGGGAAAGCAGTACAAGATGGCCAAATCTCTTGAACTCCTGCCACCCACATGCAAGACCCAGAATTTTGGGTGCCAGGTCCAGCCCTGGCTGTTGCAGCTATCTGGGGAGTGAACCAGCTAAAGGAAGATCTCTTTCTCTGTGTCTTCTTGTTTCTCTGTCATTCCACCTTTCAAAAAAAATCTTAAAATGGTAGAGAGGGAATTGGGGCAGGGTACCAAAAGTAATTTTTCTAGTCGATCTTTTGCACAGTTGGGATACTTCCTTCTTACACTATATGTATTCCATTTGGTCACTGTTTGTGCACTTTTTGGTTACAATATCCAGTAAAATTTACAGGAGAGTTAAAGAGATGAGCTGCTACCATTGCTGAAGTTAGTTCCAAGACCTTAATTGACATACCTGTCCCTCTTCTCCTATTCTTTCTAGATTCCCCTCCCCTCTTGCTAATACATGTCATGATGTGGGTGACTTATTAAGAAGAAGTCACCCAGGCCTTCATCCTTGAGTAGTCAGATCTCCTGGTTAGTACACTTTACTTGCCTTTCTTGCTAACTGGAGTTTAAAATTGGGCATGAGAATACCCATGGGAGAGACATCCCAGTAGATCATCTGAGTGCCAGATACATTCTTCCCTTCCCTTATAATAGAGCTGCAACTTTGCCACCTCAATGATGAACAGGGTCACAAATACTCCTACCGATATGGTAATGCCTTTTTGGCCTGATGATGTGCTAGAACGGGGAATCCAGAATGCCAAATGGCACTTGTAGCTTTAAATAAAGCTGAACTCAATTATTGAGTTTCCAGGTAAAAGAATTTGAACCAAGATCTCTAGACTCACAGAGAGCCTCGAGCTGCATAATGCTGGTAAATTGGAGCACCCTTACTTATACCCCCTTAGTTCTCAGGTCTATGTAGTCTAACTACTAGAAACAATGCAACACACAAATATATAATGGTCACTGGTTTGGGGCAAATATTAGGGTACTCCAAAATGTTCGCTGAAAAGGAATTAAAAGGTAAATTCATTTTAGTGCCCAATAATTTGAAATTCATGCATACAAAGCATATAAAAAAGCTCAAAGAAATGTATATTATGAAAGAAACTATGCATGGATTTCAAAATTGCTTTGCACCAAAATAAATTTTTAATTCCATTTTCCACAAACTTTTTGGGAAGTATTCTCATACTGTATCCTGAAGAATAGTACCCAACATTTGCAGGTACCAATAAGTTCTTCAACTGCACCATAAAAAGGTAATTCCCATGCTCTGTGAGACAAACAATATCCAGAGAGGCTGCAGGTATAAACTGTAGCAAGCAACATTCCCTGAAGCCACAGAATGAGTGCACAAACCTGGTGAAGGGAATCTGGCAGAGCATCAACATAATCTGTTACAGGAATATCAATGAGAATTTAAAATTGAGCTGATTCATACTTTAGAACCCTAAAAGGCTAGACTCTAAAGAACAGGAGTAAAACAAGCAACAAAAATAATCATTAAAAAGTTTAAATTTCTTAAAAGGTAAGAAATAAATTCCATTAAACTGGAAAGAGTTCTTTGAAAAAGAAACAATCCAAAAATAATAAAGCACTCTTGGAAAGTACAAATGTGATAGACAAAACTAAAAATTAGGAAGATTAAAAGATAAATCAAGGATATCTCTCAAAAATAGAATAAAATTATATTTTAAAATGAAAGAAAAGATCAGATGATAAGTTCAGATATTTCAACACTGTAAAGTAGTTGCAGAAACACAGAAGAATCAAAACATGCCTCAAAGGATTGAATCAATGAAATGATCATACAAGGAAAAGACAAATGTGCACACAAACACCCTATATAAAAAGTTCATAAATATCTAGAGAAGGAAGGTCACATATGAGAGAACTAGAGTTGAATTAGAATTCACAAGAGCAACATCAGATGCCATAAGACAGTGGGAAAAGTACAGAAGAAAGATTTTTTTAATCCAGAATTCAATGTCTACTTAAATTGTCTAACTTGCATTCAATGAGTATAGACTGCCTCTGAGAATTTAAAATGACACAACCATTTTTATGTGGTAATTTCTTAAAAACTTAAAAACATATCACATTAAAACATCAAACAACATGATCAAGCTATTGTACTCCCAGACATTTACCCAAGGGGAAAAATAACAAAAGCATATATGCACATGCATCTGAATGTTTGCAGCAATTTTATTTTTAATAGCCAAGAGCTAGAAACAGCACAAGTCATCAATTACCATGAATTACCATTGTAGTATATTTGTACAATGCAGTACTACTCAAAAATAATAACTAAATGAACTTTTTTTTTAAAAAAGTGAGTTATTGATATTTGGAAAAATGCAGAAACACAAATGAATCTCTAGATAATTATGCCAAGTGAAAGAAGCCATGCAAAAAAAAATGTGTGTATGTATACCGTATGACTTTTGATATAAAACTTCAGGAAATGAAAACCCATTGATAATGACAGAAAACTTGGAGGTTACATGGGAAGAAAGTGTGTGATCAGGGGCAGAAAAAGGGAATTATAAAGAGGAATGGGAAACTTTTAGGTTTGATACATACGTTTGCTATTTCAGTGGTGATGTTTGCTAGACTTATCAAATCATATATTTCAAATGTGCAAACGGGGCTGGCACTGTGGCACAGCAGGTTAAAGCCCTGGCCTGAAGCGCCGGTATCCCATATGGGCACCGGTTCGAGTCCCTGCTGCTCCTCTTCTGATCCAGCTCTCTGCTATGGCCTGGGATAGCAGTGGAAGATGGCCCAAGTCCAAGTCCTTGGACCCCTGCACACACATGGGAGACTTGGAAGAAGCTCCAGGCTCCTGGCTTCAGATCAGCACAGCTCCGGCCATTGCAGCCATCTGGGGAGTGAACCAGCAGATAGAAGACCTCTCTCGACCCGCGCCGCGGCTCACTAGGCTAATCCTCTGTCGTGCGGTGCCAGCACACCAGGTTCTAGTCCCGGCGGGGCGCCGGATCCTGTCACGGTTGCCCCTCTTCCAGGCCAGCTCTCTGCTCTGCTATGGCCCGGGAAGGCAGTGGAGGATGGCCCAAGTGCTTGGGCTCCGCACCCCATGGGAGACCAGGATAAGCACCTGGCTCCTGACTTCAGTTCAGCGCGGTGCGGCCATTGGAGGGTGAACCAACGGCAAAGGAAGACCTTTCTCTCTGTCTCTCTCCTCTCTCTCACTATCCACTCTGTCTGTCAAAAAAAAAAAAAAAGAAGACCTCTCTCTGTCTCTACCTCTCTCTGTAACTCCATCTTTCAAATAAATAAAATAAATCTTTTTTTAAAATGTGTAAAGTTATTTTCATCTTCTAGAAGTCAACAGTTCTCTTTAAGATACACAAAAAGGAAACTTTAAAAATGTAGGAAATGTGTAACCTATATTATTCATATATAATCATTAATTTTTCAGCCAATAGTTATTTTATGGCTCCTATATGCTGGACAATGTGCTTGATGCTGGAAGCAGAAATATCTCCACAATATGACACTCCTTCCCAAGAACTTAATAGATTTGTGAAAATAACACACACATCTATCTTTTGGGGAGATGGGTTACTATATTTTCTTCGTAGGTGTTAGTTCAAATTCTTGATAACTCGGGTACTTGAGTCCCTGCTACCCATGTGAGAGACAGATGAAGTTCCTTGTTCCTGGTTTTTGCCTAGCCCAGCACTGGCTGTTGCAGATATCTGGGGAATGAGTCAATGGATGGGGGGGGCATCAATCAATCTTTCTCATCTCTCATCTTTCTCCTACTGCTACTGCTGTTTCTACTCTGCCTTTCAAATAAATGAAAAATGAATATTTATATTATTCTATATCAAAATATTGAATAAATATAATAAATGTTGTTAGCAACCCCTGTTCATATAAAACCCCTTTTCTTTTTCTTTTTCTTTTTTTTTTTTTATTTGACAGGTAGAGTTGTAGACAGTGAGAGAGAGAGACAGAGAGAAAGGTCTTACTTCCGTTGGTTCACTCCCTAAATGGCCGATACAGTTGGCGCTGCGCTGAGCTGAAGCCAGGAGCCAGGTGCTTCTTCCTGGTCTCCCGTGCGGGTGTAGGTGCCCAAGGACTTGGGCCATCCTCCACTTCCCTCCCGGGACACAGCAGAGAGCTGGACTGGAAGAGGAGCAACCAGGACTAGAACCCAGCGCCCATATGGGATGCTGGCACCTCAGGCAGAGGATCAACCAAGTGAGCCATGGCACCGGCCCCAAAATCCCTTTTCATACATAGCACTTCCTTTGTTATTTTCTCTGTATTAACAAAATGCCTTCTGGGTGCCATTAATATCTTCCCTTCCCTTTTCAATGCTAGTATATTTTTTTTAACTTTTATTTAATGAATATAAATTTCCAGTGTACAGCTTATGGATTACAATGGCTTCCCCCTCCCATAACTTCCCTCCCACCCGCAACCCTCCCCTCTCCCGCTCCCTCTCCCCTTCTATTTGCATCAAGATTCATTTTCAATTCTCTTTATATACAGAAGATCAATTTAGTATAAAGATTTCAACAGTTTGCACCCACATAGAAACACAAAGTGAAACATACTGTTTGAGTACTAGTTATAGCATCAAATCACAATGTATAGCACATTAAGGACAGAGATCCCACATAAGGAGCAAGTGCACAGTGGCTCCTGTTGTTGACCCAACAAATTGACACTCTAGTTTATGGTGCCAGTAACCACCCTAGGCTGTCGTCAGGAATTGCCAAGGCTATGGAAGCCTTCCAAGTTTGCCGACTCTGATCATATTTAGACAAGGTCATAAAAGACAGAGTGAGGATAGTAAACAATGATCCTAAGAGTGGCATTTACCAGGTTTGAACAATTATACAGCATTAAGTGGGGAAGAGAACCATCAGTACACACAGGTTGGGAGTGGAGCCAGTGGTGGTAGAGTAGAGGTTATGATTACAAAGGAATGAGGCCCAAGTACGCTAGACAGGGTCTAGAACAAAGGACAGAGTCATTATTAGAGGAGCTAAGAAAGGTGCTGTCTAAGCTACAATTAGGTTTTCTGATTTAGAGGCAAATAGAACCTGATAGAAGGGGCTTGATAATAATCTGGTGGGCTTTAGGCCTTGTAAGTTAAGAGGCCCAGACCTACCTAGCTCTTCACATGGGGTATATCCTAAGGGAGGTGTGAACCTCCTGGGGGAAGGCACTCTGTTGACTTTCATTACTTGACTGGCCTGGGAGGAGAGCTGGCCTGGTAAAGGCAGGGGGCATCTCTAACAAGAAATTTACAGTTCTGCCTGCAATGTTGCTGACCCTACTTGACCATCCCCTCAGCTGCAGTGGTCACTTTGGAAGCTGGGCTGAGTGAAGGGCTTTTCAGCTTGGAGCCAATAAGATCTGTGGCTCTGACCTGGGCATCCTTCGACTCCAGGGCAGGTCCATTTCCAGTGATCCAACTCTTGGCAGAGCTGCCAGGGCTCTTCACAAGCTGACTTCTGCTGAAGCCCAGGCTTACCACATTGAAAGCCACTGCAGTGGACTGGCCTGTTGGGTCTCCTTGAGGGCAGATCACTGTACAGATCAGCCATTAATAGGCCTGCCACCCATTGCTTCTGATGCCTAGCTTTCTTTTCCTCCTGGTTTTGTTAAAGCAGACCAGAGGATGCAAGTCAAGGGAGTGCCCAAGTCCCATCTCTAATCTTCGGTGGCCTGAACTACAAGTCTATAGTCACAGGCATGTTCTGTAGTAGTTTTTCTAAGGTAGACAATGCCTATGAGGAAAATTATATTCTCACTTAAAAACTTTCTTTCCCTTTGGTCTGAAAGGGAGGTTTTTTTCTACTTACTGTTTGCTTCGCTGATGGCGAAGTGAATCTAGCTATGAGATTATTATTTAAGTTCTTATTTTGGCTGTGCTATTACAGAAAAATGTTAGCCATCTCTTTTATAAGGTCTAAAGATTAAATTGTGCATCCTACAGATTCCTTCATAATAGAATTAGTTTCCTACCTTGAAGAGAATAGAGAAATGAAAGAACAAGTTGGGCTTAGAATAGAGAAATGAGGGAGCAAGTCCTAGATCGCTTGCTGACAATAGCAATATCACATGAATACTTAGCAAACCGTTTCAACCATTAGATAACAACTTAAGAAAACATTTACCAGAAGGTCCAATGCCTTCTATAAATTTTAAGAATCATGTATTTGGAAACACCTCTTAAATATCTAACATGGTGTAGTTTGTTTAACCAGTAAACTTAAGCACAACCATATAAAATGTTTTTAGTTTCTCTCTACCAACACGTTTAAAACATATGATACCCAGATTCAGGTCACACAAATTAAAATGTATCTTTGATTGATTTTAGCAGCTTAAATTTATGGACAATCTTATCTATAAGCCATTTAAAATAAAACTCTTAATAAAATTTCCCCATGTGGACATACAATATGTACACACATATAACATAGCATAGTAGACCAATATAGCAATTTTAATAATAGCTTTTAAAATCTTTAACTCTTTTTGTAGATTGCCAATTGATTTGAATTGCTTTTTCTTTTTAGTAACCTCAGTTAACCATACTTTCTCTCAGTTGGTACTGTTAATACATTATTGGCTTCATCTGTTTACAGAGCCATCCAAAAGTACTGAATACAATAAAAGTGGCTGGAAAAAGTCCATAGGAACCTATAGGAGGACAGCTAAATACAGAACCAACAACGCTTTAGTTTTATGAGCAGCACATCATATATAACTGTGGATGACAAAAGACTTTAAGTCGCCATGTTTAAAATTATAAACTCATCAGCCAACAAGAGGCACTTGCTTACTTCACAGTATTTTTGAAAGCACCTGTAGGATTTTACAATTATTTATCCCTTTAGGCCTCTGGAGCTTTCTCATTAAGATAACTATCATGTCTAGTAACACAAGATCATTAGACTTTTTAATTCTCAAACATTTATATTAATAGCATTCTCCATTATAGAAACTTAAAGTTTGGTACCAAATCACATCTTGACAGTACTTCTAATATAATCCAAATAGACTGATTAGTCGGTGTCTCAATAAGATGAGAGACATAGGTCCTTCGATTTTTTCAGTTGGGCCCAAACTGGAAAAACCAAAGTCCAGGATTTACTGGAAATTTTAGAGACCAGATTGTTTGAAACTTTGATTTTTTGAATGCCTGTCAAGAATGCCAAGAAGGCTCAAAATCCAAAATATCTGGTTGAAATAAGATTCCTTAAAATCATGACATAATATAGACCAAATTTGATCATTGTCACAGGTGATTATTCAAATCTTTGAAAATAAGCACATATTTAAATAACCCATAGCTCTTAATAAAAATTCAGCTGTTTTTGAACAATTAGAATTTAACAGACATCAAGAGAACATAGTAGATTACTTTAACACATTGCTTTAACAGGGCATCAGAGTTTAATTCTATGTCAAAGAGAAATTGAGCTTCCTGGGATCTTTTGCTGTGAGGTTTCCTTCTTTTACCTTCTTTCATATTGATGACCATGTTTCTGTGTTTCTGTGTGTAACACATCTTTAAGCATCTTTTGCAGGGCAGGATGAGTGGAAACAAATTCTTTCAGTTTCTGTTTGCTATGAAAAGTCTTAATTTCACCTTCATTCACAAATGAGAGCTTTGCAGGATATAATATTCTGGGCTGGCAGTTTTTCTCTCTTAGTTTCTGGGCTATGTCTCGCCATTCCCTTCTAGCTTGTAGGATTTCTGATGAGAAGTCTGCTGTGAGTCTAATTGGAGATCCTCTGAGAGTAATCTGACGTTTCTCTCTTGCACATTTTAGGATCCTTTCTTTATGTTTCACTGTGGTGAGTTTGATTACAACATGTCGTGGTGAGGATCTCTTTTGGTCATGTTTATTAGGGGTTCTATAAGCTTCCCGTACTAAGATGCCTCTGTCCTTCTCCAAACCTGGGAAATTTTCTGCTAGTATCTCACTGAAAATGCCTTCTAATCCTTTCTCCCTCTCCATGCCTTCAGGAACTCCTAGAACCCGAATGTTGGGTTTTTTAATAGTATCCTGTAGATTCCCGACAATATTTTTTAGATTTCTAATTTCTTCTTCTTTTCTTTGGTTTGCCTGTTTCCTTTCCTGTTCTCTGTCTTCTAAGTCTAATATTCTCTCTTCTGCTTCGCCCATTCTGTTTTTAAGGCTCTCTAATGTGTTTGTCATTTGATCTATTGAATTCTTCATTTCATTATGATTTCTCGTCACTATCACAGTTTCATGTTCTACTAGTTGTTTCATTTCATTTTGATTCCTCCTTAATATTTCATTTTCATGAGAGAGATTTTCTATCTTGTCCATTAAGGATTTCTGCAGTTCAAGAATTTGTTTTTGAGAACTTCTTAATGATCTTACCAATTTTTTGAGATCTGCTTCTTGCATTTCTTCTATCTCATCATCTTCATAATCTTGAATTGGTGTGTCTTTTTCATTTGGGGGCGTCATAGTGTCTTCCTTGTTCTTGTTACCTCAGTTTTTGCGTTTGTTGTTTGGCATGTTGGGGATATTTTGTTTCTTCACTGTGGTGTTTTTTCTTGTTACACTATGGCTCTATATTAAGTGGACTGTCTGCTTTCAGTGGAGCCTTAGAGGCTTGAGATGAGTGTGGCCTGAGAGCTGTGTTTGGTTCCTCAGGGTTGAGGGTGTGTCAAAGATGACACTCCCAGGTTAGGTGTGGTAAATCTCTCTTTCTTTCTTTCTTTTTTTGATTCAAAAGGGAAGTAATTCCGCACAGCTGAAGGTAATTGGAGGTAGTTAGGCAAATGATATACCCACAGGAGCCAGAGATTGGAAGCTCTTTCCCAAGGACCACACAGGGAATCTCTGCTGCCTTCAGTGTGGGCTTCAATTCTCCTGCCGTCTCCCACTGGGTTGCCAAGTTAGATGCTAATCTCCTGTTATTTCACCCCTCCCCCCAGAGTCAGGTTTTTCTGCTAGGCTCAGGGCCGGTGCAGACCTGAGGTCGCCCTGCTTATGACGTATGTCCAAAATGGCGCCTCTTTGTCTTGCTTGCCTTTGAGGGGTGAGCGGAGAGAGAGAAACTCATGTCCGTATCGGTCACTTTTTTTTTTCCTCTCTCTCTTCTAGTTAGCCTGGTGAACTTTTCCCCACAGAGTTTCAAGCCTCGTTCCCTCTAGTCTCCTCTTTCCACTTGCCCGCTGGTGTCTCGGGCTATTGAGGTTTGGCTCACCTCGTGTTCCAGCGCTGGTGTGTTGAGTCTGCCGCTGGTGTCCCGAACTTGGGCTCCCACGCTCTCCACACAGGTCCACTGTGAATCACTAGTTCCAGAAGAGTTTCCTCTGCTGTTTCTTCCCCTACTCTTCCTTGACCATGCAGTATCTTCACTTTTATTAACCTGTCTGTCCCCCGGACTAATCGTGTGCTCCCTTCCTATTCCGCCATCTTGCCGCTCAGTCCAATGCTAGTATATTATTATTATTACTCGAAAATCATCATTACTCATTGATCATCACTAATAATACAGCCAGCTCTCAATTTTCATAGTGGATTTTCCAGAGATTTGGCTTTCATCCTTGCACCCTTGGACCACTTGCACTGGGGGTATTTAATTGCTTTTTAGCACCTTACAATAGGTGTTCACTAGAAAAAAGGAGGCAGAGCTCAAACCCACTCAATATTGTGCTGAGAATCATAAAATATTAAAATTGGAAGTAATTCCCAAGGTTATTTATTCCAACTCAGTTAGCACTGGAATCTATTCTGTCCTATTTTCAACAGATAATCCCCAAAGGCAAACTCCACTAACACCAAATAATAGCAGATCTGAGGCTGAGCTACTCCAATTATAAATTTTATAGTCTTTCTCATGTTAGCAATTCAAGTAGAAGTTCTAAGGGGATATTGGAAACATTTAAACTTGGGTTAGAGAAGTAATATGCATTATGCACTTATTATTTTTCTATGTTTTAAGATGTATTTTATTTATTTGAAAGGCTGAGTTATAGACAGAGAGAGGGAAATACAAAGAGAGAGGTCTTCCATCCACTTGTTCATTCCCGAAATGGCCCCAATAGCCCAGGACAGGCCAGACTAAAGTCAGGAGCCAGGAGCTTCCTCTAGGTGGGTGCAGAGGCCCAAGCACATGGGCATTCTCTGCTGCTTTCCCAGACTATTACCAGGGAGCTGAACTGGAAGTGGAGCAGCTGGTACTCCACCTGGTGCCCATAAAGGATGCAGGCACTACAGGTAGTGGCTTAACCCACTACCACAGCACCAGCCCCTCTTCTGTTATTATACACACAATATTTCTCAGGTTAAAAAAGGAAATATGTTCTTCTAAAATACTATGCTATTTTATGCTATGCCCATAGGGAATACTCATCTCTAGTATTCCCTATGAGTCAGACAGGAAGGACAGGAGCTGAGAATGTTAAACAAAAGAATGAATCTACTAGTGCACTTCTTGCCCCTTTGTGGGCCCCTACCTCCACTAGATGTGGACACAGCAAAAAGGCAGTTATCTATAGGCCAGGAAGAGGGCCCTTACAAGAACCCAACCATGTTGGTACCCCAATCTTGGACTTCCAATCTCCAGAAGTAAATTTCTGTTATTTGAAACACTTGTTCTTTGTTGCTTTGCTATGGTAAATCAGGCTGACTGTACTATTAGTCTTAGGAAGATATTTTGGAAGTCTATCAAGAAATTGATCAGATCTCAAAATTATTTCTTACCTCCACTTAATGCACACAACTAAAGAGATGTTACAGATTCACTTTTATTCACACCACATATTTAGCCTCATATTATTAAGTTTTTAAAATAATAAAATAGGATATGGAAGAGAAAGAAAACCTGTGACAAGACAAACTAAATGCAGGGATCTCACACTTGGACTTCCACAGTCACTTGACATAACTTATGCTCAATTCTACTTCTATAAAATGAATGGTTGGGATTTTAAGTAATCCCAAATATCCCCTCAATCCATAAAATTCTTAAACTTTGCTTCTGTACAGACCATTTAATATTGGAGTACAAAAAACATATTTTTCATTAATTGGGCTAAATCTATAAAGAACTTTGGTGCCAGGTAAAAGGAAATGATAGCTGTCTCCTAACCAAGAGCATTATAGAACCCTACATAAGGAAGCTGAGTGTTTCCTATTAATGATTAAAGTATCCTAGAGCTAAATATTCACACTGGGGCTCAAGAATGAAAGGAAAAACTTTAATTAAGGTCTCCAAAAAGTAGTCTATAACTTCACCTTCTGTCTAAAATAATTCAATCATCCAATGTATATTAGAGGCTAGGATGCAAACACAGGTCCAACCCCTTAGAATCAAGAGCCAGGAATTACCTTTTATACTATGTAGAGTTTTTCTAATGAGCTCAGTAAACATAAATAATAGTAGGGTTTCCTATCTTGACGAGTAATATAATCTCTCCACTTAATGCAACAAAATGTACATGCAGAGAAGGCAAGGTGTCACAGATTTGGGGGATTTTAATGGGAGAAGTTACTTCAGAGACTGTTCTTAATTCCCTTCAGATGGCTTCAGAGACATCAAGCTATTCTTTTTATAAGTATTTTTATGTTTTTATTTTTATTTCATTTGACAGGCAAAGACAAATAGGTAATCCATATGCTGGTTCACTCCCTAAAAGCCTGATATGACCATAGCTAAGTCATGCTGAAGGCAGGAACTCAGAACTCAATCAATGTCTCACATGTGGGTGGCAGGAACTCAAGCACTTGAACTACCATCTGCTGTCTCATAGAGTGCCATTAGTAACAAGCTGGATTGGAAGAGGCAGAACTGGAACTCTAGCCAGGCACTCTGATAGAAGATGCAGGTACCCAATGCTGAAATAACCACTACCCCAAAATCCTTCCCCAAGCTGCTTTCTCATTAGAGCTTCTGCAGTGCTTAACTCTCTTCCCTATAGCTTGTCATATTGCGATAGTCATTTAAATATGTCTGGACATTGAGGGTCATTGGACAGAGGAACCAAGCCTTATTTATCTATGTTTCCCAGGACCTTGTAGCATATCTGACCAATAGCTAGTGCTCAAGACTATGTTTTGTAAACTACAAAGGATAATCTTACTTAAACAGAATGGACTGGCTGAGGAGGCTGGGGTTTGAAGTTACTTGCCAAAGGTCTAACAGGCTGATGGATGTGGCAGAGCCAGACACCAATTCTCAGGTTCCCAATTTAGTGTTCTTACCTTCAAGAGTTGGTTCATCACTCAAATCACAATTGTATTTCCCCTTGGGAGTAATGAGAAAAGTCTAGCAGTATAAAGGAAAAAGCAAAATTTAAAATGAGGAGGTAGTGTGAAAACAAAAGGAAACTAATTAAGCATTTCTTCATATCAAAGAAAATAAGCAAAAGGCCAATAAGCACAGGAAAAGATCTTCAATATCAATCAGCATGGAAATGCAACTCAAAGTCACAAAGAGATACCACTTCACACTCACTAAGATGGCATCAATCACAAAGATAAGAATATAGACAATAATACAATAATAATAACCAGTGGTGACAAGGAGATTTTGGGGCCCTTATACATCAATACTAGGAATTTAAAATGACTTAGACACTTTGGAAAACAATCTGTCAGTTCCTCAATTAACATAGAGTTACCATATAACCAAAAAATTCCATTCCTAAGAAATAAAAAGATGTCATCACACAAAACTTACAAGTGAATACTTGAAAATCCATTGTTAAAAATAGACAAAAAGTGGAAAACAACTCAAATATTTACACGTGATGAGTGGAAAAACAAAATTATATATAAATATATATATGCAATGGAATATTATTCAGCAATCAAAATGTATGAAGTATTGGTACATGTAACAACATAAATGAACCTTGAAAATATTATGTAACATGAAAAAACTAGACACAGAAAGCTATATGTTGTATGATTTCAATTGTATGAAATGTTCAGAGCAGGCGAATCTATAAAGACGGAAAGTACCTTACTGATTTCCAGAAACTGGGAGAAGGAGGGAATGGGAAGTGCCTGTTAATGGGAACAAGATTTCTTTTGGGAGTGATGAAATGTTATGGAATTATCTGGTTGAACAACTTTGTGAATACACTAAAAATAACTGAATTTTTAAATGAATGAATCTTAGAGTATATTAATTTTATATCAGTAAATATATAAAAGAAACTATACAGAACAACCAAGCTTGTATAAAATAATGTCTTTATAGAATCATTTTTAATGGAGCTATGTAGAAGCTGATACAAATGGATACGAAATATCAATAGGCATCGTATCCCATGGAGGAGTTTGAATTGATCTAGTGGTTATTTAGATCCTAGAGTCAGCTGCCAAGATAAATATATTTTCTAGTATATTTTCTATATTTCCTCATTAATCTTTTGAAGAATCTATTATCCATTTTATAGGTAAGAAATCAGATTTGAGAGAAATTGAGAAATGTTCCTCAAATCACACAGTATTGTAGGACAGATCTGAGAACCCAGTTCAAATATGCCTAATTCCAAAGCATGTACTCTTCCCACTCTAGCACAATATTTCCTTTGATAGCTTTTAAATTCCATGAGATTTTGTTTATTACCTGTAAAGTAAGTTAGACCCTGCAAAAAAATCCTATGAAAATGTTGGACAAAAGTGATAAGTCCACACTCTCTTACTCACTCCATCTGCTTTCATGACCACTTTCCTCATGACTGCCAAAGTTGAGGACAGCAGTTTAATCAAAAGTCCTTGCTTACACCTAGTGGACACCATAACCCTGCAGGATGTCTGGTTCATCATCATGGTCCCCAAAATATTTGACTCTATTTTATATTCAGGAGAATTTCAATATTTGATTGTGGTGATTGAGTGAACAAACTGCTCTTCCTTAAAATACTCATCATCCATTGGAAAGGGAAGATGAAATTACAATAAAAATAACTCCCTCACCATTTCATGACCAGGTAAGTCCAATAAACTTCTTTTGCAAGAGAGTATATCAGTGCATGGACTTGGTAAATGCAAAGCTTTGCCTAATAGTTCTTGAAGAGGTTTATAGACTGATGGAAATGGCCATCTTCCACACAGTCATCTTGGTGGGAGAAAGATGTGACTAGTTATGAATGATGGATTGTGAACCAAAGGGGCAGATCTTGCTTCTGGGCCAAGCATAATGTTGATCTCATATATCTCTCTTTTTCCCCAACATGGTCCAATGACTGTTGAGGTGGTAGTTGTTTCATGAGGCACATAAAGAACTGTGACACCAAGCCTTCAATGGACCCACATGAATCTTTCATAAGCCATCAAAATTTTGAGGTTGTTTCTACAGCACAGTTCAGTCTTCCCTGCCTGGTTTAAGTCTCTAAAGTATAATCCACATATAAAAATGGAGAAAAGTACAATTTAACTGAATATGGTTGACCATGAAGAGTTGAAAGAGAAAGAATCAGATGGATAGTTTGAGGTCAGATAATACAAATTCTTGAGATGTAGACTAGTCTAGAAGATATATTGAAGGAATTACAAGTTCCAGGAAAAAAAAATTACGTTGTTAAGTCCAGAGAAACTATGGCAGAAAACAAACTAAATGCCAGGAAATGCTCCATTAGTATCAGATTTCAAGGCATAGCTGATGTCTTCATTTTGAAATCCAAGAGATAAATGAGATTAAAATAAAGAAGCCACCAGGTAGGAGGTTCCAAATGCCCATGGCTGAGAGGGAAACTGTATGCCTTTTCCCTTGCTGTGATATCAAATTACCATAAATTTAGTTGCTTAAAACCACATAAATTTATTAGTGTACAGAACTAAGCAGCCAGACATGCATTTTATCAACTAAAATAAAAGTACCAGTAGGGCTGTATTTCTTTCTGGAGGCTCTGGGAGTAATCCATTCCCTAACCTTTTCAAGCTTCTAGAGATTGCCAACATTACCCAGCCCTTCCTCCATTTTCATATTCAGTGAGCCATGTCTCTCTGACCCTTCTTCACTCCTCATCTCTTTCTCTGACCACATTAATGAAAAATTGTCCACTTTTAAAGACACATGATAATTAGGTTGTGCCTGTCTAATCCAGGACGATGTCCACATTTTAAATTCCATAACTCAATCACATCTGTTATGTCTCTTTAGCCACAAAAGGTAATACACACACAAGATCTGAGAACTAGGACATAGCCATTGTTGGGAGGTCTTAGTTTTCCTGCTACCATAGCCTAGATTTAAGAATAAAGTAGACAGAGAGTATCAGGAAACTAAATTGTAATACTGGACAGGAGAGTGACAAAATTCTAATGTCTGCTTAACCATGACAGAGCAGCTTTATCAACAGTGGCTTTTGTCCTGTGGCTCCTAAAGGGCAAGATCAATGTTCTAAAGGAAAAATGATTAGGACTGAACTTTTCCAAAATGCCCTGAGATTATTCCTTTGCCTTAGTAAATGCAGGTTGAATGAATAGATATGTGAATGAGAAGTCAACAAAATAAATAAGTCATGACAACAGTCTGGGTACAGAAGGAAAAAGAGAGAGAACCAAAAAAAAGTTCAACAATGAAGTAGCTAGGAGAGCTATAGGCTGACATTGAGAAAAAAATGGAAGAAGTTGGGGTAGAATTTCCTCCCTATTGTGCTCCAAAAATGCCATTGTCTTTCAGAATTTAATTTATTTTTACAAAGATGAACGAGAGAGTATATTGGCAAACTAGAGACATGTAAGAAATTACATTAATCATATGTTTAGAAAAGGATTATTATCCATATGTTATTCAGGATACCAAAAACTGAACATGGCTTTTACAGGAAAGGATTGGGGGAATTTTTAATTAGGAAAGTAGGATCATTTTTAATGACTTTTTTTATGTATAAGGAAACCTAAACAGATAGGACTGTGTTTTCATTATGAAACAATCTTTTTGAAACTGTGAGCCTCAGATCTCTGCAGTGTAAGTTTGCTGCATCTGGATCCATTGATTCACTAAGATGTAGTGAAAACTGGAAACTATAATAAATCACAACCCCTATGACCAACACACTATTAAATTTATTTCTGGCTTTTGCACAATGGTGGCAATGGCTATAATCCAGAACATAAACACAAACTCATATGGAAGCAACAAGCATACTGTTTTAAAAAAACTTATATTATTCCCCAGTCCAAAGAACTTTTTGTCTAAGCCTTTTTCTGTGGCTTATTTATATTGCTAACTCCACCCAGTGTGTATGAAGCATAGATGAGGACAGAAAGGCAGCATTTAACATAGTCTAATGATTCCCATATATGAACGATAGATGTGCATGCCAAGAAATTTGACAATTCCTTTTTGGAAATTGACTTAACAAGATGGTGACAAGTGAAGTGTGCACATGGTCAGTCCCATGATAACCCACACATTTATATTCTCATCTTAGGAAAATCAATCCATGCATTCTCCATCGCCAATATGTTTTACACCAACATGTAAATAATGGGCTAACTGCCACAAGTTGAATTTGCTAAAAACAGTCCCATGGCATAAATAGAAACCAGAGCTTTAACCACTACTAATGCAATGTGAGAGCTGATGAGAATGACAGAAGTCTTAAATCTCTTGCTTCTTGAAGCTTACTCCAGGGATTTGACAAACAATGATAAACAAGGGCCAGAAAAATCAGTTTGGCCTGCCAAATTTCCAGATCACTGCATTAATTATCCTACTAATGTAGATTGTCTTTGGTTAAACTTAAAACTTTGCTGACTTTCCCTGCCACTCTACACATCATTGTTTCCTGTGTGTCTGTTCGTGCTGCTTACCTAGTCTATCCAGATGGAAAATGAAACCACATTTGAAATTCCAATTGGAGATACTTTTTACTAATATCTAAATGGGTTTACATAAATGGAGACATTATAAAGACTAGTCAAGGCCGGCGCTGCGGTTCACTTGGCTAATCCTCCGCCTACAGTGCCGGCACCCCGAGTTCTAGTCCCGGTTGGCGCGCCGGATTCTGTCCTGGTTGCTCCTCTTCCAGTCCAGCTCTCTGCTGTGGCCCGGGAAGGCAGTGGAGGATGGCCCAATTGCTTGGGCCCTGTACACGCATGGGAGACTAGGAGGAAGCACCTGGCTCCTGGCTTCAGATTGGCGCAGCGCAACAGCCGTAGCGGCCATTTGGGGGGTGAACCAACAGAAAAAGGAGGACCTTTCTCTCTGTCGCTCTCTCTCTCTCTCTCTCTCTCTCTCTCTCTCACTACCTAATTCTGCCTGTCAGGAAAAATAAAAGGACTAGTCAATAAAAATCAAATTCATACTTTCAGAAAAAATAAAAAGAATATGCCAGTTTACAATATGTATAACAAGTAGCCATGAGAGCGTACGTCAGCAGTTTGCCATCAGAATGTCTACCCTTTAACAAGACAGCTTGAGACAGCCTACACACTCTTGATTTTCTTTTGGTTTTGTTTCCAACTACTGTTTCACTTCTAATCCAGCTACAATCTGGCACTGTGAGGTTCCACCTCTTTATCTCTCATGCCCTCTTTGACTGTTAGCACCACTCCTTGATATCCACTCTGCCTGCCTCCATCAGACTTGGTGGTCATGTCATCTTTATTAACCAAATCACATTTCCCATAGGTATTTATCTAATACAATTCTGTGCTCCAGGCACCATGCTAGGCACTGGAAATACACAGGAGATAAAAACATAGATGTTTGGCTCTCAATTTTTTCTAACAAATCAAACTTCAATCATTCCTTCAGCTATGCCCCGGATTTGCATAAGTCAATTCCCCAAGAGGATTCCTTGAAGAGTTATTTGGTGCTTGCCATTGTTAGCATCCCACCTAGTGTCCTCAGAAGGTGGATAGGAGAGATCTGTATAATATCAGAGACTCAGACCTGGTTTGGTACTACAGCGTCTCCACAGTCTTCCCACCACAGTCTTCCTGATGCCAGGGCAGATGCTGCAATGCATTTATAGCCACTGTGCTACAATTGTTAAAAGGTCAATGACTAAAATACAATTGAAGAATTCTATTTCTCTTACTTATTTTTTCACTTTGGTTGCTTTTATTTCTGCTCTTAATAGCTCTATAAATATGTGCCATTCAGGGATATTAGAAATGAATCCCTTTGGTGCCACTCAATCATTTTCCATATAAAATTAAGGAAAGACAGAAATTTCTAAACCATCCCTAATAAATTATCTGGATCAGAAATTCTTTAAAAATTAGATAAAATTCTGTGCTATAACATGCTTTTGTTTATATTTCAATAAGGATCCCCTTTTCCCAGATTCCACCATGACCAAGCATTGAGCTAATCCATTTTACACAAGCAAATGCATCTGGCACATTGACACAAAGCTAGAGCATTTGAGGTGTCTCTCCTTCCTGAACATGATATAATATCTGAAATCATGCATATATCATCACACACTTAGAAGTTTCCTCTGGGCAGAATGTTGAGGGGCAGAAATATGCAAAATTTAAAGAGAGAGTAAAACTCTACTCTTTATAATTACAAATATTTTTCAGCCTAAATCTGTGTTTTATTCATCCCTACAGAACTCAGTTCTCTGATACACTAAAGCAACAATTATTGGGATGGTGTACATTATGATTTGGATAAAAATTTGGGTGTCCCCCAAAGGCCCAGATGTTAAAAGCTGGATCCCCAAAGTCTTATGCTAATGGATTAAGGATGGAACTTACTCCAATGATAGTGTCTATAGGTGGGTCTTAGATGTGAAGAGATTGGATTAGTTATTGCAGGGAGAGGGGGGAGGGTGTTCCTTGATTGAATTATGGTAACATGAGGAGAGAACACTAGATGGTAGATGACTAGCATGAGCCCTGGTTTTCCATGTGATCCCTCCTCTGCACTTGTTCCACCATCCACTACCCTCATCAGATGCCGGATCAATGGGGCTACCTGGTCTTGGACTGTGAACCTCCAAAACCATGTGCCACAATAAGCCTTCTTTCTTCCTAAGTACCTTCTTATGTATTTTAGTTACTGTCTTTCCATTTCTCTACTTAGTGATCTAAAGCCCATTTAATATGTGCAATGGCTGTAATGTTTTTAAGACTGTCTGGCCGGCGCCGTGGTTTAACAGGCTAATCCTCCACCTTGCGGTGCCAGCACACTGGGTTCTAGTCCCGGTTGGGGCGCCAGATTCTATCCCGGTTGCCCCTCTTCCAGGCCAGCTCTTTGCTATGGCCCTGGAAGGCAGTGGAGGATGGCCCAACTCCTTGGGCCCTGCACCTGCATGGGAGACCATGAGAAGCACCTGGCTCCTGGCTTCGGATCAGTGAGATGTGCCAGCCGCAGCGGCCATTGGAGGGTGAACCAACGGCAAAAAGGAAGACCTTTCTCTCTGTCTCTCTCTCTCTCACTATCCACTCTGCCTGTCAAAAAGAAAAGAAAAAAAAAAAGATTGTCTGGCAAACAGATTTACCTATTTCCTTATGCCTAGAATGAAATACCAAGAGTGTGACTTTCTTTCTAGGAAATAAAGAAATCTGGTATGGACATATCAAGTATGCTTGCAAAACCATAGAATGTGTCTAAGCAGAAATGACAATACCAACCACATATGTCCACATTTAGGAAATGAATACATAAATGATATTGAAGTCAAGATACATAGGGCTCTAAGTTACTGCCCTTGATATAAAGGAGGATCTCTAAGGCTAACTGAGAAGACGTTTTTGCTCTAAAGGAAATAGAAACTAGACACCACGAGATGATATACAGACATCACAGAGGGTTCAAAACCAAGTGTCTCCAGTTCTTGAATGCATTCAGCACTGGGTGCAGCTCACTGTTCAGTTGTCAGCCAGAACTCTCGGCATGCAGTAGTGCATACAGGAGAGTGTATTCTGGTGCTTCAGTTTCAAAGCAGCGTTGCAACACATCTGCTCCAAAAGGCCCCCACCCCGGACTGACTCACCTGGCAGGAAGAGTCCGTTTGCAGGCCAACATGCTCACTGACCCTCAAGATCCTCGACTAGAACTATCACTGTCTTTTTACCCCCACAAGTACAGAGAAGAACAAAGCTCTTCATTCATGGATGTTTCCTCACAACATCCTCTGACTTAAACCAGGCATCCTGAGGCATCATCTCAAAGCTCCTGCTAAGGAACAAGTCCCGCTAGACCTTCTGTACAGCCTTGGACTTACCTTGCCCATCAGATACCTCACTGTGGATTACCTATTGCCTCACAGGTACATGCTAACCACAGTAGTCTTTGGAATCCCAATTTCTTAATCCTGCCAGAAACATACGAGGAAGCTCTAAATGTTAAGTCTCTTCTTTGTTTTGTTTTGTCTTTTGGTCAAGTGGGACAAAAGGGGCTGGGAATAGAGAAAAGTGGGACAGTATTTGTTTTTCATTTTTTGTTTTTTCAAAAACTCTAAAATCAACAAATATGTATTGATCACCTACTGTAAGCTAGGCCTATCAGGAAAGAGGTAGGGTCTTCAAGGGAAGAACAGTGAAGCTGAGGAGAAAAGAAATGTATATGCATAAGACAAGATAAACAGCAAAAAAAAAAAGTGCCTATTTTCCTGGGAGTTTCAGAAAAATGACCAGAAAACATTTGCTGGGGGAGGTTATATTGAGATCACAAAGGGTTTGAGAGTGTGTACATGGATGTACATAATTGGAGGAACTCTATCAGCCACCACCCAGAAAATGAAAAGTTGAAGGAACAGACAATGTGAAAGACAGAGGGTTTCCCCTGTCTGATATATAACGGATATAAATGGGACTGCATAGAAAGACTGGAGCTGAACTTTGGGAAAGGCCTTTGAATGCCAGAATACAAATTTCAACTTCTGTAACTAGTGTAGAACATTGAAGGTATCTTAACCAGAGCATGACATCATCATTGCTGGATTTAGGGGGACTGCAGGTGATTGCTCTGGAAACATCACACCGGGTGATTTGGGATGAGAATATGCCACTCCAAGGCCAGGACACTTGTTAGATCTCCTATCCCTGATAAACATTTTTGCCTTTCAAATCAGAGTTTTCATGAAAATCTTGGTTGCATAAAATATATTTCTGACCAGGAAGTAGCAGACTTACCAGAACTGAATGTAAAATGAATATTAATAAGGACATAGAGACTAAATCATGAGTAAAAGGAAGGGAGGATAGAAGATAAAGCAAGAATTAAGAATTATCATCATGAGGCTAGTATTGTAGTGCAACAGGTTAAGCCAGCATCCCCAAACAGTGCCAGTTCAAGTCCTGGATGCTCCACTTCTAATCCAGCTTCCTGCTAATAGTCCTTGAATGACAGTGGAATATTGCTAAAGTGTTTGGGCCCCTGTCACACATATAGGAGACCAGTATGGAATTCTGGCTCCTGGTTTTGACGCCATCAAGCCCTCCTTGTTGTGGCAATTTGGGAAATAAACCAGAAGATGGAAGATATTCTCTCTCTCTCTCTTTCTCTCTCTCTCTCTTTCTGTCATATTGTAGCTAAGCTCTAAGATAACACACTTAGGGGTGAGCTATATTTCTCTACCACCCTGAAAATATCTTATTTTTTCATTCCTGAGAAAAATGTCCATGTTGCATGGCTGTTTTGCTACTATACTATCCCCTGAGTGAATTCATACAATTAAATTTCTCAAAGAATAGAAAAAAGGTTGGCATGACTTTAGGTGACATTGGTTAGAGGGAAGATAAGAGCTGAGAAATGGTCCAGAGATCTTAATAAAAGCCTAATAGTTTGGGAAACCAGAAAGAATCGTAACACAATAATCCATAGCAAAAAAGAGAAATTAATTTTTTCCTAATTAAATAAATAAAGGAGTGCAGCACCATGGAGAAATGGTAGTCTGCAGTCGGAATAAAGTTAAGAGTTTCTTAATCAAATCAAGGACCAGCATTGTGGTTTAGTGGGTAAAGTCACCACCAGAGATGCCAGCGTCCCATATGGGAGCCAGTTCATGGCCCAGCTGCTCCACTTCTGATCCAGCTTATGGCTAATGGCCTGAGAAAAACACCAGAGGATGGCTGCAGTGTATGAGCCCCTACTACCCATGTTAGGGAGTCCCAGATGAAGCTCCTGGCTTCAGCCTGGCTCAGCCCTGCCCATTGTAGCCATTTGGGAGTGAATCAATGGATGGAAGATCTCGCTGTCTCAACTGTTCTCTAAGGAAACCTTACAAATAAATAAATAAAACCTGTTAAAAAAAGAAGAAAAGAAAATCAAACCAATGTATTTTAACATCAAGTAAGTGTGGCACATGGAGAGAATTTATAGGAAAAAAGGCACCTGTGTGGTATGGTTACATTTGTATAAGTCAAAAGGAGAATTATGACTTGATCCAGGGGAAATGAGTTTCAAGGCTAATGGTTCAATCTTGGAGATTCCTGTCAAGTTCCAGAATGTATGAGTTAGAGTTAAAAACTAGTTAAATGTCAATGATACACCTCACCTTCTGGAATCTAAAAGAGAAGCAAGATGTAATGGTAGGGTGTTGTGGCCTTATGTCAAAGTAAGATTAATGCAGTGTGAACTTTCACTCCTGTGCTTAAAATTGAGCCCATGTATCACACTGAATGCGGGAATGACTTCATGGGGATGGTAAGTGGAGCATCTACCAACTAGCACTAAGCAGGACTCTGAAAAGTGGAAGAACTTTGAAGGATATCTGGTTAAGCCTCCTTGTTGTGCAAGTGCAGACACTGAGTCCAGAAGAACAGGACATCTGCTCTAAATGTTCGTAGGTAGTTAGTGTCAGAGGTGGAACTAACCCCCATATTTTTTGACTCTCCATCCAGTGCTCTTCACAAAGCCAGTGGGAGCAGTGAGACAATCATTTGTGCCATCACCAAAGTCAGCCAGCTCTCCTCTCTGGGCCAATAGGAAACTCACATAATAAGTTGGCCTTCAGCAGGCACAAGAGGTATGTCTTCTGTGCTGTAAAGCATTTTCAATTTTTGTAACTAAATCCATTTTAAGTGCCCTAGAAAAAAATGATGATGTTAAGCACCTTAAAGGCCAGGATCATCCTTGGAGATTCTTAGCACAGGTGTATGCTGACTTATTGGTAGGTCATCTGATAGACAGTAAGCAAATTTCAGCATGCAGGCTTTCAAATCAACAGATTTGCTTCAAGTGAACACACCTGTCCATGATTCTTGCTAAGACCAAAGCCACACTCATTTACATTTTGAAGCAGTGCCAGAAAGAATTAGAGCTTGAAATTCTCCAAGGGAAACATATACAAAGAATTGAAAATTCACTTTTTGAGGGGTTGGTGCAGCAGGTTAAAGCCCCAGCCTACAGCACCGGCATCCTTATGGGTGCCAGTTCAAGTCCCGGCTGCTCCACTTCCAATCCAGCTCTCTGTTATGGCCTGGGAAAGCAGTGGAAGTTGGCCCAAGTCCTTGAGCTCCTGCACCTGCATGGGAGACCTGGAAGAAGCTCCTGGCTCCTGGCTTCAGATCGGCCCAACTCTGCCCATTGCGGCCATTTGGGGAGTAAATCAGAGACTGGAAGACCTCTCTCTCTCTCTTTCTCTCTCTCTCTCTGGCTCTACCTCTCTGTGTAACTCTTTCAAATAAACAAAATAAGTCTTTAAAAAAAAGTTCACTGTTTTAGAACATAAATGTGGATGTACAGCTTTTAATGCCAATTCAGTTGTTTTCTAGTCCTAGAACACTTGCAGACTCAAGGATCTCAGCATCAGGTGTATCATCTGGGAATAACCTTCAAGCTACAGCAATGAAGAAGTTACACTTCTCTGAGGTAAACACTATCTCTTGTGTTACTCACACTTGCCATCCTGATCACACCCTGGGAGAGTCCTGCCACCTTACCTCTTTCTTACAACCAGACAGGCACTGTAGAGAAACTGGGCTAGAACCACTGCTGCTTCTACCACCTTGCTCAGGCCTCCGAGTTTATAAGACACAGACCCTTAGTTTCCTCTATTTCTAGGAATGCTAACAGCCCAGAACCTACAGGCAAGCATTTATCTGCAAAGCTACGACATTGTCCCTATATTAAAAAAAAAATGAAATTCTGATAGTGTGCTGCTCCCATCATCCATTCTGCTCAAAAGTCTTCAATCACCCATCATTGCCTACAGAATGCTTCTCAGACTACTGAGGTAAAATTTAAGACCTTCTCTGGGCTGACCTCACCTCTGCCTTCCTATTCTGTAGCCTCACTGTTCCATTTCATGGATCCTTCTCTTCAGTCCCACTGGCTGTGTCAACATCTTCAACATCTTCTGAGTATTCCTGTGCATAATCCAGTTGTACACAACCCCTACCTGAATTGCACTACTGTTCATGACCTGTCTATCCAAATGCTAATTTCCACAGCTCAGCTCATATGCCTCCTCCAAAATGAAATGTCTGCACTCCTCAACTAAGAGGATCTCGTGCTTTTTTTTAACCCTCCATGAGAACAGATCTACAATATTGTTTTCCTCTACACTGAAAAGCCTTCACTCTCTGGTATTCATTCTTAATAAATATTTGCTGATTGATTATTTTTAAGTAAATCAATATGTATACATTTGCAAAACTCTTAAAAATGTAATCATTTGTCACTGGTATTATTCCACACAATGGGAACCTCAAAGCACCTAGTATGTTATCATTGGATTCTTTTCTTTCACCAAACTAGGTCATTTCAAACCTTCATCACCTTCAGAGAGATTCTAGGAAGGGTATTCTAAGAGGCGACAAAGAGATTACATTGCTAGATTCCTGATTTGTTGTCCAGATCTTGCTACTGCATCAGACTCAGGCAAGTTTGAACTGGAGAGATGAACTAAGCATTAGCACTGTCCAAACAAAATGAAAGGAGCACTTGTGTTATGTTGGCTGATACTCAGGTCTGAAAGAAGGAAGTAAAGCAGGAAAAAGAAGACAAACACAGCCTATCAATTCACTTCTCTTCAAATGCCTCGCTGCCTCTTCTGTTTCTACTTTTCACAACTGTGTGGTAGAACTGGAATGTCTGGGAGGCATTAAATTAGGATTGAAAACCTGATTTGCTGTAATCTGATAGAAATATTTACTACCATGCTTCACTGTCTGGACCCTCCTCTAGCTGGTTCCTGTTTTGTTTATCCAGAAGACATTCTCTTCTTTAAATTATCCAGAAGTGATACTCCACCTGTAAAGTTATACATGATTTCAGAGTCCAATCACAAATCACATAATGCAGTCCTGTTTCTAGATCCAGCAGACTTCATTTAGTGGATCTGGCCACATCCTCAAAAGACATACTATTTGAAAAGAGAAAAGAAAACTGAGTTATGTACAGCAATGGGAGAGTAAAATCAATTCGTAGATGAGCAGAAAAGTTGATAACAGAAGTTTAAACTTCTAACCATTCATTACTTCCTTTCTCCATTCATTAAACAAATACTGGCCATCCTCTGTGTCAGTGCTCAGTAATTTCATTTATTTAACTAATCTGACTACACACTTCTATTGAGCACTTATGTCCCGCTAGCAAGCAAACCACTAGTTGCAACTTTTTGCAGCCAAAAAGTTGTTGATGTGATTCAAATGAGAGATATAGAGGTGAAAATTATAAATATTAAGACAAATAATCCATTGCAAAATATTGTTAAGTAAATGTGAATAACTATTCTAATAGCAGATCTGTATTTCTAGTAAAAATCTTATTTTTTTATTTCATGTATCACTAATTTTCCTTACTATCCCAGACACATAGGATTCTACTTTGTTAACTCCCATGTACATCTAACCGAGGATGAGTTTAGTTACAAATGAAGCAATTAAGAACTTGGACAAAATGATGGGGAAATGTATCTAAAAATAACATATAAACAGCACACATGGTTTTTACCACAATTTTTATCAAAAAGGCCGTATTGGATATTTTCTTAATGAATTTTAAAGTCATGCATTTGTGTACAGAGAGAGAGAGCTTTTCTGGACCAATGGTTCTTAAGGAGAGGAAGAGATATTTTGCCCCTCAGGGACATGTGGCTAACTCTAAAGACATTTCTATTTTCACAGCTGGGGTGGTTGGGGGTGGGTAGTGCTACTGGCATCTGGTGGGTAGAAGAGAGTAAGCTGCTCAACATTCTGTAAGGCACAGGAAAGATCCCTACAACCAATCAGCCCCAATATGGTAGTGTCAGAGAAATGCACACAGTTTGCAAGTCCAGTAGCTGGGGCTCCCCCTTTTGTTAGCTTCAGAGAGTTGCTTAACCCCTTTGAGAGTTCTTTCTTCAAAAAAAAAAAAAATCTGGACAATGTGGATCATACCTACCTCTGAGATTGTGGTAAACAGAATCAACTGTATGTGTGCATGTGTGTAAGTGTGTGCACGTCTAAAACTTCATGGAAGAGCATATTGTGAAAAAACTGTGCAGATTTCAAAAATTCTTTTGCATCAGAACAAATTGAGCTTTTAATTTTTCCATGAACTTCTTGAAGTTCCCGTGTGTGTGTGTGTGTGTGTTCAGTAGAGTTACCCCCTTATTCTTCCCAGCCTAGCCCCTGCCTGCCCCATCAGCACCCCCACACACACACACCCTAAGTCTCAAGTTCTCTCTTCTAAAACGCTTTGATTCCTTTGGTAGCAAACTTGGGTTGGGAAGTGAGTCACCACTCAGCAGCGAACCGAGCAGAGCTTGTTTTTCTTTCTCTGAACGCATTTCTTAACAATTCCAGCCAGATCCTTCAGCCGCTTGCTGGTTGAATCCTCTCTGAATGTTTAAAGACACACAGAGCAAGAGCTGTGGCACCAGGACGTTTTCCAATTGTTAGGGAAGGAGGGCTGTTTAAACTCCGAAAACAACCAGAGGGCAAAGAGCCCTGCAATCCTAGGTTACATAAGCAGCTGTCGGAGGAGCGAGGCTGGCTCCGAGATTCTTTTCTGCAAGTGTCCATCAGCGCAGATCCTCCCCAACCTTGGCTGGATTTACCTGAAAGCCGCCGCGGGGTCCCAAGAGGGACCCCGGGGACAGCGCACACTACAAGCAGCCCCAGGAGGTGGTCCCGGTCCAGCGCGCGCCCTGACCGCGTGTGCGGAGGGCCGGCGGGGCTGCTCCAGCGGGTGGCGGGGGCTGCAGCACCCAGTCGGTCCCCTTGGCTCCAGGTGCTGCGCCCCCAGCTCCCTCTCCTCGCCTGGCTTAAGAACATGCAGCTCTCCTGAACCGTTATTTAGCTTCTCAAACTCGCAGAAGACACCTGTAGTCATAAAAAGCACTCCACCAGATCCCCAAGGGTCATGCAAGGGGGAAAAAAAAGACAATAATGCAATTCCCCCTTCCTTGCTTGCATATTCGTCTCCTCTCTGTCTCCTTTGCTCCCCCACCTTTCTCCAGCTGTGTTCTAGATCCCTGTCCCTATTTCTCCCATTCTCTTTGCCCGCTCCCCGCCCCGCTCCGGATTCCACTCCTTCCTGCGCTGTGACCCCCTCCTCCCTCCCGCGGGCTACCGGCTCTGCCCTCTCGCCCCTCCCCAGAGAAGAGTGTCCGGCTCCTCCCGGGGCTCCCTGCCCGCCACTCCTTCCCTGCCCACCTACTATGAGGAGCGACTCCTCCCACCTGCGCATAAAAGCCAAGTGCATGTTACCCGGCGCCGATCAGAGCCCTTCCCCGGTCCTCTCCGTGGGAGCCCGCGAGCCTCTCTGCCCGACCTTACGTGCCCAAGGTAAGACCACACATGTGCGGGCAGCTGCCGATGAGGGGCTGCTGCCGGGGAGGAAGTCCTGTCTGGTCACCGCGCTGCCAGTTTGCTTAGAGCAGCTGCTTAGGGATGCTGGATCAGCTGCTTCTTAAGTAGCAACTGGTTTGAAAACAAACTTCTGTTTGAACGGTAAAATAAAAGCTCCTTTGGGGCAGAAACAGCAGGATAAATATCGCAAAAGCCTTTTTTCTTTTTTAAAAACCACTTTTTCCCCCCGTGTTGCTGACGGTGACTGAGGTTAAAATGTATGTGTTTGGGGGTGTTTTCCTGACGTTTTCATTGTGTTTCACGTATCAGTGCGGGCAAGGAGAACTCTGTCCCGTTGTCAAAGACGAACTTTAAAAGAACACAATTAGCTTCCTAAAAATAGCACAGCCCAAAGGTCTGCTAATAATTTTGCGATGTTTCCCAAACCCCCAAGACAGCCTCTGTGAGTCCTTCAGAAAAATATCTTTCCAGGTTTGAGCACTTGGAAAAAATTATGTGAACGGGTGCCCTTTACACAGCGACGGGAATCAGGTGGCTGGTAGATAGGAAAGAACGAATCCAAATTCACAGGCTGGGGCCGAGTGTGCTGTCCCCAAAGCCTTCTTTTCCCTGAGACCTAAAATGGGAACTGTGCTGGAACTGAAAAACTACGTAAAAGGACTTCGTGAATTTCTGTACACACACCTTAACATAAAGCGTTTCAATAAGTTCACAGTATGAGAAAAATACAGGCCAGACTGTACCATAATTCTGTGCACAATCACCGGTGGTACAGAGAGATCAGCTAGCAAGGCTTTAGAAGTTTTAATCCTACCGGCCACCGGGCTTAATTCATCTAGTAAGTTAAAACCTACCTGATTGGCATCAGATTAGCGTAGACATATCCTGTGTCTATGCTACTCTTTAAAAAAATGAATCTCTTAAGATTCTTGGGACAGAATGAGTGTTGTGCACCTGTGAAGGAGAAACATACTCAACAGCTACTTCTGTAAAAGCAGACACTTGGTGAATGACGTTCGCCATCAAAATCTTTGGGTTGTGTGATGAGACTCTCTCATGTAGGAGAAAAACTCTCTTCAAATGTTTCCTCTGGGGAAATGCACAAGCTGGCTTAGCAAAGGCAAAACCAAGCTCCCAAAACCACTATTTTAGCCCTTAAGGTTGTTAAAGAGGCGAAATGTTTGACAACTACTCCTTCTCCTTCTCCTCTTTCTCCTCCTCCTCCTTCTTCTTCGTTTGTTTATATAGTTGCATGTAGAACATGAAAGGAAAAACTCACCCAAGCTGTAAAAGAAGTTCCTTTAATAATAATTAAAAAAAAAAAACTTGAATCATTAGAAACGTAAGTGAGGGTCTTCTGAACCATTTCTCCTTATCTTTTGAACATCAGAAGAAATAACAAAGATATTTTACACTTCTATTTGAGGTGTATGGATTTCCATACTATTATTCAAATGAAAGAATGATACCTAAAGCTTTCTGTCATGTTACATTTTTCTCATTGGAAAAAATATTGCAAGGATTGTGGTTTCCTTTAAGAAAATGATATGAAATTACTATTGGACAACCTAGTATGTGACCTAAGCATATTAAAATATCTTTTATCTTGCACCACAGGACAGATTGCTTGCATCATTTCTGAGATAAGTGGTTAATCAACCATGACAAGAGCACAGGTATGAGACAAGGCCCCAATTTTGTGGTATGTCCAAGCTAATTCTTCCTTTGTGCTATGCCTGACTCAAGCCCATTATTACAAGGATGAAAATATACCTCTTTGATCATCAGATTATCTTGAGGAAAGTTATCTTTTCTGGAAGAGAGGGAAGAAATATTCCCAGTGTAAAAGATACCCCTGTTATTCCTAAATTAGAGGATGAAAAATAGTCTCCAAGAGTTAATCCACTCAACCAGCCATTTCACAGGAACTGCCTTCCCCATATGCCATCAGGTTCAATCCCTTAAATAACTAGGTGAGATCATCTTAGTTTGCTCATGGTCTAACTCTCCCAGGGACCATTACTAGACAAAGAAATACTTTCTCTATAGGGTGCATATAGAGCAAAATGGCACTTCCATTCACAGGGTATTAGAAAAATCAGTGATGAAGTTCCCTATCGTTACCCTGATACTGCCCTTCTGTGCAGGTGTGGAGACCTAGCACGAGTCTCCTCTTCTTGCCATTATATGGCTTATGGCTGCCCAGAATCAGATTCATGGCCATACACATCCAACACCTTTGCCACTGGCTTGAACACTTCCTTAATGTCTCTCAAAAAGAAGCAGTGGCTGCCCTTGTTGCAGAAACACACAGAGAGTGTTCTGTCGACACTGATGGCCTTTTTTACCAATTTTAGATTCTCCACTATTGTCAAAATTACAAAATCATGTCCTTTCCATGATCAGAAGGCATATGTCAACTGACTTCCACTTGCAAAACAAAGTAACAGGAACAGGATGATGGGGATGAACAAAAAAAATTGAGAAGGAAGCTCAGAGATCACTGAGGTGCCCAAAGAGAAGGGAGAGAGCAGGATTCCAGTCACAAAAGGAGGGAAGTTATGGGAGGGGGGAAGCCATTGTAACCCATAAGCTATACTTTGGAAATTTATATTCATTAAATAAAAGTTTAATTAAAAAAAAAAACATAGATTCTTGCTGCCTGCCTTGCTGTAGGGTGTGAGGGGCTGGGGTAGGGCAAAAATCACATCTGCCCTTGGCCTTTTGCTCACTTGCTTGCTTGCTTTCTTACTTGCTTTCATGAATTTCTTCTTTTCCTTTCTTTTCTTTTCTCTTCTTTTCTTTTCTTTTCTTTCCTTTCCTTTCCTTTCCCTTCCCTTCCCTTCCCTATTCTTTTCTTTTCTTTTCTTTTCTTTTCTTTTCTTTTCTTTTCTTTTCTTATTTAAAGCCTATAGCACCCTGTATTCCTTGGCAGTCTCCTATCCAAGTATTAACTTTCAGGTCAGTGAGAGGAATTCCAGTGTATTAAGATCCATCTTTGCATGCCCTTATGCTCTGTCCTCCTCCTCTAGTGGAATAGCTTAATCCTAAAGACCAAAGTGATTTCAGGTCTGCCCCACATTAAAACCCACAGGAATTTGTCAGTTATACTTTGAAAAAGCTTGATTATGGGTATAATAACCCTGAAACATCTTTTTAATGAGTTGGTATGTCACATCAACAAAGCCAACCCTAATTCTCCGGAAGGGTACAGTGTTGGGCCATTCTTTGCAAGTTAAGTGTTGAAAGTTGACATATATTCCATCATATCCACGGTCACCCTCCTTGGTATGACAACTTCATAGCCATATTTCCCAAAATTTGGTCCTCCAGATAACCTTCTGAGAATCAGGTCTTTCTCCCTTCCTCCACTGCCACTTTCTTCTCTCACCAATCCCCCATAAATGCACATATAAGGAAGGTACAGAACTTGAGACTGGGGTAATCTTGTGAGAAGTCATTGTTCTAACAATTGAGTGAAAAAAAGAGAGAGAGGAGAAGAAGAGGTTAAAGGGACAATGGAGACCCTTTGGGATTTAGATCTTTGTCTTTAGCACTGTGTGGAAAGGGTCTCTCACTACCTAAAGCATCTAGGAATGTTTTAAAAAGTTGCAAAATGCTAAGAATGCAATGCAATAGATCTTCCAGTGACCTGGTAGTCATTAACAGCAGTTTACACCCTGCAGTACTAAATTATAGCTCTGCTGAACTTGCCTTTTCTAGAGAGACAGAAGGAGTGAAGAGTGGGAGAGAGAGTTAACCACATTTCAGCACCAAGGGAGAGATTCCACTATTGCTTTAGTAACTGTGTGTGCCGGTTGAAGTAAAAGATTCTTTACAGTCTGTCAAGCAAATAGATTTGCAGGAAAGGGGTTAAAAGGAGTCACAGAAGATAGGAATGTCTACAATCTGAGGGCACTGGGTACTCAAATCCACGGAGTCGCTGGAATTGCATAGCATCAAACTGAAGGGAACAAAACAGAAGTGTTCCCAAAAACTAATCACAGTCACCTAAAATAATAGTGAATTCTAATTTGTCAGTGTAGCAGAAGCGCAAAAGCAACAGCTGTAGGTGATTAGGTCAGCGTACCTAATGATTCACCACCAGTGTCCTCTATTGATTTTGGGCTCACTTCTCTTGTCCTTCCTGGAAAACACAAACTGGCCCTTCTCTCCTTCAGCCCATTTTGGGAATGGCAGATGCAGTCACAGGCCTTCAGTGCCACCCTCTCTGTTCTTTCAGTGGAATAAATTTCAGTTTTTATAGAGCACTGTTTTAGAGGACCATGACTCACACTTGCGGCTTTTCTCATCATGAAAAGTCCCGTCAAGCTTCCCTGAAATAAAATACAGCAAATAAAAAAGATTGCCATTTTTCCCAACCTTCATTCATATGTCTAAAAGGAACATTATTTGCCAGTGCTACTTGCCTCCAATAAACACGCTGAGATGAGATGTCAAAGCACTGTAATTGATCTAGCACCTATTCTATCTTCCTGGGGGTTAAAAACATCTTAGAGAGTCACATGATACAAATACTGAAAGGAAACTTGGAGCTAAATGTAACAAAAATTAATCTTCCAGGTGAGAAAAGGTCAGAAAGATTAATGTCTTTCCCAAGGTCACCTAGATGGGGGTAGATGGAGGTAGCACCACCAAAGGTGGAAAGTCATGGAGCCAAATGGTCCATTCAGTGCTCTTTCTTGATATTTATGTGACAGAAATGTATTAATGTGTAATAATTTATAACATGATCTTCTACTTTTCCCACCCCAAAACATGTTGCCAATGTAGCCATCTCATACTCCCAGATCATTAATGAAAGGGCAACCTATGCACAATGAACAATCAGAGAAAACATAAGGGACACAATGATTGGCAGGTGTGGGCATGAGATGTGTTGTAATGGGAGGAGAGAGGGTAACCAAGGAGTCAGTCATAATAGAAATAGTATGGTGCAGCTACCAGAATCCATGCTTTTAGGGAAAATGATTAGGTGGCCCAACATTCAAAAACTTTCCTAAAAAGTAGAATGTATTAAAAAAAGAAAAGAACATTACAAATAGTAGCACAGTTTTATACATGATAAATATGTACAAGGGTCTTCAAAAAGTTCATGGAAAATGCATATTATGAAAAAGCTTTACATAGGTTCCAAAATTTTGGCACTAACATAAACCTATCGCTTAATTGTATCTTTCCACAAACTTTCTGAATCACCCTTGTAAAATTATGAAATACATAACACATGCCTCCTCCACAGTAGGAGAAGCTCTCACGAGATTTGAGGTGCTGGAGAAAAGTTTTCATTATGATTGTCTGAATCCAGACCTTCTCAAATGTTTGGGAGATGAATTCCTGTTTGCATCAGGTATCTTTAGGTACAATGCGACCTGAGAACTGGATGCCACAAATGAAAATTTATAAGGATTACATCCATTAAAACTCTTCTTAACACTTCACTGAATTTCCACAAGGACCAAGTCCTCACTGGAACTCACTTTATTTTTAACACTTCTTTTTAAACTCTTCAATTTAAAAAAAAAAACATATAGCAATTGTACATATTTATGTGATGATTCAGACCATGTATACATTGTGTAATTGGACCTCATTTTAGACTTGACTCTGACCCAGGATAATAACTTCATGGATGTCAAGTAGTCAAAATGATCTCTGCTAAGGTAATGACAGAGTTATTGGTAACACATAAAGTTACTTTTGTACAGAAAGTAAGGAAGGTAAAAAATAATATTCTTGTATTGTTTCTGGAAACAATTTACTCTGAATAAGTGAACAGATGTTACCCCAGATGCTTCTTCACTTTCCTCTAAAGTATGCCTGACAATTGTTTGCATATCTTTGAAACAGTAATTATGTTTCTGAAATTGATTTATTGTATGGTAAAATTTACATAGTCTATGACTAAGCATCATAGTGAAAACACTCTTTTAAGTCAGCATTTCTTGGGGACTGCCTCTCTTAAGCTCTCCATTGATGTGTTTACATCACGGGATAGTTAGGCAGGCATTGGAGCATTTAATGTGCTGAAACTGAAGACAATTAATCACTTCATATGCTATTTTTCCAACTCAAACTCCATAGGCCTGGGTGTTTGAGTCAGCTGTTGGCTTCCCCAGGAAACACCACATATCCAAGCTATTGGGGCACTTCAGCAGGCCTCACTGTTAGCTAGAGAAAACAGCTGTTTTCCTGGAAGTTTGGGACACTGGCCTCCATACTGGCTTCGCATAGTAGCACAACTACTACTTGGCTTCCACCAAACTTTCACTACCCAGCAGTAGAGGGGTTAAGCCTTAGCTGCCTTCAGTTTACTAAGAGGACTGGGAATCTTAAGTGTTGGCTAAAGAATGTGGTGATCCTGGAGCCCGTTTGCCAGCCATCACTCCTTTTAATGAGGGTACATCAAAAATTCCATGGAAAATGGAATGAAAAGGTACTCATTTGGGTGCCAAAATTATTTGAAATTGATGCATAGTTCTGCATGTAATGCATTTTCCATGAATTTTTTGAAGTCCTCTTGTATGTTTCTCCAAGTATCATGCCACACATGCTCTAACAATGAGCCCAAACTTGGTGCATAAATTCAAAGTGATGACTGTACATTATCTAATTGCTTTAAAGCTCTATACTTAGCACTTGCCCAGAGTTAAAGTCCAGGAGTCATGTCAGTCATCAATTCTTTCTATCTCAACAAGCCGCCTTTTGGTAAAAGGCAGGACAGAAGACACTGCCGAGAAGTTCATGAAGGGAGACACTAGATGGAGCTAAGAATTTGTGACTTTAGGGAGCCAAGATTGTTGAGGTTGGAGGAATGAGGGAAGGAAAGGGATCCGCAGCAAAAAATATGCTACTGGATCCACAGTTCCTGGTTTAACAAAATGACTACTGCCCCCTCCAGCTCCTGCTTTGTTCCAATCCCTTGCTGCCCAAATGAATGGGGAGGGAGGTCGTTTACCAGTAGAGGGAGCCAGGGGATTGAGTGTCTCCAAATAGGAAACAGACCTTACCCAGAGGGGGCCTTGAGTTTCGAATTTTTCTAAGAAAGGGCAGAGTAAGCTATCTTTTGTAACCAGTGGCTAAAATGTACCTCACATTGTTAGTTTCCTTTTAGAAAAAAAATCCTAACTTAAGCCTCTAAGAATAAATCACCCACGTTTCAGCAATGCCAGAAATGTCCGGGCTTGCAGAAGTTTATTTGAAAGAAAACCAAAGCAATCTTAGAAAATGTTCTTTCCAAGGCCACCACCAGCCAAGATTGAATCTAAATGCTCCATTCAGGAACAAAGAATACTGGCAGCTGGGGGTCAGAACAATACAAGCACAGAATGGGTAGAGGGTCTGCCATGACTAGATCCTCCCTGTCAACAGGATCCGGGAAAGGAGATGGGAGAGAAAAGGCAGAAATGGGCCAGACAGGGTTCCCTAACCACCATTGCCCAGAACTTGCTCCCCTGGATCTGGGTCTCTCCAGGGAGCAGCCAGGGCCTTGCCTAGACCAAAGTGAATACCTTTCTGTTGAACATTTCCATTGCACAGCTGTGTGGGGATGGCTTGTTAAGACTTGAGACACTTGCATAATTCAGAACCCTTTGGGGGAATAGAGATCAATTAGGACCATAAAAAAATCCTTGGCACACCAAAGAAGGGCTGCTTGCTTTAGAAAAATTATGACATTCACAGAAAAAAACAAAATAATCCTCTCTGAAGGCTATTTTTGATGTCAAAGAGGTAAAGCTATGGAGTTAGTATGCATGTGGCTTAGGAATCTGCCATTCCAGAAAATCTTCAGTGCTTTAATCTCAAAAACACCTTGACTATCGCTGGGGCTTGGAGCAAGTCATTGATCATCTGTGCATCTTAATTTATTTATCTTAAAAAGAAGAACAGTTCCCAAATAACCACTCCCTTTACAATTAAGAGACACATGAGGTTTTACCAAGTATTATACAGAACGATGCTACTTAAGCATGCACTGTTACAGGTTTTCATTTAGTGCGATAAATGGATTTCTACAACACCTGTAAAGGGCTGATGGTTTTATACAGAACCAGTTGAAATGGGATAAAATTTCAAATAGGCACATAACCTTCAAGAGCATTCTGTCTCTTAGAATACAGAGGATAGTCCCACATGTCTCAAGAGGCCAGACAAGGTCAAGGGTAAGTAGAAAGGGAAAAAGAAGCAATAATTAAACTATGCTTTAAAGCGTCTCAAAAGGCCTATGTACTTTCCAATCCATATTTTGACACCAAAGGGGAATTTCTCAACCACAAAAAGGGTTTGTGATTTAAAAATTGTATTGTAACTGAATAAAGATGATTTTTTCATGATTATTAGATTGTATATATCTAATATATTGTATAATATAATAATATCTGTATTCCCCTTCATAAACACTTTCCAAAATGCATTTCAACCATTGCTACAGGGGATATGAATATATATTTATACTGAAAAAGAATCAGTGTTCAAACAAGTTTTAAAAACATTCAGTGAAACAATATTAAGCAATTTTCTCCACTGCAAGATTTCACAGAGACCTTAATATGCCATGTGTATTTTCATTCTTCAAAGGTGCTGTAGCAAAATCTTTCCAAACTTATTTGATGACAGATATCCCCTACCTGAGAACATCAGTTGGGCTTGGTATTCCCTGGATCAGCTTCAGAAAAGTTTGGGTTTCACTTCCTCCTCCACTATTTCAAAATCTCCTTGGATGTGGTATTGTCAGTGTTGCTAGTTCTTATGTAATACATACTGAACATCAGTATAAGATAGGTGCTGTGTCAAACCATAAAATAAGAAATAATCCCAGGGTAATAAATTTCTAAACCTGAGGTTGGGAGGAAGAAGCCAATGAACATGCATTGATTGTATGGCTCAACTCTTTATTTAAAAAAAAAAAATCAGAAATGCCAGGGTATTTTCTCTCTTTCTCTTTCTCTCTCTCTCTCTCTCTCTCTCTCTCTCTCTCTCTCACCTTCAGACTGTATTTGTACCAAGAAAAATCTTTAGAATACTCTACAGCTTGAAATTGTCTTTTCCTTTTTTTCTCTCTCTGTGTGTATGCTGTTTTAGATGACCAGTGATGAACAAGAAGTTCTTTACATAAACAAGGAGCCTACATCATTCTGTGAACTAATTGATCGGTCTCTGAGCAAACAATTTACTATTTCATCTTTACTTCCAACAGTTAACTGAGATCATTAGCAAAATACAGTCCTTGAGTATTTGCTATCTCACCATCAAATGAAAGCTAATTTCTATAATAGGAGCATACTTGCCAAGATTCTGGTAAAATTTACTGCATCAGGGATTATTTCATTTATCTATGACACTCATACCTCCTACCCTAGAAAGTACACTATCTCTGGGAATTCTGTTTCCCCTTTACAAAAGTAATGCCTAAAGGCCAGGATCCCAAAGGGACAAAATTGAACGAACATTTTCTCCTTTAAAAAAAAGAAATGAGTAGCTCACAGTCAACCAAGGAAGAAGAGACAGAAGAGACAAACTCAAAAAGTCTATTAGTAGTTTATATACTATGTATTAAGTGAGCAACAGGACCAGGCATTGCCCTGGTCCCATTATCTCTATCTCATATAACAGCCTTATAAGGAAGGCATTATCATTCCTCAATTAAAAATGAAAATCCCTGTTTGACTGGGGTCACATAGCTGGGAAGCCATAGAGCCAGTATTTCCATTGAGGTCATGCTCCGAAGTCCATCCTCTGCCTGCTTCTCCATGCTACAACTCATGGGATCTCATCCTATCATACAAGGGAAAAAAGAAATAAGCTTCCTAGGAGAATGCCTCTGACTCATAGAGAAAATGAGAGAACTCCAGTGGCTCTGTTCCTAGACACTGCTGCCCAGCCCTGCTTCTTGTTTAATACTGGGACTTTCTTGTTCTCTTTTCTTTTTTCTTTTTCTTTTTTTTTTTTCCCTAAAAGCATGCTGTCATTTCATAGCCAACAAAGTAAGAACTTGTGTAATTGGAAAAAAAAAATTTAAAAGCTATCATTTCTCCCTGGGGTGATTTTTAAGGGCTCAGGTTTCTTCATAAACTCTCCCCAAGTAATCACAAGATGCTTGGCACCAATCTGGCACAGAGAATGGCAGTGTAGCATGTCATTCTTAAGGCAGCAGAAATTCCCATGATTGTATGAGAAGCAGATTAGAACAAAAGCACTTGAGAACATTAAACTAACTTGATTTGGACTCCCCATATCACTCTTCTTGGTGTTACTTTTATTGTAATCCACAGCCAGATGGTAAGAGTCAAGACAATTTAGACTCTCTTAGAATTAGATTCTCCCAAGCCATATGAGTCACATAGGCAAATATCTACATTTTCTCCACCTGCTACTTAGCCTGCTATGTGGGTGTATATAAAAAGATGTATACCCCAAGCCTGCCCTTCGTGCTGTCCCAGGAACACGCTAGGAAACAAAGTCTGACTCTTTCCCTAGATTCACAGTTTGCTCTACCTTTTCCTTTTGTTCTTAATCTTCCATCCCTGTGGGTCACGTTTCTACACATACTCTACAGGGTGAATTTATAAGCCTCTCTCCACCAAGGTCCACATCATGTATCTTCTCCTCTGTGAAGATATGCCTGCAACCAGACTACCCAGGCTGCCCTGTGCACCTCTTCCACACTTCCTAATACTATGTGCACAGCCCTGTTGTGGTTATTTCCACTCAGTAACGGCATTGGCTTCATTTACATATTCATCTCCACAAAAGACTATGAGCTCTTGGTAGAAGGATTTGTGTATTGTTTCTCTCAGTATCATCTCACCTAACAGGATCTTAATAGATGTAGAAAGGAGGAAAGAAAAAATAGGTATGGTGAATAACATGAGGTGATGGAATAAGAAAGCTCTAAATATGCTCTTCTCTGTCCCAATAGACAGTTATCTAAGAAGACACAATTTGACCTAAGTCCAACCTTAAAGCCTTAATATAATCAGGGTGTTTCAAGACATGGTGAAAATGCCTTCCCATTCATACAAAGAACACTTGACCAGAAAGAACACTCTAGAAAGAATCAAAGTTCTCAATAAAATGTTCACTACCTTGATTCTCCAGAGCTCCGTGAAACGACCAAAAACTGTTCCCTAGTTTCCCTAAATTTCTATGAAAGGTCAAGAACTGAGTTCCCATATCTACCCTTCTTCTGTATCCCGTAACATAAATATCCATATGCACTGTACTCCTTCCCCCAACACACACACACACACACACACATACATTGCTAATAGGCTTTGATTTAACTCTAGAGATAAACATGGGGCATAAATTAAACTCCCATTTGTATGCTAATATTAAATATTGGCAGTCTATATACAAAAATCACACAAAGAAAAATTATTTGCTAGGTGGTACCATTTTCCTGGGACTGTCAAGATCCTACTCAAAATATTCCATGTCATTATGAAATTTAGAATAAACACCCCACCCTAACAATCAAGTCCCTCAACCACTCTCATGTCAACCCATCATTCCATTTTCTTTCCCCATAAGTCAATTAGAAGAACTTGACCCAAGATATGTTGTTATACTCTCAAACATTTCTTTTTCTACTGAATGTGTACCACACTCTCTTTTCCACCTATTAAAATAACCATAAGTCCATAGTCCTCTCAAAGCCTTCAGTATTGCAGCCTGAATTGATTCTTCCCTGTTCTCAATTGAGAAGCAGTTACTACAAATGTCAGTAGCATGTTGCCTATACATCAGAGTAAATAAGTCAGGCTGACTAACAAAACCTTCTACAATGATGGAAATCTGCTATAACTGAGCTGTCCAGTGGGGAGCCACAAGCAATATATGGCTTCTAAGCATTGAGATGTGGCTAGTGCCACTGAGGTACTGAATTATTTTATTTCATTTTTACCTTTTTCAATTTAAAATTAAACGGCCATGTGTGACTAGCAGCTACCGTATTGGACAATACAGAATATTTAACTTTTCCTGTGCTCTATTTTATCTCTCTTAGTGAGAAATAAACTACTAAAGAAAATATAGAGGAGATGATTTTTTGTAACCCTGGCAAATGTTATGACTGCAAGTGGTATTTATTAAATGTTGTGTTCAATGCATTACTTGACTACTGAGTCTGCCTTAACTTATATTATCTTAAAGAAGACCTCTTAAGATAATAACATCTGTTATTTTAATCGTTTTGTGCAAATGGTATTTGTCTTTTTTTTTTATTTTAATGCCTTAAATTTCCTCAGAATGACACCCTATCAAATCACTACCTGGACGTTTTCTCATTATATAAGCAAGATGAGATGCAGAACTATTTGCATTGAATTTCTTAAAGAGAAATGTCCATTATTCATTGCCATCTCTTCTCATTTCTCTTTGGAGTAAAAGCATGGTTTAAACACCTGCTGAAACATAGAATTGCTTCAGTCTTCAATCTGACCAGTTTTACAGAGAAAGATTGTCCCTGAGTAGCTGAAACAGGCTCACCTAACAGATTTTGCTTTTTCTCTCCTGGAGAAACCTCACCACTTTCTGAAGGAAAAGTCTCTTATGTGAGATTTTTCCCAGAGCATTTTGTCTCTGTGTTCTCCAGTGAGAAACCTGAAGCACTGAAGAAGGCCAAGCTTTCTGCCAGCAGGTCAGGGGAGGTAGCATGTCTCTGGAATTTGACAATGATGTGCCCCTGGCACTTGCTGGCTTACCGTCAGCCTTTCAGGAAGCATCAGGCCAACAGGCTAACCATGCAATAAAATCCTGCGCCTGGCCAAGCCAAGAGCAAAGCGATCAAACCGTCTGGCAGTAGATTCGATTCTGACTTATTAATATGCCTTCAGAAAACAAACTCGAGTGAGTCTCTAATAGCAACAGTTTACGGAGATGTTTAATGATTTCAGAGGTCAGCCACACTGCATGCCTTCCTTCTGACTCAGCGAAGAGCAGGACAAGGGTGAAAGAGCCACTCAAGAAGCCAGGGCAATCAGCTGTATCTTTTCCATTCACAGCTAAGTTTATTTGGAATGACTGGAAAAACCTTCAATGAAAACTTTTTTTTTTCTGAAATAATAAAATAAAAGAATTTGTCCAGCTAGCGTGAGCCAGAAAACATAGAGAAATAACTATGGGTGTGCATTTTCCCCTGCCTTGTAAAATGTTTGCAAATTTTAGCATAAACAAGCTCTAGAGTCAATGGTAAAGATAGCAATGACATTTAACTTGTAAATTTTTTTTATTTAGCCATAAAAGAATCACCATGTGTTTAAGTCACGTCTGAATACATATAAATAAAAATCTGATCTGTGGACATGCGCCAAAGCTAAAGAAAGAATTCGTGACTCCTTTTCAACAAAGCAAATTCACTGGAGGTGTTTGATGTCTTCTATTTATTAAATACAAACCCTTATTGCTGCAACAGAAAAAAAGTGTTAGTAAGGATCTTAATTTGAAACTTTTAAACATGGAGATATTCTGTAAGTAGTGAGGATAATAATAATTAACCTTATAGAAATACATACAGTTTATGGAATGTATTGTATGTGGATTAGGTAGAGAAGGGTTTCTATCTACATTTCACACATGGGACACTAGGGGCTTAGCGATTAAGCTAACTGCTTCACGTCTTTGAAGTAATAAGGGTTGGAGATGGAGTGTGAACCTAGATCATTCCATCGCTAGAGTCGTCCTCTTCCCATGACTTCAGTCTGATTGGTTCAGAGCATCCTGGTGGCATAAATGAGAAACTTCATCAAAAGAAAGCAGAGTGACCTGCAAGAGTTATTTAGGGAATAAAAGTCAGTGATTGAGAAGGTGCTTTTCAAGAAAAATGGAACTCCCCTCAATATATAGTAGTTCACATACATTGAAGGTTTAATTGGTAGGAACAGTTTTATATATTGTCTTCTGTATAGTTTATGATGTTAAATGATACCAAATCCTTTTTAACCCTATCTGTAAGTTTTTAATAATAGTTTCAAATACCTTTTTTATTTAATGTCAAAATTTGTGCAACTTATAGAAATATAAAAAATCTCTCTATATTATATATATGTATTATATAATATATAGTAGCATATATTATATATGGAAAGTCACTATAGTGTTAGGAATAAAAGGCTCTATATTTAGTAAAAGAAATCTTAGGATCAAGTCCCACTTCTTCCACTTAACCATGAGCAAGCCTCTCTGGACAAGGCAGAAAGACTTGTCAAGTCTGTTTCCTCACACGACAGTCATGGGAGAAAATGATTATCAGAAGGGGCTCAGTACAAGTTATTTAATAGTGAAGATGATCAGTTACTGAATGCTTATGTAAGTGTCAGCACAGTGAGCATTTATGTGACAAGAAACTTCAAGCTCTGCTTTCTATCTGATCTATCTATAATGGAGCTTGTTTAATGAATTCTGGACTTCATTTGTAGGTCTTGCCTTAAGCTGGTCATAGTGGTTGTATGACCTTCTTCTAGGTTGACTTTTCTGATCTTTTGGATTTATTGCTTTGGGTTTGGTTTGAGGGGCAATGTCTTTCAAATGTTGTTTTTGTTATTCTTGCTGTTCTTTGATTGCCGTAAAGGGCACTACTTCAGTCTCTCCCACGGCTTCCCAAAGGAGGAAATTTCCAAGGTTTCACAATGACTTCCCAGTTCAAGGGTGCTGCCCCTTCCTGCACCATGTCAATGCATATTACATACAAATACAAACTATATACAAATTATGTCTCATTGTACATACTGTTGTATGTGTGTGTCTAAAGCAGCATCAGGAAAAGCATGGCTGTCCTAGTATCTCAGCTAAGATCTTAGTTCATCTCACTATGAGGAGTTTCATGCTACTGTGTGCTATAGAAATGCCATTGAGGTTGTCAGCATCCCAAATACACCCTGACTCCTACATTTTGCTGCAGAAATATGACTTCTTAAGGCATATTCATACTCCCAGCAACATTCAACGTTAACACATCAAAATCCTGCTTACCATGAATTCCACTTTTCTGTTAGAGAGGGCCTAACCTTTTTATATGCCTGTGCTTTCATTACCAAGAAATCTTTCAATCTAAGGTCCCTCAAGAGAATGACCATAAGAAGCCCACTGAAAGAATAAGAAAAATTGCCAGCCACAGTGGAAAGCATTTTAGTTCATAAAGACAAAGGAAGAAGGATAATATGAGTGTTAAAAGACTTTGCCCCTCAAGTTCAATCACTCCAGTTTTGTTTGGCTAGGACTCCAATGTCAACTTCATTATTCATTTATTCAACAAATAGCTATGGGGGACCTACCATGTGCTGCGTCCTGTGCTAGACATCATCAAATATTATTCAACTTGCACGCACGGTTTGCAGCTGAAAGGCATAGAAGCCAGCAAAAAACCACTTAGAGCATAATCACACAAAGAATGTGAAAACCCATTTTCTCCTTTTCCCTCAAAGGGGAGATCACTTTTTATGTGCTTGTCATACTGATCAGGATATTCTGAGCCTTCTGTAGAACTAGTGTCCTCTCACAACACATCCATCCCATCCGACAGAAGGCTCCATGAATGACTGTAAAAGGCAAAAATTTGAGCCCCAGCCCACTCCCTAAAAGCCAAAAAGATAACAAGTCAGCAAGTTAACAGGTGTCTTTCCCACATTAAACATGCATAAAAATGTTAAAATGGTAAAATATCTTTGATATTCTTTCAAATGTAATTGTCATGAGATCTTTTTAAATTTGGGGACAGCAAGGTATAATGAATACTGATGATCCAGGGATAATCCTGAGACAGTGAGAGTTCCAGAGGCTTTGGGAAAAGGCCAGGCACTTATTCCATAACCGTCTGTTGGATGAATACTAAATCACTCAAAAAAATGAGCAGATTGATTTTAGAAGCAAAATGTATCTAAGGTAACATATCACATATCTAGAATTATAGCTCCTAAAATTTTCCACTTTACAGGACACAAATGAAAACAAAAAGCAAGTTAAAAGTGCCTAGGAACTAGAAGACAGGGTCTTGTATTCATAAACAATTACCAGAAGTCTTCACTTGAGGACTGTTTGTTTTTGCTTTACAAATAATTCTAACAAACAGGGTTTTCTGGGTCCTAAGAACACAGAAGACGTGAAGCACCTAACTAAAAAAAGGAAAGAAATGCAACAGATGCACAGACAGCAGGAAGAAACAAGTGTGGAGGCCTAGCAATAAAGGAAGAGGAAAAGCAGCTGTAAAAGATAAGAATTTTTAAATACACAATGGCATACTTGGTGGAGACCATTACACTGCCTTTAGGAAGATCCAAAAGGAATTTTTAAGTCACAGCTGATAAAAATTGATCAGCGTGTTTAATAGCATCTCAAGAATGAAGGAAATTATGTATTTTAAATATATCTAAAAGTGTATTTTATATTTTTTAATATTCTGCCATTCAGAAAATTTAACTCTCCAAAATGTCTCATTCTCTAAAGATTCTGGAAAGTTGAGGTAATTCTAATGTGTGTGTGTGTGTCTGTATGCACATAAATTATATGAAACGGAATTCCTGCTAAGCTAGAAAACCTCATCTCCCTAACATGCAATATAACAGATTATTAACTTCTTAGTTCTCAGCTTCCAATAAAAGCATGATCAAAGTGGTTACCTGGAATCCAAAGCCTTAAGTTCATGCTTTCTTTTCATCTAATGCAGCAGAGACCAAGGAAATTACCTCATTGCTCAGTGACTCAATTTATCTATTTGTATAATGAGAAAAACAAAAGCTTGCTCTGCAAGGGTATGGTAGACTTTGTTCCTATTTCAAAATTTGGAAATGCCTAATGTAAATAGCCTGGTTTGGGGTTACTATTTTTTAAGCAAACACTCCTCCAGGAAAAGATGCAAAGGAAGTTGGTCTTTCATTTTCTGCTTTTTTTCCCCTTGCAATCTTTCTTTTCCAAAGAACACAACAAAGAAACAAAGAGCCAAACACACTGACTCACGTCTTTTTCTAATAGTGTTGTGGTCAATTTGCTCCTGCATAAAAAAGTAGTAGTGAAGCTTTGAACTCTGGGTTTTTGGAAACCCAAGAGTGGAAAAACGTCGTTAACCAAAAGAACGGCACATTCCAAATCTGTCCAAATCTGTCCAGTGTTACACATTTGTGAGAAAAAGCCCACTTGGGCAGGCAGTCCCCATTGAAGCCCTTTTTTGTTCTCAAAACTTTCTGAAAAAGAAATGGCTGAACTTTGCCTTTCAATGAAATCTTGAGTTGGTTTTCTTGTAGTTTTTGTGGTTCTTTTTTTTTTTTTTTCAAGCCTTAAGATGGTTTCTCAACTTGAACTTGCTCTTAGAACAAATAGGGGAAATTGCATAGCCTAGAAATACTGTCTCCATCCTTTTTTTGGGGGAAAAAAGTTCTAAAAGCTTCAGAAAGCTGAAGATGCACTAAGAGTCTTCACTAAGAGATTTTTAATACTCAAAAGTGGCTGTTACATCCAACATGAGATGCCATGCTTCTTGTTTTCTTATATGTTGCTTTTGTAAACTGTGTCACCATCTGTCATAGTTAAGGGACACTGTATGCAGGGCATTTGTGTATGCTTACTCATTTGTTAGACCTCGTACACCCCTGACTTCTAAATGTATTATAATTGTTTCTTGGTTTTGGTTTAAAGACCTCGACATCTGAACAATAATAGACTTGGTGCCCTACTACATGGCTAGCATCATTCTTTGGCTGATAAAACTGAGCAGCCTACATATAACTCATTTTTTTAAAAATTGCAGTTCTAAAATCTCAATGTCTAAAATATTCTAAGGGACATCTCAGAGGCTTCCTCACTCTTTTCTCCCTGAGAAGAAAAAACACCTCAACTTAGTGTTTCTAAACACACAACCTACCCTCCAGCCATTCTATTCTTTCCTCCTTCTCTTCTGATTCATTGGAAGAGATGATTCTTGGGCTCAGTCTCTTCCCTCATCTATTCCTCGAAGGCTTCTCCTGCCACCATTTCCATTTATTCGCACTATCCTCCACATGGAACATTCTTTCTCAGTGCATAAAGGGTGGGACTTAGCCCTGATTCAAACATTTCAGAGATCTTTCATAGCCCTCCATTACAGTCTAACCTCCATCACAAGATTGACAAGGTCTTTCATCACCTTGACCTGCCCACATTTCCAGTCCCATTCCTTGCCACACCACCTGCTGCCACCATCTTCACTACATAGCAGCCACAATTCTATTTGAAAGTGCCATGTCTTTTATCTTTTAGGACTTTCATTCATTCTCATTGTTCTGTTCTCTTTGCCTGGAACACTGTGCCTTCTCATCACCTCCCAGCTCCCTAAACATTCCCAGCATCCTTCTTTGATCCTGTGGACTGGATTAAGTGGCCTTCTGTGTGCTCTCACAGCATCCTTCTATGGTGCCTAACACTCTCAGTGTTTCTGTTTAATTTACTGAATGTTTCCCCTGCTGGCCAATAAACCTCATTATGGCCTGAATTGAGTCTGCTTTGCCAAGCAGTGTGTCCTCAGCACAGAGCTAGAAACCAAGTTTAGGTACTCAGATGCATGAATCAATGCACAAATGATAATCAGAGAAGCATGGATATCAGAGGCAAAGTAGTTGATTCAAAGGTCACTCAGGAGTCTGGAAAGAGAGTGGTCAAAAATTGCTCAAAGAAATCAAGAAGTATCAACATCAACAATGTGATACAGGAATAAAAAGCCTAAGGCAGGGCTTTAGCAATCAAAGACAAACATATATGGTGATGATCCTCATGATACTGGGTAAAGCTTCCCAGAGTGTTTTAAGGTGTGCCCCAGGGGTGGGCATTGTGGCACAGTGGATTAAGCTACCCCTTGGGATGCCTGCATCCCATATTGGAGCACCAGTTGGAGTCTCAGCTATTCCACTTCCAATCCAGCTCCCTATTAATGTACCTGGGAAGCAGCAAATAATGGGCCAAGTACTTAAATCCCTGTCACCCAAGTGGGAGATCCAAATTGAGTTCCAGGCTCCTTCCTTCTGTTTGCTACAGCCCTGGATATTCCGGCTATTTAGGGAGTGAAACAGGGGATGGAAGCTCGTGCTCTCTCTCTCCCTCTCCATCTCCCTCTCCCTCTACCTTTCCAATAAATAAATAAATCCTTAAAATAAAGAGTGGTCCAAGGACTAATTGCATCATGATTCTATATCTCCAAGTAGCCCTACTGAATCAGAATGTCATGGACTGGGATCAGAAGTCTGTACTTGTAATCAGCATTCTAGGTGATTTCTTAAGGTCCTAAGGCTTGAAGCAGAAACAATTACAATAGGTGGTTGAGTAAGGAGAGCAAAGGCAGGAAACAAGTACCTTTCCCTGGTGGTGGTGAGCTCAGTCCTGTGGGCCCCCAGTTGTTCCATGTGTAGTATATGACTCATGGGTAAGGCCATCTTGCCCTACTTCATTTATGAGCTAATGCACAGCTGACTCATGGTTGGCCCTTAGAAGTTCCAACATGGGTCTTGCATTTGCAGGGGTGGGGGAGTGTTTTCATGGCACCTTAATCACCTCCCTCCCAAATTCACTTCACTTCTCACTGCTGCCTCCCTTTTCCTGTTTGGGGCATGGCCCAATTTAATCCATCTGTGCATTCTGTCTGGACAGATGAATATTTAACCAGTATCAAATAAAACAATAATCCCTTGTCCAGGACCTGGATAAAGTGATAATCCTAATAACTATTAATTCATTGTAAGTGGTTGCTCCTCTGAGGGAAACAAAAATGTCCTCTTTAGCCCCACTGAGACTATGGTTTTAAAGCCCTTTCCAATCTCACATTATTGTCAAAGAAAAATAATTAGATATGGCTGACTGACAAAAGCATCTAGAAAGTTCTATGTGAGGAAAAGAGGTTCACCTCAAACTAACATTTCCTGTTTTGATCTTGTGTTTCAAGCAGCCTCATTTTTTCCTTTGGGCTTTACATATATTTTTGTCATTTATGGTCATACCCATAATCTGTCTTACTCACAATGAGTCCAGAATAAACCCTCAATTTCTGTTTTTTTTTTATTATTATTTATTTCATAAGATTACCCTTCACATTCCACCCAAAACTCTGTTCTATCACTGGCCATTTGATGTCAAGTTCCCGATAAGCCAGAACGTATGTGATGCGGGCAGGAAAAACAATACATCTTGACTTTCCCAAAGTAGTTTGAGTCAAATGTTTTAAGTGTAATTGAAAACATATTTTTACAAGCAAAAAGAGCCAATAAACCAGAAAAGCCATATGGAAGCACCAGGCCCAAATTCTCTGGTTTTTAATAAACTGCAATCAAGGACCTCAGGAACAGCAAGGCATTTATGTTCCAACCCAGAATCAATGCAGGACAAGTAAGTGTGGTGCTCTCTACAGAAAGTTCCAGAAGGAAAAGAGGAGGCAACACCTAAGGGCACCCTGACCATGTATGACCTCTCTAGTATCAGTACGAAGCCCTTATAGGTTACCGTATGATTGAAGGGGTAAACATCAATCCTTTTTTCCCTCTTCTGGTCTCAAGATCTGAAAGTACTGTTCTCTTCCTAAAAAGTAATAATTATTATTAAATATAACCACAAAGCTACTATCCTTCTGGGCCAGGTCCTTTTTTCCATAGCAGTAACTTTAACTTCCACCAGATCTTTGGGACATGATCTCCTTGCATCTCTGTGTCATCCATTCCATCAGCTTGGCCTCTCCAGCCCCTGTAACTGGAAGCGTATGGTGGCACAGTGGGGTTGGCAATGGGAAGAAGAATTCTGGGCTGTGATATTGAATCCTTGGCATACACTGAATTGTTCTGGCATACTGGCTTCTCCTATAATTTCTTAGCTATGAGCTGAAGCAGATTTATTTGCCCAATTTATAAAATGGCACCATTCATTAAAGTAAATCACTTGAGGTAAAAGAACTAATTATAGAGCTTTTAGTAAAAGCAAAGTAAAAGTTTTTTACCCTAGGGCTGGGGGCAGAACTTCTGAGTTACAGGTTTTTATCAAATGTTCATGTTAAGTTCCAGGAAACATGATTTGACTCAAATTTGTTTAATAGCTAACCATGATGTAACAGGCTTTCACTGTGTAAAACAGAGGGGCTATGTATAAAAATATCCTTTTCAGTGTCTATGTCAATTTCTAAACTACATTTCTTATGCAAGCTGGCAGGGAAATAGAGATGAGGGAAGTGATCATACGCTATGGATAAGAGGCTAAACTGGTACAAATTTTGGAGGTGAAATAATAATCCCATCCCATGAATCTATCCTATGCATCAGTAAAGACTAACATGGATGTCTTTGGATATCAGAATAATGGTGCTCATAAAGGCCATAAAAATTAGAGAAAATATTTATGAATCATATATTTGGTATATAAAGAATAAATAAAGAACTCCTACAATTCAACAGCAACCACTCAAAAATGGACAAGGGCCTTGAATAAGACATTTCCCTAAAGAAGACAAATTGTCAACTTGTACAGGAAAAGATGTTCAACATCACTAATAATTAGAGAAATGTAAATCAAACCCACAATGAAATACCACCTCACACCCAATATTATGGCTAGTATTAAAAAAAAGAAAAAAGAAAAAAATCGAGTATTAGCAAAGATGCAGGAAAAACTGTATACCTGTCCACTGTTGGTGGAAGTGTAAAATGGTACAGCTGTTGTGGAAAATAATGTGGCAGTTCCTAGAAAAATTAAAGTTAGAAATTTAAAGATAGCAATTCCACTTCTGGTTATAAACCTATAAGAAATAAAAGCAAGGTTCCAAAGATGTTTGCATACCTACATTCATTGCAGCATATTTAAATTACCAAAAGGTGGAAACAACGCAAGTGTCCTTCAATAGATGAATGTATAAACAAAATGTGATACATACATACAAGTAGGTACTGTTTGGCCTTTAAAAAGAAGGAATTTTTTCTGGTTTTACTTATTATTTATTTATATAAATGGAATAAATATCATGTATTCCATTTATATAGTTTTAAGAGCATAATGATTCTTCCCATTCTTTTCTCCTTCCCTCCCTTACTCCATCCCTCTCTCCTCCTTCTTTTATTTTTCTTTTAATTTTTACAATGATATACTTTCAATTTTCTTTATAATCACAATGTCAATCCTCCACTAAATAAAAAATTTAACAAGTAGTAAGAAAAAAGCCACTGTTCCTCAGGAGTACAGACAAGGACTATAAACAATAATCAAATCTCAAAATGTCAATTGCATTCATAAACATTACTTTTCTGTACTCTGCATATTGGTTACCACAAATCAGTGAAAACATATTTGTCTTTTTGAGAACAGTTTATTTCACTAAGCATAATGGTCTCCAGTTGCATCCATTTTGTTGCAAAAGACAGAATTTCATTTTTTGTTTTGTTTTGTTTTTTACGGCTGAGTAGTATTTCATAGTGTATATCTACCATAATTTCTTTGTCCCATCATTGGTTTATTGACATATGAGTAGAGTCCATATATTAGCTATTGTGAATTGAGCTGCTATAAACATAGGGGTACAGATCTGCAAAGTGTTCCAAAAGAAAGAATTTTGACACATGCTACAACATGGATGAACTTTGAGGACATTATGCTAGTAAAACAAATCAGTCACAAAAAGATAAATCCTGCATGACTGCATTTATATGAGGTAGCTGGAGCAGTCAAATTCATATAGACAGAAAATGGAATGGTGGTTGGTGTGGGCTGCAAGGAGTTTCAGTTTTATAAGATAAAAGAGTTGTGAAGGTAGTCAATCTATTTCTTACTATTGAATTGTACACCTCAAAATGAGTTAAGATGTTAAGTAAGATGTCTTTGTTTCTTCAAGCAGTATAGACTCATTATTAACTTTCGCATTTAATGAACCTAATTTTTAGAATGGTCTTAAATTCACAGCAAAATTAAGAGGTATCTGTACATGCCCTGCCCCAACACAAGCATGGCCTGCTGTATTATCAACATCTCCCCCTGGAATGATACAATTAATAAGCCTACATTCATATGTCGTTATTATCCACAGTTTACATTAGATTCCTTCCTTTTAAGTTGTGTGTGTGTGTGTGAGAGAGAGAGAGAGAGAGACAGAGACAGAGACAGAGACAGAGAAAGAGACAGAGAGAGAAAGACTATGTTTTTTTTAAGAAGAAGAATGTTGTTACTTACAGTAATAGTGAAAAGATAGAAAAGTCCTTCACATGGAACATAGCCATTGTATAGAATAGCTATGCAAACATTGAAAAGACATGGTATATATTCATGTACTGGATGTATGGTTTGGGTTGAAAAGCAATTAGGACAATGTGTTTATGACTCTGTTCCTTCATATCAAGGTATGACAAACTGAGTAGATTAGAAAAAATCTGGAGGCTAGCAGTCCCAGACTAAAGCATTGGAAGGATTAGTTTCTTTGGAGGGCTATAAGGATGTATCTCATCATCCCTTTCCGAAAGCTTCTGATAGTTTTCTGGCAATCTGCAGCATTCTTTGGCTTCTAGGTGATGAATCACCCCATCTCTGCTGCATCTTCACTTTGGTGTTCTCCCTGTGTGCGTGTGTGGCTCTGTCTCCAACTTTTGCCTTTTTATAAGGATACCAGTCATGTTGGATTAGGGGCCCACCCTACTTCAGTATGACCTCATCTTAACAAATTACATCTTTTTTCCAAATAGGTTCACACACTACATTACTGGGGGTTAGGATTTCAAAATACGAATTTTGGAGGACATAATTCAACCCATAACAATTACTTCATTTTTTATTATTTGAAAAGCTAAATATATGTACATATACTTATGTGTATGTAAGTGGTTTTATATAAGCATGAATATATGAAGGACTGAATGGTACACTTCAAACTGCTACTGGGGATTATCCCCCTGGGAAACGGTGAGGCACAAGGAGGATAGATGAGCAGTACTTACACTTGTGATCTTCTTACTTTTGAATTGATTGAAAAATGCTCAAAAAGCATGTTGCAAATGTAAAGCAAGCAATTTAAAAGCTTTTAATGTACCTCATAGACATCTGCCAAGTTCAAATAGGACTGCCATGGAGACAAGTGGGGGCTATAATAAGGTGATCCAAAAAAATTGTTGGAGCACTTTTCAGATATCAAGATACTAAGCAGTAATATATGTTCCCCCCAAAAATGTCTTCTGAAGGAGTAGCAGAGTAGAAATAGCACTGAACTTGGAGTTGAGAAAGCCATATGGAATTCCATTTCTGGCACTAACTGGCCATGAAACTCAAAATTCTTAACCTTATTTGCATTTTTATATTTAAATATTTCTGTAAATTTCAGGTATGCAATCTCTGATCCATATTTATTCTTGTCTGACTCATACATATATGTCATGCATCACATTAAAATTACACCTAAAAATAGCCATGATCACTTGTAAACAAAGATCTAAACACAGCAGCCCTTGTTCTGAGCTGGATGCCTGAAAGCCAGCATATCAGCATTATGTCATCAAACAACCCAGTTCTTACACTCTGCCTCTGCAAGGTTCCTGTAGCACCCTCCACAGTTGCTGTAGGAACAACAACTCTCCACTGCAGACTCCTACCCAAAACCAGAGTCTAGTTCCAGAAATGTACATAACTACTGAAAAGCTTCTTCTCCATCTTCCATTCAACAAGGAGGTAATTATTTAGTACTCATTATGAGCTAGGACTGTTTACCATATCCTGGGGATTCACTGACCAGTAAAATAACAGAGTCTCTATTTAGTTCAAGGAGATTAAGCTTTTGGGTGACACAGACCAAAGTGGAGGAAAAAACAATTACCAGACAAGGGGAAACATTTTGGTAAAGGAATTACAGGGCACTGGGAGAACTCGGCTGTCTGTGTTAGAGACCCCCTTACTCAGACTTTAAGGTTTTTCAAAGGCTTCTCTTCACAGAATTGTGTCAGTTCAGCTTTGGAGTTTGTTGGTTGTAGAATTTTCCCCATCACCCCCTGGCTTTCCATAAAATTTGCCTCTTGGTTGTATCTATAGCTTCTGGGCAGAGCTCAGGCTGGGAGTAATCAAACTCCTGTGGTCCTGCAGCTCAGAGAAGAGAAACAATGGTGTCTCTTACTTGGACGTCTTCTTTCACAATTCCTGAGAATAATGAGGAATTTGTATTCACTTCCCCTTTGTAGTCTACAGGACCTTGCTGGGCTCCTCACTTTTACTAATCACTCTCTTTGAACAAGAAGTCTCCCTTGCAAAGACCTTGGTGTATGCATTCATAAGCTTCTTCTGGCACAGCATAAGCCAAGGTAATAACTTGCCTTTGCTGTTTTGTCTAAGCTCCCTCAGAATTTTTGTTTCCTACCTGACACATCTTAGCATTGGGCTGCAAAGCTCAAGTAAATACAGTTGTCCTCATTATGTGCAGGAAAGTGGTTCTAGGACCCACTTGCACAAACCAAAATTGGCAGGTGCTGAAGTCAAGGCCCTTCCGTAAAATGATGTGGTATTTGCATATAACCCATGCACATCTTCTTATATTCGTTAAATTATCCCAATTACTTATAATATCCAACACAATAAAAATGCTATATAAATAGTTGCTATGCTATATCACTTAGGGAATGAAGATAAGAAAAAAAGTCTATATTTGGACATTACTGACACACTTTTTTTTCTGATATTTTTGAGCAACAGTTCATTGAAACCATGGATGTAGAAATGAAGACTATGGACAATGAACTGTTTACAGTTATGCTTTTGTTTTTGTGTATGGAATTCTGAACAAAGTGGCAATGGCAGTGTTTTATCTTTCACTGCAAAAAGTTCTGAATATTTACCAAATCCCAATGCAAGCTGATATCTAACTCATCGATCGTTACATCTCACTTTCAAACAAAGCTATCACTTATTTACCTTTAGTTAACTTTGGAAACTATGAAAGATATACACTAGAGGAAACAAACTTGGTAAGAAAGTGATGAAAAACGTGAATTTTTTTTCCCCCACAGAGAGAATAGATCTGTACCTTTCATTGAAGCCAAATTTTGTCCTTTGGGTTTGTTTGGATTTTTGAATTTTTTAAATCTGTTTTTTAAATTTCTCCATGAATCTAAGAAAAGCAATTTGGTTAAGTTGTTGCCTAATCTGTACTGTCCTTGGGTAACTAAATCATGCATTCTATCAATTTATATTGTTTTGTGTCTGTCCATGGGACCTTCACAGAACTGTATTTCATTGTATAAGCTTTATGTATAAATCCATCCCTCCACCATTGAAAGGATATGATTATATAGAATTCTATGTGTGACAACAACAAACACAGCTGTTTGTTATTGGTCTTTCTGCCACTTAAATGTAAACTCTCAAGAGCTGGGATTTTGTTTTTGTTCCCTGCTTGCTGTATCCCCAAGACCTGGAGCAATGCCAAGCACAGTGTAACCCCTCAACTTCTATTTGTTAAGTGGGAGTAACAAAGAATTTTTCAGTCATTGCTTTCATACTGACTCTACAGAATCACATTTGCTGTCCTTTAATAACATCATGTGGATGGAATCTATAACTTTCTGATCACTTTCACTAATTAAAGACTCAATCCAGTTTAAAACTTCAACCTCAAATCCAATACAAGTCTTTCTCCTCTCCCTCCAGGGCTAGAGTTTTACTCTGTTATTTTACTTCTCCTCCCATCTCAGAACCCTACATGGGTACTGGACATTTCCAGACTTTGGTTCAGGCAGTTCTCTCTCACTCTCCCTTATGGAGATGTAGCTCCTCAAGTGTGTGGGGCTAAGAGGAGGGAGAATAAACGGACTGGCTTTTTAAAACTTTGTTTACTTAACCTGCTGTAGTTAAGGGTTTTTTTCCCCTTGAATGATGCATCTTCCTTGGGTAACACAACTGGATATCAAATTCCATGTATGGGCATCCGGTTGCAATGCTTCCTCGCACGTGGGACATATGTGTAACTTCTTTGGAAGATGCTAGGAGAAATGAAGACAGTAGGAGTATGCCGTTCCACTGCATACTTTGAAGCAGAAACCAGGGTCTACCTGTAGCCTCTTGATCCTCTTGGGATTTCCAGCCTAACAACCTTCTGGGAGATACACTTGGCTCCCAACAAGCTCACATACCCTCAACACATCCTAAAGTAGGAATGCAAGCTGCTTCAGAATCCCTCATGCCCCCTCAATATTGGAATTTCTTTTATCAGAAGGTCAGGGAGCAGTTGCCAGGATCTCTTTCTTGTAGACAGCCTCAACTTCTGCCAGAATTTCCTAGAAGCCACCCCTTCTCTGCCCCCAGCCTCTCACTTGCCTTTGGGAAGTGGAACGCACTCACCATATCCCTCCTTGCACAGGAAAAATTTGTCATCCTCATCACTACTTCTCCACAGACAAATGTTCTCAGTTTCTAATTCTCCCCGACCTTCTTGTCCTTCCGCAGATGGATATGAAGGGAAGCAAAGCATGAGGTCTGGCTGCTACAGGACTGGTGATTTAGGAACATCTTAATTCTGGGTTGGGGTGAGGAATTTTTTCAGACTCACCATCTTTCTATTTTCAACTGAGACCCTATGCACCAATTTCAGGAAAAGTCCCATCAATATTCTGTTATTATGTTACATAAAGTATTGTCTTATATTCACATGTCTCTCTGGAACTGACATAGAGTCTTATTCTGCAAGTAATTATGGAGACACTCAATAAATACTTATTGAATTAAATTCTTGATTCAGAATTAAATACTTGAGATGTTAATCAGAAATTCCAGACTTCAAACTGAAACCTGTTGAAAAAAAAAAAAAAAAAAACTTGCGTGTATCATGACCTGAATCCTGATGAGATCACAGAGACCGTAGACATCTGTGGAGTTTCTGAACCTTCACAAGGTTCAGGGATGAACAGTTCTCCAGATGCTCCAATCATCAGAATATCTTCCATGTGAGGAAACAACAGGGACAATATTTTAAAAATTAAACCCATACTTAGGCAGAAATTAAAAACAGAAACATTTGATAATGAAACCATCTTCCATCTCTGCTTGCTGTAAGCTCCTTGGGCTTCAAAATGTCTCATTAACTCCTGGAATCTAATGTCATCAGAGTCCCCAAACAGAGACATCTTGCCATAATTCACAGATGTTTGATAGTCTTTCTCCTTGGAATTTGATTCATACTGTAGGCCTTGTCGCTGAGTTGTCTTTCTGCCACATTCAGATAAAGAGAGGCTGTCTGTGTTGTTTTCCTGTCACATTCATATTTCATCAACTTTTTTAGATCCTCATGAAACATATTAGATACAACTCTCTGGAAGACATATTCAGTGAGCAAAATTCAGATTAGTGTGCAAAGCTATTGAGGTGGGGAGGGTGGATTAATCTAATTTTGTTGGTTTCCACTTCCCTTTGAAATTTGTCTCACATTCTTTTATTAATGAATTTCCTTCGCTGCTTTGTCCTTGCTTCCTCAATAATAAGGGAGAGCATCTACTTTTCTCAAACAAATGCTATGACAATTAAGTAAAAGAATATTTGTGTAACCAAATTTTGAGTTTATAGAAGAAATTCCCTTTGTTTCATTACAACTTTGTTAATCAAATACGTATCCCTTGCCAATCTTTAACCACTAGACTTCATTTTCCTTATCCATCAAATTAAAAAACCTGTAACAGGTTCTGTGAAGACATGCATCATTTATTATTATTTTGTTTTATATTCATTATATATTTATGTAAGAAAGAAATCATAATCTGCATTTTTTCATTGAAGAAATAGATTCAAGAAGGTTAAATAATTCCCTAGCGCGTGACCTGGTTAATCCAAAATAGAACCTGAATTCAAACCTTCATTTATTTCATTCCAAAGCCCTAATTCTTAACTGTTGCAATTTGCTATCACCCTAAAGGAACTCTGAACTTCCTAAACTATTCCTCTGGATTCCATATTCTGAGCATGGAAGTACTTTATTTCATTGTAAGGGGCATCATTGGGAAAATATTACTGCTGGTTTTTTCCATAATTAAAAATAGTATACCTTAATTTTTATAGCCACTTTTGTATTATAAAAAACAAAGAGCAAAAGGAATATCAGGAAATTTATCTTATTTTATCTTTTCTTTTAAAACTACTCTAGTTAAACAAATGGTTCTCTTATTTTTCAAATTTCCCCAAAAGAAATTACACAGTCTTACTCAGAACACCATCTACTGCTCACTAGTAGGAGAAAGTTTTTCTTCTCTGATGTGGAATCCAATTTAGTTTCAGTCCTTTAGAGTAAATTTGATTATTGTTTCCTGTCCCTTTCTTCTGAGGGGAGAACAGGATATATTTAAGGGGAAATAGAAAACATTGCATTGAGGGACCAAGTGATGTTAATTCCTTCTTGCAGTTAGTATTCCAGGAGCTGTTTCCATAGGTTAAAAATAGAAGGAATGAAAGATCCATAGATGGACAGATGAGCAGCTCGTGTCTTATGTAAAAGAATAAAAATGTGCTTCATCTACTCTTAAGTAACAAAAATCTAGCATCATCTGTGCCTAGATTTTTTTCCCCTTGGAGAAATAATGCACAAGGAAGAGGGTGGAGAGGAGGAAGGAAAGGGAACTTCAACCAACAGATACCCTGATTTCATCAAGAATTCTCTACTATTCTTAACAAGAATTATCTCCACCACATGTGCTGGCCCAGAAAGTGAAAAACGTCTTGCCCTTCAGTCTTTGAGGCTGTAAATCATTATTTTCCTATAAGCTAAACAGTGAAGGGAAAGAAACATTTGAAAATATAACACAGCAAATTTTAAAAAAGAAAGAAAGAAATGAATGAGAATTTGTAGACCCCTTTTTTTTATTTTGGCAAAGCTATTATAAATAGCATTTTTTAAAAATCATCTGGCTAAAGCAAAACAAATGTTTCCTGTCAGCATGGAAAAAGAAATTCCTGTCTAAAATTGTATTATCTGGTTTTTAGTTCACTTAATTAAGAAAGCTGTTAAATGTCATGCTACATGTCATCAAATGCCCTTTTTAAAACTGATTTCAATTTTTCATAAATTCATTCCAACTTTTATGTTCTCACTATTTAATCCTTTAGGGGTTTCTTTTAAGTAGAGTCATCATTTCTAAAAGTCAAAGATACACTGTTCTTGCCAGAACTACTTTTTGCACATCAGGCTTAAAAAGATAACAGAATATAGAAATATATTAAAGACCAAATCATCTACCAAAACATAATACAGACTCACACATATCATTAGTAACTACTTTAAAGGAGAAAAATGGAGAAACTGCTTGAGCTAAGTGGAACTGGATTATGTCTAACGCTCTGATTTTTCACACACCAAAAAAAAAAAAAAAAAGACAGAACTTCAGTGAAATTAAGGTCATAAAGTAAGCAGTGGCTGGTTTCCTTTCTACAAAGCCAATCCACTTGGTTTACTATCACACTCTTCAAAAAACTAATCAAGCAGCTACTATATGCCAAGTGTAGTATTAGCTTCTGGCCACACAAAGATGAGTAAGACAGGGTGTCATTTTTGAAGAAGTCATAATCCAAGAGGAGTAAAATAAACAAATTTATGATAAGTAAATTTCTGCATAATGAGTGACTTATAAACCTCACAGCTGAAAACAATACACATTTGTTATCTCCTCAGTGGGTCAGGAATCGTTTAGCTGGGTCCTCAGCTTCTGGGTCTCTTACAGGCTGCAGTCAAGGTGCCAGGCAGATGTCTTATCTGCAAGTTCAGCTGGAGAAGGATTCACTTAGAAGCTCACGCAGTTATTGGTAGTTTCTTGCCAGCTGTTATCTGAAGGCCACCCTCAATTCCTTGCCACATGGGCCTCCTCAGCATGACTGCTTTCTTTATCAAAGTATGGAAGTCAAAGGGGCACCAGAGACAGTCTGCCAGCAGGAGGGAGGCAAGGATAACTGGGAGTCATGTTAGAGTTTATCTTCCAAAGAATTCTATGACAAAACATGCTAAGTGCTGCGGAAGAGAATGACACAGGGCAGGAAAGCACAGAGGAAAGGCCCCACACCAGCCTCCTTAGCCTGGTCATTAAGTTGAAGTTTAAAGGATGAAGACTCATTCCAGACAGGAGCAGGGTCTGTAATTGCATCTGAGCATTAAAAAGAATGAAGTGATTAATGTATTTCTAGCTTAGTTGGAATAGCACAGTGTCAGATAATTGAGAAGGATGCTATTTGTTTAGGATCAGCAATTTTTTCTAAGAGGGAGAAAGAGGAAGAGAGAGAAAAAGAGGGAGAGAGAGAGAGAGAGTGAGAGAGAGAGAGAGAGAGAGAGAACGCTTCAACTAATTAACTCTCCAAATACCCATAATGGTTCACATTGTACCCAGCCAAAGCCAGGAACCAGGAACTCAGTTCAGGTCTCCACATGGGCAGCAGGAACCAAATCATACAATCACCTGCTGCCTTCCAGGATTTGCACCACCAGGAAGCTGGAGTCAGGATGCTGGCATCAGTAGCCAAAGTCAAGCATTGAATCCAGCCGCTCTAATATGAGATGTGGGTGTTTTAACCTGCATCTGAACCGCTAAGCCAAAGGCCCACTCTCAGAACAGAAAATTTTTTAGTGGAAGACTCCAGATGAAGAAACCAAGACTCAGATACAGAAAGCCTATCACATGATAGTTATTCAACAGATCAATTAAAAAGTTGATGGTCTTTGTATCACTGGAAAGTAAATTCTACCCCCATATCCTGTATACTAACCATAAAAGCCTGTATCTATTTAAGAAGGGTAGGAGAGCCGGCGCCGCGGCTCAATAGGCTAATCCTCCGCCTAGCGGCGCCGGCACACCGGGTTCTAGTCCCGGTCGGGGCACCGATCCTGTCCCGGTTGCCCCTCTTCCAGGCCAGCTCTCTGCTGTGGCCAGGGAGTGCAGTGGAGGATGGCCCAAGTGCTTGGGCCTTGCACCCCATGGGAGACCAGGATAAACACCTGGCTCCTGCCATCGGAACAGCGCGGTGCGCCGGCCGCAGCGCGCTACCGCGGCGGCCATTGGAGGGTGAACCAACGGCAAAAGGAAGACCTTTCTCTCTGTCTCTGTCTCTCACTGTCCACTCTGCCTGTCAAAAAAAAAAAAAAAAAAGAAAGAAAAAAAAGAAAAAAAAAAAAAAAAAGAAGGGTAGGAGAGATAAAATTACCAATGTTGAAAAGTGGGCAGAGGAAAGACATGTTTTAAAACTGCTAGAACCTGGGGCCGGCGTCTTGGCACAGTGGGTTAATCCTCCGCCTGCAGTGCCAGCATCCCATATGGGTGCCGGTTCTAGTCTCGGCTGCCCCTCTTCCAATCCAGCTCTCTGCTGTGGCCTGGGAAAGCAGTAGAAGATGGTCCGAGTGCTTGGGCCCCTGCGCTCATGTGGGAGACCAGGAAGAAGCACTTGGTTCCCGGCTTTGGATCGGTGCAGCTCCAGCCATTGCGGCCAATTGGGGAGTGAACCAGTGGATGGAAGACCTTTCTCTCTGTCTCTCCCTCTCACTGTCTGTAACTCTACCTCTCAAATAAATAAATAAAATATTTTTTTTAAAAAACTGTTAGAACCTGATGAAAAAGAAACAGGAAGTTTAGATTTTGATGTTAATATCTAACTGCTATGTTGTCAGTTCTGCTCTTTGAGGAGGAAAATGCTTCACAGACACCCAAAGTAATTATGATTTTTACAACTAGTTCTCATTTCACTCCATAAAGGGGAAAAAATGTTTCCCAGAAAATTCTTGAACTCACAAAAATCCTGAAAAATCTCTGACAAAAACATATGCAGCATATCACCTCTAGGAGTCAAACAAGACATGGTTTATATTTCACATATTTATATCAGGCTTATCATTTTTGCCTTGGTATAAAACATATGCATATGTTTAGTTTCAGCTGAAGAACTTATTTTGCAAATATGGTAATAACAAGGGACTACCACTCTAATACAGTAATAATAGCTCAAATGAAAAATATTTTTAAGTGAAAACCTTTATTTAAATCAAAAATTAATTTCAGTGGTCATGCCCATATCTCTCTGTGCATGTTGGCTGTTATTGCATGAACTATATTGAATGAGGCTACCCACTGGTAATTCTTCCATCTCTATTAAATCAGACCTGATGTTAGTCACATTTAGTCTTCTTGTTTTCCTATATTGATGGGCAAACTCACTTGGAACCAGATTTTGTAGAGAAAGCAAAGGACTGTTAGTCTGCAAAAATATGTTCTTGTCTTTGTTATTATGAATATTATTTTCATCAATACACCTAATTGCATACATTTATGGGGTACAACCGAGACACAATGATTATATACAATGTAAAATGACTGGATCAAACTAATTACTATATCATCATCTCACTTACTGATGATTTTTTACAGTGAAACATTTGAAACTTACCTTCTTAGTTATTTTGAAATATACATTGCTATTGACTTTAGTCACTCACTGTGCAATAGACCTCGGACCTATTCTGTCTGTATATAATATAAAATATTATAAAATATAAATTATAATTTATATAAAATATGAAACAAGATAAAAACCATGCCTGGGATATTTTGTACTCTTTGATCAACAATTCCCCATTCCTTCCTTCCCACTCTCCACCACTAGGCCCTGGTAACCACCATTCTACTCTCCACTTCCATGCATTCAGTTTTTTAGATTCCACATACATGTTGGATTGTATATTATTTGTCTTTCTACCTGCCTTAAAATACCCCCTTTTTCTTACTTATTTGTGTGCTGAATTGTTTGCCTTCTTTCCTTCCCTCATTGTGGCACCACAGTAACTTCTGGGAAATTTGTGTTAGGAGATAATGCTGTTTTAAAGTATAATTCCTTTCTTCTATTTCTCTACACGTCTGCAACAGAACCAATATTCTTGAGTAACACTTACAGTTATAAAGAGCATGAACCAGTAGGAAGGAAGACAAAATCAAAGGAATACAAATAAAATTATCAAAAGAAATATGAAAAACTAAATGAATAAGATACATATGATTCCAAAATATTGACAGTATTGTAGAGAAAACAACGCATCAGATGTGATAAGGCTCAAAGAAAAATTTAAACATCATAGATAAGAGGATGTTCTAAAGTAGAAAGCTTAAAGCCTTTATTATGTACTTCAGATTTTTAAATGAACAAGTGAAAATTACATGTGTTTATGTTGTACAACATGATGTTTTTATATGAGCATGCATCATGAAGTGATAGTCAAGATATTCAACATATGCATTTACCATTTAAGTGAGAAAACTTAAGATCTGTCTACAATTTTCAAGTGTGTGATATGTTATTATTACCTGCAGTCACAATAATATACAATTGACCCTTGAACCTATTCCTCCTGCCTAACTGAAATTCTGTGTCCTTTGACAATCATCTCACCAGTCCTCTCACTCTCTATCTAGACTCTGATAACCATCATTTTATTCTGGTTTTGTGAGTTTGATTTTACACTACACTATAAGTGCTGCAAGGTGGAGAAAAGAGAACCTTTTTTGCATTTTTGATGGGAATGTGAATTAGTAAGCCATAATGGAAAACAGCATGGAGATTCATCTAAAACAATTAAAAATAAAACTACCGGCAGTTCCTTTTCTGGGTATACATCCAAAGGAAATTAAATCACTATGTCAAAGAGACACTTGCACTCTCATGATCATTGTAGCATAGTACAATAGCCCAGATATGCATGCTAAATATTCAGAGAAGCATTCAATAGAGAATGATCCATCATGGGAAGTGGGATACAGCAGACTCATAGAATGGAAGATGTCCTAAATAGCACTCTGGCCTCAGAATCACCCCTTAAGGCATTCGGATCTGGCTCAAGGGCCCATGAGAGTATTTTAGGCATGGAAAGCCAAGACACTCTGGAAAAAAAAGAAGAAGAAGAAGAAGACCTAAATGAAAGATCTCTGTAAGTGAGATCCCAGTGGAAAGAATGGGGCCATCAAAGAAGGAGGTACCTTTCTCTGAAGGGAGGAGAGAACTTCCACTTTGACTGTCGGAATAAGATCGAAGTCGGCGAACTCAAGAGGCTTCCATAGCCTTGGCAACTCATGACTAGAGCCTAGGGAGATTATGATGCCATAAACAAGAGTGTCAAATTGTTAAGTCAACAACAGGAGTCACTGTGTACTTACTTCTCATGTGGGATCTGTCCTTAATGTGTTGTCCAATGTGAAGTAATGCTATAGCTAGTACTGAAACAGTATTTCACACTTTACGTTCTGTGTGGGTGCAAACTGATGAAATCTTTACTTAATATATACTAAATCGAACTTCTGTATATAAAGATAATTGAAAATGAATCTTAATGTGAATGGAAAGGGAGAGGAAGCAGGAGATGGGGGGGTGCGAGTGGGAGGGAAATTATGGGGGGGGGCAAGCCATTGTAACCCATAAACTGTACTTTGGAAATTTATATTTACTAAATTAAAAAAAAATTAAAAATAGCCTAGACTATATGCAGCATGCTACAAGAGGGGAAAACAGGACTTTGGTAAATTTAAGTACTCAATTTGATTGTCTTCTTTAGAACCCAATAATTGAATTATGCTGAATTCACCACTTTATAAAGTGCCTGAGAGCTTCTAACAGAGAATAGATATAGTAATCTAGAACTGGTGACCCTTGAAATTCTCCATAGAGTCAAACGCAAAACTAATCCATGGGGAGTCTGCACAGCTCAGAGCAGTAAAAAGAATAATTTCCTCATTTTCAGAAAAGTTATGGAAAAAAAACGGAAAAAAAATCTGTTCTCTATCTCAGTATCTAAATTTTATATGTAGATTATATCTTTCTTCTTTTAGGGAAAAAAGTAACTATTACTTTGATTCAAAAGGAGGATTTTGATACTCCCATTAGATATATATTGGAACTGCTCATTTTTATATTCCATGCTTTCTTAACTTTTCTTAATTTGTTACCTCTTTATCTCTTTGGATTAAATTCTGTGTGTTTTTTTATGCATTGAGTTTATCTAGTCCTCTGTTTAACCTGTCTCTTGAGTTTTATATTTCAATAATGCATTTTATTTTAATGAATATATTCATTTTTTAATATTTATTTTATTTATTTGAATGGCAGAGTTACAGAGAGAGACAGAGAGACTCATTCATTCACTGGTTCACTCCCTAAATGACCCCAATGGTTGTGCTGAGTCAGGCTGAAGCCATGAGCCGGGAGATTCATCTGAGTCTCCCACATGAGAGCAGGGGCCCAAGCACTTAGGCCATCCTCCATTGCTTTCCCAGGCACATTAGTAGAGAATTAGATAACAAGTGGAGCAGCCTGAACTTAAACCAGCACGCATATAGGATGCAGGCATCTAAGGCAGTAGTTAACCCACTGCACCACAGTGCCAGCCCCTTTCCTTTTTTCTTAGGCATTTTATTCATTCTGTTACCATTGAGCATTTTTAATACACCTATTTTTAAGTCTCTTTTAATAATTATGCTGTTTGTTGATAGTTCATATTATAAATAGCTTTCTTCAATTAGTGCATCCATTCTCTCTGGGGCAGTCTGCTTGGCTTTGTAATTTTGATCTGTGAGCTCATCTTCACAAAGAGTTCCCTCCCACCTAGGTGATGATAATTTCCCAAAGTGTACAGCTTCCTTTTGGGTTGGTTTTCCTTCTGTGTTTGCTGGAGCTGTACAGGTTTGGCCAAATCTAGACCAGTTTTACCTTAGACTTCTTTTGTGCACTGTTTAGATTAGGTCCCAGCAGCAGTCCAGAGGGCACTTCCCCCAGAGAGGGAAGATGATTGGCTTCCATGGCACATCCTGTGCTGTATCAGAACTGTCTCCAGACGAGGCTTTTATAGCTCCCTTTGCAGATTGCACAGACTCTTCCAGATCTATTTCTCCATTGTACAAAGAGTTTTAGACATTAGATCTAAAGCATATACGTACACTAATCCCCTTGGCCTGTTTGTCATCAGTCACCACTCTCTACAATCACTTAACTTCCCTCTATTTCCTGCTACTTAGTGATTTCCCTTTCTAGCTTTTGAACTCAGCTTAGTAGCTTTTTGAAAATTTATACTGTGGCTGGGATTGCTATGTATTTTGAGTTGGAAGGTATGCTTACCACATCTGCTTAGTCAGCCGACCTTCCCAGAAATCAATTTGGGAGGTGAAAAAAAATAAATGTCAGGACTTTCATAGCTAGATACCTTACTGAAAGCACCAGCTTTACAAGAAAGAAATAGCTTCACTTATTTAAATTCTCAACCTTTCGTTTCTGTTGACTTTACATTTTTTGTGGACTTTAACACTTAAGAAATCCTTTGTGGTGAGAAAATGATGCAAGGCCATGAATCCATCAGAATTACTACATGTGGTTAGTGAATAGGCCACACAGCTCAGGATCACTTGCTTTGACACCAAAATATGAAGGGGCGTGGCTTGATGGCCCTCCTTTTTTAAGTGTAAGAGTCCTGGAGTTTTCTAGCCTAAAGGGCTCTGAGGGACTTTTCTGACAGATATTCAGAACATCCTGCTTCCCCTCAAATTTTGTTACGAGGCTACCAGCCATGAATTTATCTAAATACTTTTACCCACTCTCCATTAAAACAGTTCTTGCTTTGGAATAAAAAGCATGAGCTTATTATTCACCGCATTTAACAGTGTTAGTTCTCAACATTTCTCTGAAAGTAAATTTTTAAGAAAAATATTTTGGAGAGGAAATTCTTTTTCTTGTTTTTTATTATTATTTTACTTTCCTGCCTTTCTTTCACTCTGGTTCTGAGACAATAGTTGGTTTGGAGTGATTTCTTTTAAATTCCCATTCCATGTGCCATTTTTAAAGAAGTAGTAGAGCACAGATATTAAAACTTCCAGTTTTGGAGTCAGCCCACCTGCATTTAAATTCAGCCTTCCTGGCTACTGATCATTTGATCATGGCCAGGATCTTAGGCTCTGAGTACCCCATGTTTCACATCTGAACACTAGGGATGATGATATCGATAATACTACCTCCCACATAGGGTTGTTGTAAGGGTTAAATGAATTAATACAAAGAAAGAAGTTAAAACAGCCTACAATATTTGTCAGTTATTATTATATTTCAAATCCCCATGAGGCATTTGCCTAGACACCTCCATAACCTAACCTAATGATTTCATGAGTTCATGGAAAAATCTCAAGGCACAATACCTCAAGGCATACAGAAAGAAACAATCCTATTATATAATTTCACAATATCCTGCTTTTCTCATGAATGTACAAGTATGCCTTGAAAATAAGAAATCCAAATAACTTTTCTCAATCAAAATTTTGAGACTGTTTATAGGAGATCTCTTGGGAATGGAGGGACTTGAGGCAAAATAAGAACCTTTCAGCTTTGTGGCCGGAGGGGCCCCTTATATCCCTGCTGCCGGTGTTTGGGCCAAGATAAACATGCCTAGTAAGGAATGCCTTGCTCACTCCACCCTGTCAACCAGAAGGTGAGGGTTTTGGACCGTGGTATTGCTACTCCACCCAACTTATGTTCCATTTTTAATATACCTTTGTGATAAAGGGCATTGTGTCCATTTAAAAAAAAGTCTTGAAGGTGTGGCTGACAAGAAGGAAAGCAATATCCTGCCACGGCCTCAGACATGAAAGGTCCTCCAGCCCTGGCTCATGAGCCACCCTCTCTATTCTGGTTATACAGCTTGGGCTACACATTTTGTTCAGTGAAAACAACAACATTCACATATCCTACCACCTTGGAAACTGCCAGAAATTGTCCCTGGCAAGCACTCAGGCATGTGATTGAGCATATAATGGCCAATCACAGAAAGATAACAGCACACCTTGCTTTCTCCAACAAATGTGTTACCAAAATCCTACATGAAAATCAAATGTCTGCAAGTTGAATCATTTCTTATATGCATTAGGAATTTGCTGCTTAGTGAATGTTTCAGGAGTTATTTATTGAATAATAAAACTCCTTTTTAAAGTAACAATGATCTCTTGGCTTATCTGGTTTTTTGTTTTGTTTTTTTTTTTAAGATTGATTGATTTATTTAAAAGTCAGTTACATAGAGAGAAGGAGGGCAGAGAGAGAGAGAGAGAGAGAGGTCTTCCATCTGCTGGTTCACACTCCAGATGGCCGAAACAGTCAAAACTGCGCTGATCCAAAGCCAGGAGCCAGGAGCTTCCTCTGGATCTTCTCATGCGTGTGCAGGGGCCCAAGTCTTTGGGCCATCCTCTACTGCTTTCCCAGGCTATAGCAGAGAGCTGGATCGGAAATGGAGCAGCCAGGCACCCATATGGGATGCCAGCACTACAGGCAGCGGCTTTACTTGCTATGTCACAGCACCAGCCCCAACTTATCTGTTTTTCACTCCTAGAATTTTGGAACTTGGTTTTCCTTAACAAGAAAGACACCTGTACCTTAAGATTCTCCACTACATATGATACCTAATCTTCGAATGCTCAGTTTTCCTTTGAGTAATCGGACTCAATGACCTCTGCAGTCTCTTCCAGCTCAGAATTCACTGTGACTCACTAAGGCAGTCTAGGAATAAAGGCTCCCTGGATTGGTTATTTCTAATGTTCTCATGCCATCCACAGTCTAGAGGAGTGTGTGTTTCAACTGTCAGTTTCTTGCATAGTACAATTTGATGTTGCACAATGGGGCTGGCCTGACTGCCTTGGTGAACATGACATAGAGAGTTAGAGTCACAGAAAACCAATATTTTGAAGGTCCCTTAGGGACCTCTCTACGGCTTCCTTTCCTGCTTTATTTTTATCGGTCATGAAAGACTAGCAGGGCTTCTAACAACCTCACAAGTTGGGACCTTCTTTATGAGTGTTCCCTGGGACACAGTGCACTCCATGCAATATTTTGTTATTTGCTATGAGTGGCAGTTTTGCAGTAAATGTAAAACTACATCATCTCCACTTCATACACTGGAAAAGAGTATTACTAGTTAGGATTGTTTGCCAAAGTCACCCAGCAGATTATTAATGAAGCCAAACCTGGTCAATTTTGTGACAGAATTACTAGGCTATACTATTCAAAGCTGAGATGTCTGACACTAGATACATTTTAAACGAAAATTTTCCTCTCCACCACACATCACACTCTTTATTCAGGGAGTCCCTATACTTATCAACCCATGCTTAGAATAATCTCAAGAACAAAAGGTAGCTGGAAGGCAGTATTTCAATATTACTGAGATACTGATGAGATGCCTATGTTCACTCAAGCCCCAAGACCCCAAACACAAATGTAAATAGTATTTCGAGACCCTCTGGCTGAATAAATACCTTCACATTAGTGTAAGCATTTGAAGTCATAAAAATTAAATAAAAGGGTTTGTTATTCACCTCAATGTTCTTAGGTTTCTTCATTGGCATAAATGGCATAATCAATTTGAAATATCATAGCAAACTTCTAAGATTTGATTTTGGCATTATAAGTGTAGAAGTAGTAGCATTGTAAACTATAAATTGACATTAAAAGAAATATGTTACAGATATGTTATAAAACACTTTATGCCAGGAAACATAACAATCAATTAAATTATTATTAAATTTATACAGAAAGAAATAGAAAAATCTGAATAGTCCTATAATATTAAAGAAATTGAATCTATTTTTGTAAACTTTACTGCAAAGAAAACTCCATATCCAGATGGTTTCACCTGTGCTTTATCCAAGAATTCAAAGAATAAATTACATCAGTTTTTCATAAACATTTCTAGAGAATAGTAAGAAAAGATGTGACACTTTCCTATTATTTATTATTCCTGCATAATCTTGATGCCAAAACCTGACAGTGACATTACAAGAATAGAAAATAACATATAGATACAAAAAAAGCATTAGTAACATTAGAAAACTGGGTGGACTTTTTTCCAGAAATGCACAGGTGATTTGTGGTTCAAAAATAAAGCAATTTAATTCACCACATTAATAGAGGAAAAAAAGAGAAAGAATATCACACAGTAACTTCAATAGCTTGAGGAAAAAAATCGTAAAATACAATACGCATTTGTGACAGACATGTCTAGCAAACCAAGGAGACTTCCTTAATCTGATAGAGTAGGTAGAGAAATTCTGCAACAAACATACTTACATGGGACTTCTAGAACAAGGATGCCCACTACCACCCCTTCCATTTAAATTATGCTGAAGGTCCTAGTCAGTGCAATTAGGAAAGAAGCAGAAATAAAAGATCAAAGAATTAAAAAGGAAAAATAATTTCACTATTCTTTATTAGAATTAGTAAATGTGCTTATCAAGCTTGTTGAAAACAAGAGTAAATTGAATGTTGTTGCAAAAATTAAGAGAAAAATAAGAAAGGAAGGAGGAGGGTGTGAGGGAGGGAGGGAGACAGGGAAGAAGGGTAGGGTGGGAAGTATCATTATATTCTGAAAAATGTATTCACGAAATACATTAAATGCGTTCTCTTTATACAAATAAAAATGAAAAGTCCACATTCAAACAATAATTAACTTTTATATTATCAATAAACAAATTGAGAATGAAACTTCTTAAAAGGAATAATTTACAGCCGCATTAAAAACATCAGTTTTAGAGGATATATATCTAAAGATATTTGGAGAATGAACATCAAGAAACAGCTTTCAATTAAGTGTTATAACAATCTGATGGCACCAGTGCTTAAAAATAGATACAACTCTAAATGAATATAATACATTTTAAATAATCATTTTCTAAAACCAACATCCAAATCTTTCTTCTTCCCCCTCTTATCTGTGAGCTCCTACATTTCCCATAAGCAAGCCATCACAGCCACTTGAAAATTCATCATTCCTTAATAGCATCAGGTAATAGGAATAGCTTGAGGAAACTTTCCATGGAGGCCTTTGGTTTACAATCGGTTTTATGTTTTAGAGGAAGAGTATAAAATGAGAATAAATTAATGCATGATGGTCAAAAGTCTCTGAAATCAGATAGCTTCTTCATGCAGGACATCTTATATTATGTCACATGAAAATACACAGGTCTTCAGAAAAATAATTTTGGACTCCTAGAGAATGTCCACATGCTACCTCAAGCAAGGCTTAGAGTACTCAAATATTATGTGACTAGATGATGAATTTGCTAGACCCCCAGGCCAACTTCAAATCCTCATTTCACTCCTCCAGACTTTTCCATAGAGCTCCTCACTCCGAACAGTTCCAGCTGTCTATGGGAAGGCTCCACAAGACAAAGAGCTAGGAGTTGGCCATTGACACACAGACCACAAATGGATTACCCAGAGTGTGCTGGCAGAGGGACTTGAACATCAGGACATGGGAACATCTGCACAGGTTGCCAATGATTTGTGAAATATGTGGGAAAAGAAAAAGGGAAGTGTAGAAAAAAATCTTACTAGCATAATTCACGTTGGACAACATGAGCACATTCCAGTCAATCTGCTTCATAGACATGATCTCACTAGTCTCCCCAACATCCCTACAATGAAATGAGGGGGACAAGTAGGATTCCACCCTTTAAGCCAAAATCCTTCACTCCCACTTGTGGCTAGGAGTGGGCGGAACACATTTAAACAGGGGAACAAATTACCATCTTCCTTGCTTTCTGATCCCTCAACGTGAGATGAGAAAGTTTGCCCCTCCCAGCTTCAGGCCACATGATTCCCAAAACAACTTGTCTGAAATGTTGGTGACTGAGTCACTGGCCAGTGATAATTCTCAAACAATTGTTTCTCAACCACTGCCTGGCCATGATGACTTGGACACAATACAGCATGTAATGAAAGTGCCTGTGATGATATGTTCCTCACTGGCCTAGAAGAGACATTTAGAAAGGAAGGATAACAATGACTGTGGGTAGAGAGGTGCATTATTCTCTATATAAACCTTCACACTAGAAGGGTATGTTACCAGTACTACACTAAGCTAAAGCAAGATTTGAGACCAGGATAACTGAGCACACTGGATATCCAGAGGTTCTCCCCAGCAGTAAAATAGACTTCCGTTTTTCCACTTTTTCTGCCAATACAGTGGCTCTCAAGATTTCTTCTACTCTGCCCTTGTGTATACAATGAAAAAAAAAATCTGTGGCAAAATTATTCAAAGGCCCCAACAAAACAGTTACTAGTAATTAGAATGTTGAGAAGACATCATTGGAGAAGATAAAAGTATGGTAATTACAATTTATTGGATATTTTTTTCATTTTAGGAAATAGATAATTTATTCAAAATCAAACTTCTTAAGATCCATTTGATCATTCTTCTTGTTATTTCTTTTTTATATATCACAGAGAGCAAGAGCGAGAGCGAGAGAGCAAGAGAGAGAGAGAGAAAGAGAAAGAGAGAGGAAAGAGTTCCCATCCATGCCCACAATGTCCAGGGCTGGACCAAGGCTGGAATCAAAAGCTGAGAACTCAATCCAGGTCTTCTACATGGGAGACAGGAAGCCAATTACTTGAGCCATTGGTGGTGCCCCTCAGGCAATGGCAGGAAACTGAAATCAGAATTGGAACAAGGAGTCAAACCCAGGCACTCTGATGTGGTACTTGGGTGTCTTAATCTAGGCTAAACTCCCACTCATCATAGATTATTCTATAGTTTATATTTTTTCCTTTTCTTACTAGAAATAAAAATGTCTCAAATCTTAAGGGATGAAAATAAGATTATTCTCTACATACATATTCTACCCACATAGGTATCTCTTATAAAGAATTGGGCAGCTTCTAGAAGACATCTGAAATGAGCACATAATTTCACTAAAACTTCCAGAGCTTGAGAAAAATAACCTGAAGAATAAGAGTGTTCCCCTCTGAGCCAAGACTGCAACCTTCTAAGTCAGAATGTACGTGAAAAGAGGCACTAGGTAATAGTCAAAGCCCAGAAAGGTCAGTGTAAGAATATGAAACAACATTACTACTGACTGCTCTTTTCTGTGTTCAATCCACAGGAAGCTGGATGCACAGGAAGTATCATTTGCACAATAGCCAAAAAAAAAGGAGAACAGGGCAGCAACAACTTTCTCACCAATGTATATCCATTTTCTAGGATCTTATTACTATTTGCTGTCTTTAATGCTCAGAATATGGAAAAATTATGCCTGCTCTATAAGTTGTGGAAAATTTCCCTCTTTCTGTGATATAGTTTCCACTCATTGCTAGGCAATGACATTTCATGCATTGGTAGTCACCCATCATGTTGTGGATTAACAACATGAAAGGCAATTCTTTCTAAAAAGAAGGAGCCTTGAAGTGGAAATGAGAATGCTTCACTCTTTCACTAACTTGGTGTATGACTTTGAGCAAGTCACTTGACCTCTGTGAGCCTTGTTTGCCTCATTTGTCAAATGAGAAAGATGAGATAATCATCTCCAAAGTTCTTTTCAGAACCATTCCACTTTTTTTTGCAAATTGGTTTATGTTTATAGAAAAAGGTTCAATCTGTTTCTGGCACAGGAATGGCCAAGTTAGAATTTCTATTTGGGATAGTAAGAAAAACAGACCAATACACTTACAAGATTAATTACCGTAGCTAACAGATATATAAATATGGATTGGTGTGTATTTTTAATATCCACAGAATTTCCATTCCTGAATTACTTCATTAGCAACTGTTACTTCACCCATCCATGGATGAGATTTTCCAGTAACTCTAGGTCAGCAGTTGTAGATCCTATTTATTTTCTAAGAAAAATCTCTTGTGTTTTCCATCTGCAAAATTTTCACACTAGTGGCCTTGTTCCTTAGTGTAACAAATAAGACTAAAAGATTCAAAGGACAAAAAATAAAAAGATTCATAAAGAAAGTTGAAAGAAATGGTTTCTGACTTGAGGGTATATTTAGTCTAGACACACTAACTCTGACGTGTGGCTTGATAAAAGTCATCAAGAATATGAGAGACCAGCTGCTCTCCATTTCCTCAAAGAGGAGAACTCAAGGAAACCGCCTTTGATTACAGCAGCAGGTGGTGCCTTGGATTAGACCCAAGGAAGAATTTCTTGGTCCCTGAAAAAAGTCACTAAGGAATATTTTCGCCACCTCTCAAGCATAGCTTAAGACTTGGGACTGATATGAGGCTAACATTAGCTCATATTTATGAAGGGCTTCCATATTCAGGTAGGTGCTAAGGACATTACATTTGCTTTTTCATTTCATCTTAACCACAGTCCTCTGAGAGAGGTGTTATCCATATGTTCATGTAGAGATGAGAAGCTTAAGATTCATTGCCTAGCTATCAAGGAAAGGAGTGTGATATGAACCCAGAAAGTTGGCTCTCTACAGTAGATTGCGTCTCAAATAGTTTGCTGCAGTTTCACTTGGAATAACAAAATGAAACTACGGGATTTGACCTTAAATTTAGGAATAACTTTTATAAACAGAAATATAACTTTAAGTTCTCCATCTCCACAAATGCTGAAATAATTGGAAATGGCTTAAGTGGTTTGGAGTTGTCTAAGAATACAGAACGTATAAGAACTTATGAGATTTGAGACCTCAGAAAGCTCATTTACTCACCCTGATATTCTGTTTTCTCTTTTTCATAATCAACCCTATTTGTTGAGTACCTGCTTACATCACAAATTCAGTCATAAATAAAATCTGAAAAATGAAGTAAAATAACTCCTGCACAGCATTGCTGTGTGTAGTGCTCAGTGAACATGACTTGCCTTACCACTTTCCCAAATGCACAAGGGAGTTAGCATGTAGAAAGAACTCTCCAGGATTAAGTGTTGTAAAATATGCTCCTAAGTGTAGAATGGTAAATAGAGAATTGTGATCTTCCAGACAAATGATGTCTTTTGAAATTCAGAGAGAAGTGTAACCAGAATTTTCATTAATTATTTTGTACCTTGTTTTATCCTTTGTCCTTTCTTAGAATATTTTCATACCTCTATTGCAATGTTTATCATATTGTAATTATTCTTTTACATGGTTTTCTCACTACCATGAGACCCTGGATCCTCGAAGACAAAGTCTACTGTTTGCTCCTTTCTGAATTTGCCAAAACCACTCCAAAGTAGGGACTGGCACAGAGTAGCCAGTCATAAAATTTTTCCTGAATGAATAAATAAAAAATAAATTAATGAAAGCACTCAGTTGGAGAAAAGAGAAGAAAATCTCAGGACATAAAACATAAATTAGAACTTGTTTCACACGCTAAGACTGATAGACTATTCATTGAAGGTGGAAATGATGTTTTGATTTATTTAGAGATGGAAAGAGCTATAATTAGACACAATATGTGTCTTCCATGATTATTTAAAACTTCCAGAACTCTCTTCTTGCCAGTTCTTGGGGGACAAGATAAATTCTACTTGTTGAAAGGGAGTGGGTGGTCTTTCTGGGAAGCAGGTGGATAGGACCACATGATTTCTTCCAGCCTGAGCCTGAGTGACTCAGTGATTCCAAAAGAACTGTTGGGAATCATCCCAAACAAATGATTCTTTCCAGTTACTCTGATTGTGTCATGAACAGTCTCACATAAAGTAGAAAAGTCCAAACATTTACTCCAATACTATTATACTGCAAGCATTCTGATCTTACCTAAGCACATGCTGTCATCCAAGCATATGTGCTTTGAATGTGGGCTTGTATAGACTGGGGCTTTGTCTCTATACAACCAAAACAACAGGCTGAAAAGCTGAATATTTTTTGAAACCATGTTTGGGAGCAATTTATTTTAAGCAAACCATTTAGTGCAATTGAACAGGTCCAGGTTCTTGAACGATGCTTCAGTGTCATCAGATCTGAAATCACATAGTGTGCTGTACTCATTCAAGCCTTGTAGCAGGTGACATAAGATCAACAAGCCACTGAGATTGCATTAGAGCATGAATTTCTAAGAAGGGTTCTCAAGGTTAATCACTGTAGTTGACCACCTCCTATGTGCCTGGGACTATAATATATATATATGTGTGTGTGTGTCTGTGTGTGTATAAAACACACAGTAGAATATATATAGAAAGAATATAATTGTACATTCTGGCACTGCAATACACACACAGTAGAATATATAGAGTACATATATATTTGATAAACTTATAATTTGATAAATATATAAATATATATTCTCTATAATCCTAAAAACAATTCTGGAGGTTAGAGATCATTACTTTCAAAATAAACAATAAATAAATTTTAAAAAATAAATACATAAAAGTGGGAGAGATTGCCCAAGGCTGTCTAGCTATCAAGTTAAGTCAGGACAAGCGCAAATATATCCATCTTCTTGTCATCCTAAAGTAGGAGTTTGGGGTTCTATTGGATCATTTACAAGCATTGGAGCCTGAAAACCATGAAAATATAATCAGTAAACATAAAACATTGAAAGAGAAGTTGATAATCTTTAATAAGAGTTTATCACTAGTTCAATCCAGTGGGACACCTTTTTCTACTGAAATGGAGGGTTTTCTTATCTCAATAATCCATTTCCCATTCCTATTTGTGAATTGTCCATATTTATTTTAATGATAGAATCATTTCTTATGGTACAGTTGTACGTTTTCTTTATAATGTCTGAATTTGGCACCTTCTAGAGTAATTTTCTGAACAGGATTTGTGCTTCCATTACCTAATTGCAAAAAGTTGCCAAAATTCAAAAAGGCACTGGGAAGGGAAAGGCAGTACAAGAATTCAAATGGACCTCAAGGCCTTGCTTTTAAAAGAAATGGAAATATTTTTGAACTGGACAAGCAGGACTGGACAGTCATCCTTCTTGTTCGTGTAATTACAGCTGGAAAGGGGAGAATGAAGAACAGGGTACTACATTCTCCCTGCTTTCTCCATTGGTAACTAAAGCTAAATTACATTACTCATAAAGAAAATCTTCATATTTTACAGACTTTGCCCTCTTACAAAAAGTTATTTTACCATTGTAGTGCCTCAGTATGAGAAATGAATCCATTCTTAGTGCAAGAAAGACTCAGAAAAAATGACATCAACCAACAAAGATGAGATCTCAGAGACAAAGAAAACAAATGCACATGATGGAAAATGCAGCATTAAAAGCTGATGGAAGCACTAGCTTACCATCACCACAAGTGTTGAGAAGAAGAAATGAGAATTTGTGCGCCCTTAGGATCTGCATGTGTGTGCATGTACTCTTATTGAGGACTCAAAGATTCAAAAACATGTACATTTCACAAACAGAGAAGGGGCAATGAGCAAGTTGCATTCTGTGATCAAGTTAGGAGCATGGAGCTGTGCCTGGACAGAGGACTGCAGATGTGCCCACAGGAGCTGGCAGTTAGGAGATTCTCAGTGCTACCCAATTGCTAACAGACATGCCTGATAGGAACCAGAGGTAAACCTGATACTGACTTTTTTTTTAGTGTTCAAACTGAAAAGCAGCATTTAAGTGAGGCCTTGATGAAAAACATAATAATCATAACCTTATAATAACAATTAACAATATGGCTGAAAAAAATTAATGGAATGACTAAAGTCAAAATGCAACAAATGTTTAGAATTTTAGTGATTTCTCAAAAAATTGTACAATCACTGTAACAGTGGTTCTTTGTATTCTGCATATTTCAGTTCATTTGAGGATTTGTTTTACTCATGAATTGATTGTAAAAAGAGGCATCCAGGGGCCGGTGCTGTGGCGCAGCGGGCTAATGCTCTGGCCTGAAGCACTGGCATCCCATATGAGCACCAGTTCTAGTCTCGGCTGCTCCTCTTCCAATCCAGTTCTCTGCTGTAGTCTGGGATAGCACTAAAGATGGCCCAATTCCTTGGGCCCCTGCACCCATGTGGGAGACCTGGAAGAAGCTCCTGGCTCCTGGCTTTGGATCAGTGCAGCTCTAGCTGTTGCGACCAGTTGGGGAGTGAACCATCAGATGGAAGACCTCTCTCTCTCTGCCTCGCCTCTCTCTGTGTATAAGCTGACTTTCAAATAAATAAATAAATCTTTTTAAAAAAAAAAAAAAAAAAGAGGCATCCAAGAGAGTTGGCTTATGCAAGATCCAATCAACTAGCTATTAGGCCCACCAGCACTTGACCAGTCCAAACATCAATATTTGCACAAAACCCAGAAGTGCCTACCAAACACAGGAAAAGAAATGTTCTGAATAACTGAAGATTTAACTGTATTTTTGTAATTTAATATGCTGAAAATATAAAATCCAGCTGTGCTATATATCGAAATACATAGCCACTCTCAAACTATACCAAATGATAATGCATTAGTTTCTTCCTGCTGTTTTAACTACTACAAATGTAATGCTGTAAAACAACACTAAATTAGTATCTTAGAGCTTTTGATGTCAAGTCTCAAATGGTATTACAGGCATCAGTAGAACCACCTTCCCACTGTAGGCTCCTGAGGACATTCCATTTCCTTGCCTTTTCCAGCTTCTAGAGACTGCCTGCATTCATTGGTTCTTGACCAATTCCTTCATCTTGGAAGTACATCACTCCAAACTCTGCTTTCATCATCACATGGACTGACCCTTCGACCTCTCTCTGATAAGCACTCTTGTGACTACATTGAACCTACCCAAACAACCCACGATAGTCTTCCATTTTCAGTCCTTCACTTAATCACATCTGCAAAGCCCCCTTAGCCATGTAAAAGAACATATTCATAGATTTTGGGGAATAGGACATGAACGTCTTGGGAAGTCCATTTATTTAGCATATTGTAGGTAGTTTACTATGAGAACATTACTTCTTTCTCTAAAGGAAAACAATGCCTTGGAAACATAAAAAATTTGTTTAAGTGTGACCAATAATGTCATGTGATTGAGCCATGTGCCCATTATGTCCAGTTCTTCCTACCTCTATCAGTCTAACTCAGCATTTCTTAGCCTCAGCACTTGGACATTTTAGGGCAGATAATTATTTGCGATAGAGCTCTGATCTGTGTATTATACAAATTTTAGAAACATCCCTAGCCTTTTGCTAAATGCCAGTAAAACTACACCCCCCTCTGGGTGTGACAATCAAAAATGTGTCCTCTCCTCACATAACCAAATGCTCCCTGGATAGAAAGAAATCACCCCCAGTGGAGAAGCACTGTTATAAACAGAAAGCCGTCAAATTATTGCCATCACCTCCTTAAAGGCAGGAACTCTTAGAAGAATAATCCAGTGGCATTAATCAATTACTAATCTCAAAGGAACAAATGTGAGTCACTTACCTCAACATTAATGGCCACATTTATAGTGATTTCATTTGACCAGACAACAGGAAAGTCAGAGTTGGGTCTTACTTATTGAGATTAACTCATGTGTATGACATATTCAAATGTATATGGGGTTCCATATGAGGCCTTGGACTTTTTGGTATGGGGCTAAGAGTGGTGCCTTAATATACATCACTTCTGTAAGCAGTTTCAGTGGCAATGGTCATGTCTAACTGCCTGTGTTTCCACAGGCCTTAATCTCCTCACTCTAAACCTAGCATCCTTTCCATTTTACCATGATATTTCCTAAATACAAGGTGGTAGTGTTTCTGGAAGGGAACAGGCCAGATCCAGGCCAGATCCTAGAACTCACTTCTTAGCCAGTACTGCGAGGGATTGATTCCCAAGCTTTAATCAGTTGTATACCTATTTCAGAATTGATTTTACCCTTATTTACTTGGTATTCATCTTTAAATCAGCTTTCTTTTTTAAAATAAAAATACTACATTTGCAATAATGAATCTGAAATTGTGTGTTTTATAATGGTATTGTAATTTTTCTCAAATACATTAAATCAAATATGTAACTATAGTATTTTTTACCTCTGTTTGTGTGCCATTTAAAAATGTTTCACCATTAGATGTGCATACAAAACTTTGAATATCATTGCTTTGAAGTCTACCAATATCATCAAAAGCCTAACTTTTGCACTTTTAATTCTAGAAATTTCTTTCCCATCTATTCAACTTCCTCACACATGAAGAAACAGGCCTCTCCAGTTAACCAAACTGCTCACAGGGATATATTGCAAGTTTTCTCAACCAGAAAGAAAACCTCAGGCCACTGCTCATTCACTTCTCTAAAGATCTCCCCTTCCATTTTTCGTTAAAATACATAATACTTAAAATACTTGTCTTTTAAAAACACTGTCATATAGTCTGTCATATTTAACATATAACATATTAGCAGGATAACCAGAGACAGAACAAATTTTTAAAATAGGAAAAATAATATAGAGCAGCAATTCCCAAAGTAAGTAAGGGGTCTTCAAAAAGTTTATGGAACATGCCTACTATGAAAAAATACTGTATCTATTTCAACTATTTTGCATCAAAGTCAAATTACCTGTAATTTTCCATTAACGTTTTGGATGGACCCTTGTAGTCCACGGAAAATTAGTTCTACGAGATCTTAGTGGACATTACAGATTAAGGAGTACAAACTATAGAGTAAAGGTTATTGTTAAATGCACACTAACTTATTTTTCAGAAGAGGTGTAGTCTGTCTTTTCTGGGTTAGCTTTGTTAATCACTGCCTTGCAACCCCAGGGACTCAAACAATATTGTTGGATGTGGATGATAAATGAATATAAAAGACAATGTGGAAATTCTCTTACTGGCTGTAGCATGGTTTGTACTGGCTACCTCTTTGCTTTGAGAAGTAGTTAACTTCTTTTTATCTTAACTCAAAATGTTCTACAGAATGTGGACCCTCTCATCTAAAAACAATCTTTATCAAAGCAGATGTCACCTGAAGAGCACACAGGGACAGCTGTTAAAATTCTGGGAGTCACAAAACAGGATATTTTCCCTGGAGGACTCTTACTTCCTCTCCATGCCAAGGACATAACCTGCAAGAGGAATTCTAAAAGGGGATCAAGGCTATGGTTTGAAAACTAATTTGTCAAATTTAATCTTTTCTACCAACTTCTGCATATGATTTCAAATGAAATCATTTGCTTGTGAAAGTAACTGATAGAGTAGCTGCAACACCAAGCCCAGGATGCCTCCAAAGACAGCTGAAGCCACAAAATGTTATCAGGCAGGGTTTTAGTGTGCAGAGGAGAGGAATGAGAGAGGTAGCATGTGAGATCGTCATCAAACTGAGAGTCTTTTTTCCAGGAATTCTTACATGGGGTGTACTGCAGAGTTGTGTGAGCTTAGGCAAATTCCCTTTGCCAGTGTCATTTATTGAATAGAAGATTGGGTTAAAACAAATCAACTGAGGCCTAGGTACTCAGCCTGTGGTTCATGGACCAGCAGCATTGGCATCACCTGGGGTCCTGATAGAAGTGGAAAGACTCAGGCCTTGCCTGGCCCTACTGAGTTAGAATCCACTTTTTGACAAGTTCCTCAGAGGAACGAGGACACGCGCTTTCTAACCTTGTGTTGGCCTCTCAGATCACTGTCCGTCTACCATCTTTGCCATACAGCCCCTCTCACAGTGCCTCTGTTTTAACGGCAGAATTAACAGAATTGCTTGTTAATCTCTGGTAATCCAAACCCTCCTTTTTGACAGATAAGAAAACTGAGACCCAGAGACGTAAAGTAGATGTCTTGAAAACAGGCAGCTAATTAGGAACAGAACCCGGATTTCATTATGAGTTTTCCAGGGCAGTTGATTGTACTGCTTGGAGAGAATGCTACCGAAGTAGTGGGGTCCTGTTGCCAAGTGTAACTGTTATAATAAATGAATAGCAATGCTTTGCTTCTCATGGAAAAGGCCTTTTTTTTTTTTTTTTACTTTTAAGCCTCAAAATTACTGCTTTTTAATGAAACTGTGTTATTTCAAGAATCAGGTTACAGGGTGTCTCATTCCTCTTCCAGCCTCTATTTCCCAGGACAGACATTTGCTCACCTCCTGCCTACCTCTTTCACTACCAGCCTTCCTACCCCTACATACAGCACCACCATGAGTCATAGCAGAAAGCACACAGCCCATGTTCCAGGATGCTCACAAGCCCAGTTTCAGTCAATAACCCCTTCCACAAGCCGTGTATACCTTGCCTAAAGCAATTGAAACCTTCTGCAGCTTGCAAACCAGCCAAATGTATCTCCAACAGTCACAAAGAAACAAGTGGATGATGGGTTGAAATAATAATGCTATGGCCACATTTCAACACATTTCATCAATGTTTACAATATTGAGTATAATGTCCATTTGTATGTTCCCTGGGGGAGGGCAGGGGGTAGGTATCTCTGTTCACCTTGGGACAATCTTTTCCGTATTCCTCACATAATTCCACAATTCCTCCATACAAGTGGAATTGTTCCCAGTCCTCTTTGCAATATTGACTTTGATGGTGATTATGAAACAAGGGAAGTCAGTACTACTAAAGTCAGGAAGACAGACCAAACCATTTGAGTGAATAATTAAGCAGTACTCTATTTGCTCTTAGAAAGTTAGACGCATTCATCAACTAGTCTTGGTTTCCTGGGAAAAACAAGTTCCACCTATTACATTTAAAACAAAGGGAAAAGTACTTGCAAGGTGCCATGTTTACTTTTAGGAAATTATCTTCTCTTTTTCTTCCCCTCATAGCATTTGACATGAAATCATGTCAAATGATATGTTCCTATGCTACATGTTTTTTTTTTTCATTTTCAATTATCTTTATATACAGAAGATCGATTTAGTATATATTAAGATTTCATCAGTTTGCACCCACACAGAATGTAAAGTGTAAAATACTGTTTGAGTGCTAGTTATAGCATTAATTCACATTGGACAACACATTAAGGACAGATCCCACATGAGGAGTAAGTACACAGTGACTCCTGTTGTTGACTTAACAATTTGACACACTTGTTTATGGCGTCAGTAATCTCCCTAGGCTCTAGTCATGAGTTGCCAAGGCTATGGAAGCCTCTTGAGTTCGCCGACTTCGATCTTATTTAGACAAGGTCATAGTCAAAGTGGAAGTTCTCTCCTCCCTTCAGAGAAAGGTACCTCCTTCTTTGATGGCCCATTCTTTCTACTGGGATCTCACTCGCAGAGATCTTTCATTTTGGCTTTTTTTTTTTTTTTTTCCAGAGTGTCTTGGCTTTCCATGCCTAAAATACTCTCATGGGCTCTTCAGCCAGATCAGAATGCCTTAAGGGGTGATTCTGAGGCCAGAGTGCTGTTTAGGACATCTTCCATTCTATGAGTCTGCTGTGTATCCCACTTCCCATGTTGGATCATTCTCTCCCTTTTTTATTCTATCAGTATTCGCATACACTAGTTTTGTTTGTGTTAAATGATCTAATATAAATATTGGGTAAGACAATAATGTATATTTTCAAACCAGAAGTTAATTTCAGCACTTCCTTTTGTATGATAAATCAAAATGATTTTCACTCTTCAAGTCTTTGCCACCTATAAATGTAATTTGGGGAGTTTTTGTCTTAAACTCTATTTTATACTTAGTTTCAGGGTTTTGTTTCATTTTTGTTGTTGTTGTTTTGTTTTGTTTTGTTTTGTTTTTTTGATAGATAGCATTCTTCAGTGTGATGAGATTAGATGATTTACAAAGCTTATCCAGATGATAAAAACATCCAGCATGTGGATATGAAGCTAAGAACTAAGCAAAATGCATACTCCGGCTTCTCAAGAAATTTTTTACTGTTAGGAGAAGTAAAAAACATAGTAAATCCTTAAAATAGTTAGGTGGTAGGGGATATAATTAGCATCCTTTCCAACCAAATTGCATTATTTCTATTTTTCTAGTAAAGTTGTTAAGGGTGCTCTTCTTAAACTACAATCTACATAATAAATACATTTTTGTACTGAGATTCTATTGCAGAGCCATCCAATAGAAATATGAGAGTCACATATATAATTAGACATTTTCTGAGAGCTAAATTATAAAAACAAAATGACTCAGGTAAATTAATTTCAATAATATATTTTACTTAATATGGCTGAAAAATCATTTCAGCATATAAAAATAAAAATTACTAATGACATATTTTACACTAATTATAGTAACTTCCATAAAACATGTCAATCAAAATATTAGGAGAAAATAGTTAAAATTGAGGGAAAAGGATCAATTATTTTAAAATAATTTAAAAAGCCATTTTCAGTGATAAACCAGCAGAAACCAAGATAATTGAATAGGCATACAAATGATACATTTTTGTATCAACAAATCCTAAGAGAAGATTGAATATTTTTCTCTCATCTCTAAGTACTACTTATTCTATGAGTGAGATTTGCAGATAGTAGTCAGGTTTCTCTGCAGTAACTAAACAATTAAAAATAAAAATACTTGAACTCAGAAGATCAGCTAGATACAGATATATCTTCTCTTCCTACACCCTCAACCCATTTCTCTCCTTCATCCTGCTCCTCCTCCTCTCTTCTCTCTCCTACTTGTATTTACTTCTGACACTACACTACCACAACTTGTAATCATTCATTTGCTAGATTTTATGTGTATCCCACAGAGTGTGCGCTCCATGAGAGTGGAACAAAAGAGTCTTGTGCACCATTATATCCAGAGCACCTGCCCCATGCCTGGAATGTGAGAATCACTGCATATCTGTTGAAAGAATCAAAAACAAAGCAAGGAGTATCAGCTAGACCAGTATAAAGGTAAAGGGTTTTCTCACTAATAAAGTACTCTAGAATTTTAAACTTTGTTTATCCTAACCTCTGATAGACTAAACAAAGAAAGCAAACGTGTCAAAGGTTTCAATTTCTGTAGTACTTTCCATTCCTTTTAAGAATAACGTCTTCCAAATATTCTCAAGATGAACAAGACTTAGAGCTTGTCCAGGGCCCTCCCTTGGGGCCAGGAAGCATCTAGGGGCAGTGACCAGGAGAAGCCTGGACAAAAGTAAAGTCTGAGTCAGGATATTGTCATCTGGGCCAGCCAGAGCAGCGAAGTCAGAAGGAAAGCTTCAAACAACCCATGGAGGAAACCAATGATGGAAGCTCAGGGCTGAATCAATATCCCCTGAGGGGACAGGCAGAGGGCACAGCACCAGAGGACTTGGGAGCCTGTTTGCATGGGGACAGCAACTGGCAGGAGATAAGCCCTGCCTGGCTTCCTGCTGACACGGTGCCATCATCCAGCAGTGCTCCAGGCTGCAAGTCAATGCATGACCATAACAGAAATGAAGTCAGCTGTGCTCACACTAGCTCTGTCTAGTAGACCTTAAGGTCACAACCAAGGTCTCAGAAGTGGGGGTATTATTTTGGCATTTGTATGACTTTTGATTCAGATATGTTTTGTCATACTTTCCCATCCTCCTGCCAAACCCACTTTTCTTTTGAGTGTTTACACTTTCTTAAAAAGTGTAATATGTAGTAATTGAGTCAGTAGGCTATAAATATGCAGACATGTTCACTAACCTGAAAAACATTTGAGTGTCTCTTTGAGCTATGCAATGTTTCCTGCTCACCACATGAGACATTAAAGGGAGAGCTACTATAAAGAAACCTTTGGGATGATTAGATCTGCTAATAAACTTTATAAGTTTATGACTCAAAATTAAATTAGTCAGATTAGGAAGTTAGAAGGAAAACAACCAAATTGTTTAAAATGCTGGCATTCCCCAAAGAGGCCAGGGAAACTGAGATAAAAGCATGTTTGAGGGAGTTAGCTAAAAATGCTTTGGCACTAGAGAAGTGGTTTGAGAATCTTTCAGCACTTAGGAGCAACACTAGCTTGAATAACACACAATTCTAACAATAAGGGCTCTAGTTTCTACCGATAAAAGCTGATTAAAAGACTTGAGATATTTAAAATGCAAGGTTAACTGCTTACATCCACAAGGTCAGTATATTTGGGAAAGAATCTGTGGGTGCACATCTGAGCATTTCTTCTTTACTTCCTAATTTATATCCCTCTTCATACCAAACTGTATCTCCCCTCCTTATTATTAGCAGAGTGCCACCTGGCCAGTTCAGAATACAATTATTTGTGTAAGGAAAGTACCCGGATTGATGCCAAAGAAAGATCTAGAGTAAGTACTCAAGTCACTTACTGATTCAAAAAAAAAATTTAATAAGGGGGCCAACCTTGTGGCTTAGTGAGTTGGGCCACTTCCTGTGACACCAGCATCCCAAGTGGGCACTGGTTCATGTCCTAGCTGCTCCACTTATGATTCAGCATCCCTGCCGGTGACCTGGGAAAAGCAGCAGAAGATGGTCCGAGTGTTTGGACCTCTGCCACCCATGTGAAAGACCTAAATGAAACTCCTGCTCTTGGCTTTGGCCTGGCCCAGACCTGGCCGTTACAGCAGTCCAGAGAGTGGACCAACAGATAGAAGATCTCTGTCTCTTTTTTCTCTGTGTGTGTTTTTCTCTCTCTTTCTCTGTAACCTTTCGAAGTGAATAAATCTTTTCTAAAAATGTTAAAAATAAAAAAATTAATAAGGTCTTACTCTCACAGTAGGCCAGTCTTTGAATGCCAAAGGAAAATAGGGCTGAATCCCTTGGGGAAATTATAACCCAGTTGGAAGAAGAAAACACATACAATTAGAAGTTAAACTGTTCCATAATAAAACAATACTGTAGTAACCCCTAGTCTCCATTACATCACTCTGCTTTATTTTCTCTACAGCACTTGTCACCATCGGAAATTGCTTTGCATGTTCACTTATTGCATGCATATGTGTTGTTTATGATGTTTCTCCTATTAGAATGCATGATCCATGTGAGAAGGAATTCAGTGTGTGATTCCGAAGGCTTAGAATAGAGCATTAGTTGAATAATTAAGGTTAGTATTCATAGTGGTAAAGCAGATCACCTACAATTATATATTGTTGAGTACTCAATGAACGATGTAGATAATATGAGCTCCAAGTGTTAGGTGGAAGAGTGGAGTGAGATCCCCTGGTCAAGGAGCCTCTATAGAAGATGAAAAGTCATTGAAGTCCAATTTGAACAATTGGAGAAGAACTATTGCCAAAGTGAGGTAGGGTAGAATGGAAAAAAGCGGAAACAAATAGGTCCTGGATTTCCTCATGTGATAAACATTCAAAACAGAAACTTCCCCTCACCAGCCCCTCTCTTCTTGAAAAATGCCACTCTCGGCCGGCGCCATGGCTTAACAGGCTAATCCTCCGCCTTGCAGCGCTGGCACCCCGGGTTCTAGTCCCGGTTGGGGCGCCAGATTCTATCCCGGTTGCCCCTCTTCCAGGCCAGCTCTCTGCTATGGCCCGGGAAGGCAGTGGAGGATGGTCCAAGTGCTTTGGCCCTGCACCCGCATGGGAGACCAGGAGAAGCACCTGGCTCCTGGCTTCGGATCAGTGAGATGCGCCGGCCACAGCGGCCATTGGAGGGTGAACCAATGGCAAAAAGGAAGACCTTTCTCTCTGTCTCTCTCTCTCACTATCCACTCAGCCTGTAAAAAAAAAAAAAAAAAATGCCACTCTCTTCATCATGTGTGTTCCACTCTACAGTCACCAAAGAATCCTCTATCCTCGTCACTGCTATGTCTCAGCCATTTCTCTCACAACTCTTCTCTCGCCTATATTCACACATAACACCATGACGGGGCTCCTCAAAAACATTTACTTCAACTGTTGCCAACAGTCTCTGAACTGATCATCAGTGCTCCCAATCTACCTTCTAAAACATAATTTTTAGTTCCAATTCTGCCTCTGGATTATCTGTGAGACACAATATAATGAAATCACAACCTCTCCCTGCTTTGGGCTCCTCATCTACAATGAGGAACTAACTTGGGCTAAATCATCCCTACAGTCCCTTCCTGCTCTCACATCATAGAATCCTATGACACGTCTGTGTTCTGCAGAACCTAGTACTGTGCTTTTCACAGCAGGGTGATTAAAGATTATCTTACTCAAATATAATTGAGTTACTTTCCAGATAATTTTATTAAAAATTTATCTGTGAGCTTCAATTTAAATATCTTTCAGAGATATTTATTTCTTAGGTTTTACTTTATTTTTTCTAACACATTTATACTTTGAAGCATAGGATATTCTCCATTCTAACCAAAATTATAGTTAATTTTCCAGTCTAAGAAAACATTTGGTTGAAACAATTTTAAACAAAATTTTAAAAAGTTAAGTTAGTGCTCCATTGTAAGCAAATATCCCTCTCCTCTCTTTGATCCTTTCTCTGTCTGTCTGTCTGTCTCTCTCTCTCTCACACACACACACATTCATTTTTACATCATTTAAAGGTAGATTAAACAATCTACTCATAATAATACAGAATCATGCCTCTAATGTATAGGGAAATTATTACTGATGAAATAATGAATAATTATGAAAAATTAGGATAGTGTTTCCCAAGTGTTGATGTGTGTATCTGAAAAATGCAGATTATGATTTGAGTCTGGAGTGAGGCCTGAGATGGTCCATTTCTAACAAACTCCCCAGTGACACAAAAGTTGCTGCTCTGAGAACCAAGATACTAGCAACAAGGTGCCAAGAACACAAAGAAACTGTAGAGATCACTGTGTCAAACTCTTTCATTTTCATAAGTGAAGAAAGTTAAGGTCCAGACATGAGAAATGACATGCTCCAGGTCCCACCGCTCATACTTAAGGAAATGCAGAGCTCCTAGCAAAGATATGCAGACCTCTTAGCTGACAGCTGTGGCTCTTCCAGGCCACGCTACCTTCGTACATGCACCTTCTCTCTTTTGGCTCCACCTGACTTGATAAGTCACACTTTTGGAAGAGCAGGAATTTTCTCACCACCTTCTTCTATGGGAGGAGGTAAGGCCTCAAACCTCCAACCCACCAGAGAGAATTGGGAGGAATATTCCTAATTCTGCCAAAACTGTTTGGCTGCCTTTTTTTCCATTTGTACTACAGCTTTTACCAAAACCTTGAGAGAAAACATGACTGTTTTCTCATTTTTTAAACCAGTAAGTTATGAAATCTGAGAGGCCCAGACTTGGACACACTGTCACTACCAAAATATGGCTGAGGCATTCTTTGAGTCACCTTGTGTATGCTCAGTCTGATACACACACACACACACACGTACAACATATACATCCCTGGCAGTGTGTGTGCTGGGCACTGGGACTGCATTTTGTTTACTTTGTAGAAGGTTCAAATCTGCAGAACATGAATGCTGTCTGGCTTATTCTTGGAAAGGTCTAGTAACTTCCCATGTGCCAACCACCCTACTCTTATATGTCATGATTTTGTGTCAGGCTCCTGTGGTCAGGCAGACTTGTTTATAAGAAATGCAAGTCAAGAGGAATATTCAGAAGATGGTATGAGCTTCTTTTTCTCTGCTGAGGACCAGAGGTCACTGTCAACTCACCAAGAGAGCATCTAAAACCATAGCAAAACCCCAGCCACAGAATGAAGACGCATAACCCTCGATTACAGTTTAGTCTATTAGAAAAATATCATCCTTGAATTCATTTGGTTTCAATTTACTTTTCACAAAACACATATATAGTGAAAGATCTTGGGTTTGTGTCTTCCTTTCTACTTGCAAATTTTACCCCATTTAAAACATGAAAAGAGAAAAATAGTGGCACTAACTAGAGCCAAAAATAATATGGGTGGACACAGTACAAACTTTCCCTTAGAAAGTTCTACCCCCAGACATAATGGGTGAAATTTTTCCTTAATAGAAAAAGAGAGGCATGTCTGTTGGCAATAAGATATTTTGCTATCAATAGAACACTACACTGGCCCAAGAGGGTCTACATCTCCTTCACCTTTTAGAACCCCAGACTCTGTAGAAAAAAAAAGAAAATTAGAGGAAGCAGAGATTTTACTGAGTGAGGAATGTCATCCTAAGTTTGTCTTCTTAAAAGAATAAGTTTAATGATTATTCAGTTGTTCAATTGCAAAGTTCTTTCTCGGTCTGATTCTGAATCCCATGGAGCTATAACCCATGGTATTTTAAAAACATACCCACTCTCTCCTCTCCTACTTAAAAAAAAAAAGAACTCTCAGTTATAAACTTCCACTTAAATATGAAGTGCTGGAAATCATTACATTAGTATCCAGAAGTTCACCCCTGCACTTTGACATTATGTGGACCCACTATTGTCCTCTGCCTTCTCATACTCTTAGTGTTCAGAAGGAATCCATCTTGGAGAATGAAGTCGTCTAGCTCACTAGCTGCACAGTCCAAAGCAAGCATCAATGTTAGTGCAAAGGCCTCCTTTGTCTGCCCACAGCTGACTACTCATCAACAACATTCACTATCAGAGATTCTGAACTCCAGGTTATTATGCACACTCTACTGTCCTGTCATGAGATTAAGACATTTCTGAGAGAAATGATACTTTGTCACTAACAGCTAACTTTGAATTTGTATATAAGACAACTTCTCCCCCAATGGGAGAAATGGGGCAATGAAAGAATGAGGTTAAAAAAAAAATCTCCTGCCTGCATGAAGCTTACATTCTAGTTGGGAGCCAGACATAGTGAGCAAACAAGTAAGTGCATAACATGTCAGATGCAGAAAAGAAAAGCAGGGTAAAGAAAACAGGTGTTCTCAAATAGAATTGCTTTTTCATAAATTGGCCAAGGAAGACCTTGTTTGCTTGTTATAGATACGGACAAGGAAGTCCTCATTGTAGAGAGCATTCAAACAAAAAGATGAAAAGGAAATGAGGGCATGAGCACTGAGGTTTCCAGCAGAGGGAGGAGCTCATACAAATATCCTCAGCGGAGAGCATGCTTGGCGTGTCTGAAGCACAGTGATAAAGCCAGGGGGACCAGAGCTTTGTGAGCAAGAGTGAAAATGCTGGAAGCTGACAATAAGAAAATATCAGGTGTTTTCACTGTCCAGGACCTTTCACACAAACGGAGGTGTGGATATGACATGACACATGTTTTAGAAGAATCATTCTGGGGTGGGTATTGTGCACAGTGGCTAAGCTGCCATGTGTGATGCCTGCCACTTGGGATGTCTGGAGTACCTAGGTTTGAACCTCCTTTCCCACTTCCAATCCAATTTGCTGCTAATGTGCACCCTGTGATGCTCAAGTACTTGGGTCCTTGAGACCCCTGTTGGGGACCTGGACAGAGTTCTAAGTTCCTGGTGCCAGCCTAGCCCAGCCTTGACTCTTGCAGGCATTTTGGGAGTGAACCAGCAAAAATGAACCAACAGACAGATCTTTCTCTCTCTCTCTCTCTCTCTCTCTCTCATTGTCACTCTGCCTTTAGGCCTTGTTTATACTCCTGTGGAACTGTGGTCTTTCTACTTTTTACTTGTTGAATATTATGGCTTGAAGTGCATTAAGTCTGTGATTATAGAGTAGATTGAAATTATGTTTTTGCAAAACTTGAAGAAAAAAAGAAAGGAAGGAAAGAGAGAGATTAAGGAAAGAGAGACAGAAATATGATTAACTTCTTAGACTTGTACCTATGGGATATATAAAATAAGTTTTCTTTATATTAATAACAATGTAAAACATAAAAAGTAAATAAAATGTCAATAATAAAATAATCATTCTGGCTACTTTGTTTAGATTAGACTTTTTAGTTTAGATTAGACTTTAAGGAGACATGAAAACATGCTCTCTTAATTCATTTAAGATTCCCAAGTGTATGCTTTTACTCTTTTCCATTTTACAGATGACAAAACTGGTAGAAAATTCACAAGCTGATAAATATCAGGATAATAACACAAGCAGTGGTCTCCAGAGGTCATGCTTTTAGCCTCCATACTCTACTCCTTCTTAGGAAAGATGTCAAATGCTGAGGCAAAGATAATACATGAAAATATTACTGGATGAAGACCACTAGGGGGTTCTCCTAACTGGAAGAAACTTCATTTTCCTTCATTCTGTTTCCATTATTTTACAGACCATATTGCACTTTGCAAGCAATAAGTCAGAAATACCTGGTTTGTCACATTGTTTAAAAAAAATAGCCTATTACAAGCCAGGAATATAGAAGTTATTAATAACCTAATAATAACTTAATTTCAGTTATCAAGGGCATAGTGGAAGGGAGCCTTGTATATTTCATGCTGCCAGGCGTGCCTAGCACAGCATTCAGAGGAACATGGAAAAAGACTGGGCTCTCCTTCAGCAGTTATTCTGTCAAGAATAGGGCTCATTAGGGATCCTCAACCCTCCATCGCAGAGAACACAGGTTTCTCCAGTTATTTAAAACTGGCAATGAAATTCGTCATGATATATGTGGTTTTTTTAATTTATTTGACAGATAGAGTTAGACAGTGAGAGAGAGAAAGGTCTTCCTTCCTTTGGTTCACCCCCCAAATGGCCGCTATAGCCGGCGCTGCACTGATCCAAACCCAGGAGCCAGGTGCCTCCTCCTGGCCTCCCATGTGGGTGCAGGGGCCCAAGCACTTGGGCCATCCTCCACTGAGCTCCTGGGCCACAGCAGAGAGCTGAACTGGAAGAGGAGCGACCGGGAGTAGAACCCGGCTCCCATATGGAATGCTGGCGCCACAGGCAGAGGATTAACCTAGTGAGCCACAGTGCCAGCCCCAATACACGTGTTTTTCACTCACCTTCATCTTCCTCTGCAATTGTGTCTTTTTTAGAATTATTTATTTGAGAGGCAGAGTTATAGACAGAGAGAGGGAGAGACAAAGAGAGAGTTCTTCCATCCACTGGTTCACTCCCCAGATGGCCACAACAGCTAGAGCTGAGCTGATCCAAAGCCAGGAGCCAGGAGCTTCTTCCAGGTCTCCCATGTGGGTGCAGGGACCCAAGAACTTGGGCCATCTTCCACTGCTTTCTTGGGCCATAAGTAGAAATATGGATGTGAAATGGAGCAGCCAGGACATGAACCAGTGCCCATATGGGATGCCAGTACCACAGAGAGAGGCTTACCCTACTATACCACAGTGCCGGCCCCCTGTGCAATTCTTTTAAAAATTAAAAGCCTAGCTGCCAAAAGTCTTAAAAGAAAGTTATCATTAAGTCTTTTTAACACCATCTTTGAACAAAAAGAAACCATACTAAATTACCTTCTTTTATGATGTGCTACAATTTTAGAACTCTCAAAATTGGAATATGTAATAGTAGTTTAAAAATTACCTTTTATACATGAATAATAATGTAAAATGTTTATATCCATAACTGGGTGGAATGTAACTACATAGACACAAATAATTGTGACATAAAAGTTATACTTCAAGCACAATAGGGTTTTCTTTCCTTCATTTTTTTAGAGATTGGCTAAAAATTGAATAAACTGAATGAGTTCCGTCAGGTAACCAAGAACCCAATTAAACTCAAAGAGAATCTGTTAGTGCTTTAACACTTTAAACAGAAAGCTAAAGTACTAGCCATACTTAAACTTCCTATTCAGTGAAGTATTAAGCCTTTTTAGTGTAATCTAAATTAAAAATATGTGATCTCAAAAACTAAAAAAAAAAGTAGAAGGAAGAAGTGTGAGAAGGTGGGAGGGAGGGAGGAGGGGAATATCATTATGTTCTTAGACTTGTATCTAGAAATCTTATTGAATCTGTTAAAATTAATTAAATTTTTAATTTTTAAAATATATTTTCTTGTACTCAAGGAATTTACAAACTTGTTAGGAGGATAAGGCTTATATATCTCACATCAAAAAGAAAAAAGATATTGGTGAATAACGCTGCTGAGTTATGTAGAGTGGCAGCCCTTGCAGTCCCAGGATTGGCTTCCTGACAGTACTATCCTGCCTTAGCACTCGCTTCCTGCTGCTGTTAGATTTCTTCCATTCTCGAAGACTTCTAGACTCTGAACAGCCAAGGTTGTATTACTTTCTGTTACTGCACTTCCAACTACCAATTTGAGACTGGGGAAGTTCATACATGTGCCTCTGGGAGTGTTAAGCGTTCTTCTTTCTGTCGCTCAGCTGGAGAGCCCCTAAATGGATACAGCAAGAGTTTTGATCAATTTAAAAGAACTCAGCCAGACTGTTTGGAACATGGAACTTATGAATAAGGGAACAGTCCAAGGCCAGGTCCTCTGTAGGCAGCTTGAGCCAGCAGGAAGATAATAGACATCTGGGAGTTTGGGAAATAATATGTCAAAAGGTGGGAAAGAGCCCAGAAAGGAAGGTAGATGTGTGCCATGGTTCAGATCAGACAAGGCAGATTCAATGCCTCAGAAATAGGTAATGATTTTCTCTATGCCTTTCTCTTTGGGCCTCCATGTTACTCTGCATCTGGCCCCACAAAACAAGGCAATGATAGAGTTATTTGATTCAAAATACAGGTTTTTATTAGAATCCCCTGGTAGTTCTGATACACAGCCAGGTTTGGAAATCATTACGCAGGTTTAGGTATTCATTTAACAAACTTATGGGACCCATATAATGAATTAAAGAGTCCTCTGAAGGTCAGACTAGAGCCCAACTTCCATTGTTTCTATGGGCAATTAATGTTCTGAGCTCCGAACTACTGATTTCTATGCCACTGGGAACATGTCCCACTGGTGTATAGAGGGTTCTCCTCAGTTTAAAGAGAGTAATTGAGTCCAGAAGAAAGGACTTCGGACTGCTTGATTTCATTTATTACTCCCCCTTTCTTTGTGCTTGAATGAGTTACATATTGAGGAAAGCTCATGCTATGGTATTTTTGTAAAGATCCCAAGAGAGACATCTATCACAATACTGATTGAGAAAACTGTAGAACAAGACAGATCACTTAATTTACATAACAGTCTACACAAAAAGAACATCATTCATGTTCTTAAATTGAGAAGATGTCAAACGCTTGCTTATTTATAAGAAGCAGGGGGACTTTTCTTCTATTTTAAGCATGAATAAGCTCCCAAGTATGATCCTTTGGGAGGCAAAATGTGCATAGTGAAAGATGAATCATTATTTTATTTATTTGGTTTACTCAATCTTAACATTTTCCCAGCATCGAATAAATATGACATTAAATAATTAATAGCATCTGTTTTGAAATGTCAATGTATTTTGTTGCAGCACATACTATATTTTTGTATCTCCTTCTGCTCTACACATTCAAAAATATCTTAGACATTCTAGAAAAAGATTCAAATGGTATGATCTTTAATCATAACTACAGTGAACCAAGTGGTAAATAAATTACGGTTAGGTCAGAAAAAATATGTAGCCTGTATATACACTTTGGAAAAGAAAAGAATAACACACTCTTGTCCTCCCCACAACCCTACCCTACCTCCCCAGAAGAAACCACACAGGTTTGTGTTTGCACTTGCCCTCCTCAGTACTGGAAAAATAATGACAGTGTGAACTTTTGACATTCAGAAAAGATGTTAAAGTGCAATTCAGGTCTTTTATTTCTTAACATAATCTTATTTGAAAAACCTGGAGAAAATTTCTTAATGAACATCAGCTTTGTTTTCCAGGTGGTTTGTTTTTGTTTGTATGTTTGTTTGTTGTTACCTTGCTAGTAGCCAGCTAAGGAGATTTGGAAGTTCAGACTCATTTTGAGTCACTCTCTGAACAAGAGAGAACTCTACCATACCTGATATAGTCACTCTCCCTAGGGAAAATAGAGGAAAATTGCTAAACACTGAATAGAATTCCACCTGCATTAGAATTCCAAAACTTTAAACACACTTCCAGACTGATAGCCTTGTATTCTTACCAAATGACCTTTATGTTTGCTCATGATAAATAGTTCTGAATTCTCAGTTAGGACTGGTAAATCTTTTCTAGAAACATAAATTACATCAATTAATTCACCAGTTTTTTTTTCTTTTTTTAAAAGAATTATTTTATTTATTTGAAAGAGAGAGGTAGAACCAGAGAGAGAGGTCTTCCATTCCTCTGGTTCACTCCCCAAATGACTGCAATGGCGAGTTGAGCTGATCCGAAGCCAGGAGCCAGGCGTTTCTTTCAGGTCTCCCACATGGGTGCAGGAGCCCAAGGACTTGGGCCATCTTCTGCTGCTTTCCCAGGCCATAGCAGAGAGCTGGATTGGAAGAGGAGCAGCTGGGACTCAAACTGGTGCCCATATGGGATGCTGGCGCTGCAGGCTGGGGCTTTAACCCACTGCACCACAGCACCAGCCCCACCAGTTTTGTTTTTTTTTTTTTTTCACGTCATTTCTACATAATTAACTTAGATCTGACCTTTATACCACATCAAGTGTAGATTTAATCACTATTTAAGAAAGGTATATAAATTTTGTATTTCATGATTAATATTGGACTTGCTTGAAATTATTGCCAAAGGAACCATTTCATATAAAGCATCTATCAAGGAAGAGAACTTAAACTCAAATGAGATAGCTGATAGAATCTACACCAATCTGGCTTGATGACCAATGCCTTGAAATGATTTATATATGTATTTTTTATTTACTTTATTTAGTCAGACATTTTTATTGATTTGAAAGAGGTGGGGGAGAGCGTCCATCTACTAGTTCACTCTTCAAATGCCCACAACAGCCAGGGCTGGGCCAGGTCAAATCCAGAAGCCTGGAACTCAATCCAGGCTTTCCACACAGATGACAGGAACCCAACTACTTGAACCACCACATGCTGCCTCCCAGAATGCACATGAGCAGGAAGCTGGAATCAGGAGCAGAGTGGCAATTCCAACCCAGGAGCTCTGATTGGGATGCACAGCTCCCAAAGGGTATTTTAACCACCATGCCACACACCGACTCCTATAGATGTGTATTGAATGCTTACATTTCCTTGTACCAAAAGGATTTGGACAGAGCTGGCATTTTGGTGTGCCAAGTGAAGCCGCCACCTCCAGCATCCCATATGGACACCAGTTCATATCCCAGCTGCTCCACTTCAACCCAGCACCTTGCTAATGACTTATGAAAGCAATAGAAAATGGCCCAACTGTTTGGGCCCCTCCACCCACGTGGGAGACCCAGATGAAGATTCTGGCTCCTGGTGTTGGCCTGGATGAGTGCAGGCTATCTGGAGAGTGAACCAATGGATGGAAGATGTCTCTCTCCTTCTCTCTGTAACTCTGACTTTCAAAATAAATTAATTAAAACAAAAAAAGATTTGGGTCAGCTTACAAGGATGCAGACAACATAGATTAAACCAGATGACAAATAACTGAAAATGGGGGGGGGGGGCATTATGGTGCAGAGGTTTAAGCCCACACCCCATATAACAGTGTCTGAGATCAAATTCCATCCAGCTTCCTGCTAATGTGCCTGGAAGGGAGCAGATAATGGCTCAAATACTTGAGTCCCTGCCACTCACGAGGGAGACCCAGTGGAGTTTCTGGCTCCTCAGCTGTTGCAGGCCTTTGGGAAGTGAACCAGCACATGGAAGATCGATCTATCTCTCTCTCTCTCTCTCTCTCTCTCTCCCCTCTCTCCTCTCACTCGCTGTCGCTCTGCCATCCACAAATAAATAAACCTTTTTAAAAATGAAAAATGATAAAACTTCACGTAAACAAATAACTGAAGAAAATGAGGTAAGGAGGAAGTAAGGGTAAGAAAGTGAAATGGAAAATGAGGAAAGGGGAAATTCCCAACATGCAACATTCCTGTGCTGCAGTTACAAGAGGCAGGCCACAGATATGGCCCTGACATTCCCAGCTGCAGGTGAAAAGGGAAATGTGTTGAGTTGTAAAAGCTCACACACATACACACATATAAATATGTTCATTAACATAATTAATTCATGTTAACTGAGCACTTACATGTACCGATACCGCTCCACGAGCTTAACGTTTCATTCTTTTGGTCTTCCCTAGGACTCAATGAGACAGATACTGTAACTTGAGTAGCAGATACAGAAACTGAGGCACAGAGAAGTTAGGTGACTCCCTCAATCACATAGGGAGAAATTGGCATAGTCAGGATTTGAACTGTAAGAGTCTCACTCCAGAGCTTCTCTCTTAGCTATCCAGCTCCAAGCACTTCCTCACTTCACCCTTTGCCTTTTTTGTTATTATTATTTATTTGAGAGGCAGAGTTACAAAGGCAGAGAGATAGATAGAGAGTCGTTTTCCATTTGCTGGTTCACTTCTCAAATGGTCGCAACAGCCGGAGCTGGGCTGATCTGAAGCCAGGAACTAGCAGCTTCTTCTGGGTCTCCCATGCAGGTGTAGGGGCCCAAGCAATTGGGCCATCTTCCACTGCTTTCTCAGGCCATTAGCAGAAAGCTAGATCAGAAGAGGAGCAGCCAGGACACCCATATGGAATGCTGGTTCCACAGGCAGAGGCTTAACCTACTATGCCACAGTGCCAGTCTACCCTTTATCCTTTGACACACATTCCTAAGACTGCTTCCGACTATTTTCTTTGATTTGGCCTTATTTCCCCTCCATTCAAATCTCTTTCTTTAAAGATTGATTTATTTATTTGAAAAGCAGAGTTACAAAGGGCAGAGGCAGAGAGAGAGAGAGAGAGAGAGAGAGGTCTTCCATCTGCCAGTTTACTCCCCAGATGGCCTCAAGGGCAGGAGCTAAGCCTATCTGAAGCCAGGAGCCAGGAGCTTCTTCCGGGTCTCCCACGCGGGTGCAGGGGCCCAAGGACTTGGGCCATCTTCTACTGCTTTCCCAGGCCATAGCAGAGAGCTGGATCAGAAGTGGAGCAGCTGGGATTCAAACCGGTGCTCATATGAGATGTCGGCACTGCAGGCGGCAGCTTTACCTGCTATGCAACAGCCCAGGCCCCTCCATTAAAATTTTTAAGAAGATCTTAGAGTGTTACTTGCACTGTCCCCGTGCTGTCCTCAACCCTGTCCTCAGAGACACCACTGCCTATGCAGTTAGCAGGAATCTGAGGATGCACAGAACTGGAAACTAAAGAAGATGCCAGATGCCTCGAGAAAGGCTGTGGTCAGAGACATAACTCAGAAGGAGTGTCTGCCCCTAATTCCTCATTTTTCCTTCATTACTGGGTCTCTATTCCTCGGTGCCCACATCAAAAGCTAGGATTCTCACTTCCCTAACTGGGCCCATTGGCTTGCCTCACCAGAAAATCACCAGCTTGAATTATTCTGATGATAAAACCTTCCGCCTAAGGCTAGAGCCCACTTCCTCTGCCCTCCTTTGATCTGTGCAGAATTTTTCTTCTTTAGCAAAACCATACTGGCAAACAGAGCAAACTCCTTCCACATACTTAAGATTTTACAGTGGCTTTTTTGGAACTCTGTTGTATTTTACATGTCAGTTGATCTCTGCTGGATGGGGTCCTGCAAAGACCCGTTGACACCTCACGGCAGAACTTCACAAAATGTTCTAGGAAGAGATAATTTTCTAATTATAACACCAAATACTGCTTATGAAGGCATTTTCCAACCATTCCGTTTCCAGTGATGGGAATAGTCTAAGGATGAAATTACACCTGTGGTACATACTTTATTTTTCTTTCTCCCTAAGTTTTTTTTTTTTTTTTAAGATTTATTTATTTATTTGAAAGGCAGAGGCAGAGAGTGAGGTCTTCTATCCACTGGTTCACTCCCCAGCTTGCAGCAACAGCCGGAGCTGCACCGATCCGAAGCCAGGAGCCAGGAGCTTCTTCCAGGTCTCCCATGCAGGTGCAGGAGCTCAAGGACTTGGGCCAACTTCCACTGCTTTCCCAGGCCATAGCAGAGAGCTGGTTGGGAAGTGGAGAAGCCGGGTCTCGAACCGGCGTCCATATGGGATACTGGCACTGCAGGCGGTGGCTTTACCTACTACACCACAGCACTGGCCCCTTTCTCTAAGTTAAAAAAAAAAAAGAAAGATTTTGGGGCCAGCGCTATGGCATAATAGGTTAGGCCTCCACCTGCAGTGCTAGCATCCCACATAGATGCTGGTTTGTGTCCCGGCTGCTCCACTTCCAATCCATCTCCCTGCTAATAGCCTGGGAAATCAGTGGAAGATGGCCCAGGTCCTTGGGCCCCTGTACCCATGTGGAAGACCTGGAAGAAACTGCTGGCTCCTGGCTTGAGATCAGCCCAGCTCCAGCCATTGCAGCCATTATGGGAGTGAACCAACAGATGGAAGATCTCTCTGTCTCTCCTTCTCTCTGTCTGTAACTCTGCCTCTCAAGTAAGTAAATAAATCTTTAAAAAAAAAAGATTTTTTTATTTTATTTGAGAAACAATTTTCATCCACTTGTTCACTCCCCCAATTCCTACAACAGTTAAGGGCTGCAGCTGGGAGCCGGTAATTCCATCTAGGTTTCCCACTTGGGCCATCATCACTGCCTCCCAGGGTCTGCATTAGCAAGAAGCTGGAGTCAGGAGCTAGAGCCAGGGATTGAACCCAGGTTTTCCCATGTGGGAACTGGGTATCCTAACCAGCTGCTTCACAGCTGCATCAGTGTGATGACCCCTTTTCCTTTTTGCTACTAGGAGGTATTGTCTGAAAGGCTAGGCTTCGCTTTCCAAATACTATCCTGAGAATGGAACACGAAAGGAATGCCATTTTCCTCAGACTAACACCTGAAGGCTATGCCACTAGAATTCTCCTGGATCGTTCAAATGTAGGGCTCCTGGAAGGAAGTGGCTCCTCTGTCTCAGGGCCTCCCTCGCCCTCTTTGCTCTTTCTGTTAGCCTGGAAGGACAGCTGGCTTTCTCCAGCTGCTGCTCAGAAAGGCAGCTCCCTCCCTGACCCCTTTAGATCCTGGTTGAACTTCACTTTCAAGGCAGCCTTTTCTGACCCACTCTACCAGTGTCCCCCAAGGGGGGTTTGGGACCCACCTGCATCAGGATGCTCTGGGTCCCTGAGGCCTGAATTTTAGCCAACCCCCAGGAAAGTCACACATGCAGGAAAATGTGAGACCCTCTGCTCTCTACTGAGTTCAGTTCCATGCCCGACCCTCCCACAGGCCCTGCTCACTCTCTCCTCCTATGGATAATTGAGCTTTAACATCAGGGATTAAAGACCCAGGTATAAGACCTGAAACTTTGAAACTGGAAGAAAACACAGTGAAAAAACTGCAGGACTACATGAGCATTTTCTGGATCAGACCCCCAATGCCAGGAAACAAAAGCAAAAATAGACAAATGAGATTTCATCAAACTGCAGAGCTTCTGCACAGCAAAGGAAGCAATCACAGAATACAGAGACAACCTATCACATGGGAGAAAAATGACTGCATGCTGTACATCTGACAGGAGTTAATATCTAGAATATACAAGAAAATCAAGCAATGGTTAAAAAAATGATTACATCTACATCCCTAAAGTAGTTGAGTTTCCCATCTTGTAGTCTCTGGCTTATAGTAGGTGCTCAATAAAGATTTATTGCTACAAATAGAAGCAAATTTATTTTCCAAAGTTTATTTTTTTCTTAAGGAATCTTCAATTCGGGAATTAATCTACTTCTACTTTTGAAAGAAAGCCATAAAGCCATTCAAAGAAATGTTGATGAGGAGTGTGGTCCAAAATTCATCCTGACAGGATGCTCATGTGTGTTTGGGATCTGACTTCATGTCGGTGCCATTTGACCTGTGCAATAAAACAATAAAAGAGCCATTATTGGTTATTACAAACTAACTTGAGCCTACCACATGAGCCTTCTGATGCAAGGTTTTTAGAAGATTCTCAAGCACAAAGCTTAAAGCACAAAGAAAGTTCCTATCAAAATTCAGTGAAAGAGAAACAAAGACACATAAGGAAACCCCCTTAATCACTCATCCTACTCCCTTCTCACAGGCAAGGAAGGCCTAGCAGTCACACATTTGGCAGAGGGAGTAGGGTGAATCTCAGGACCTTCTGGGCTACCTAATTAGCCAATACAGAGTTTTTAGAACCACTTCCTCCTTAAAATGCCATTTAACTCTGCATTTTACCTAAAGTACACTTGTGTGTGTCTATGTGCAAGCACATTGAACTCACTAAAAAAGGTTATGTCACAGGAACAAAATTCTGGGTTGCGTGTGTAACTACAAAAAGACAACCTAGGAATCCCGGAGCAAGGCAGCATCGCTGTCATCAGTGGAACTGGGAGCTTTCCCAGACTTCAGACTGGGCAGCTCACCAACTATTCTCTCTCCTTACCTCACCCACAAGAGCAGTGGCATCCATGGGGAGGAGCACGAGTGACAGAGTGAACGCCACGATGCATAGAAAATCAACCCGCTGCATCAGCTCCAGTCCCTGCAAGCAGCACAGAGAAATAATAAAATTATGTTTATTTTAAGGAATGCCAGTGAGGTACAACAAAAGGATTGTTGTTCAGCTAATTTCCAGTGCCCCATAAACAAACTTCCAAATAACACTGAATGAACCAGGTCTGAGGAAATTTCAAGCACAAAGGGAGAGGTTTTCACTGACTTTCCATGAGCTTCTTTCACTCAGCTACTGTGGGGAGGAATGGCCAGTCTGGTGACTTCTCTTTAAAAAAAAAAAAAACTGTTTTATTTATCTGAAAGACAGAGTTAGAGAGAGAGAGAGAGACAGAGAGACAGAGACAGAGACAGAGAGAAATCTTCCACCCACTGGTTCACTCCCCAAATGGCTGCAACAATCAGAGCTGAGCCAACCCGAAGCCAGGAGCCAAGAGCTTCTTTCAGGTCTCCCACGTGGGTGCAGGAGCCCAAGGTCCTGAGCCATCCTCTACTGCTTTCCCAGGCACATTTGCAAATAGCTGGATCAGAAGTGGAGCAGCTGGGACTCAAACTGGTGTCCATATGGGATGCTGACGCTAACCCACTTCAGCACAGTGCTGGCCCCTAGTCTGGTGACTTCTAGCAATAATGAATGCTAACCTTTGTACTAGGCATAGGTATTACAAGTATCTCTATTACACTTAACATGATTATGATTACTTCTGTCTAATAGGTGAGATGATAAGGTTACAATCATTAAACAACTAGCCCACATTCAAACAAATTCTAAGTGGTAAAGGTGATATCCCAAACTAGGCTCTAAGAGTCCAGGGCCCATGCTCTTGCACTATTAAGAATCTGGAAACTTCCACTGCTAAGTCATAATTTCTTGATGAGCTAGGCAAATGTGAAGTAGAGGGGGAGAGGGAGATACTACTTTAAGGTCCAGACGTTTAACCTAACAGTTAAGATGCTCTCTTCCCACATTAGAGTGCCTAGGTTTGATACTTAACTCTGCCTCTGAACTCCAGCTTCCTGCTAATGTGGACCTTGGAAGCTGGCAGTGATGGCTCAAGTTATTGGTTTCTGCTCCCTATGTGGGAGACCTAGACTGAATCCCCAGCTCTCAGCTTCGGCCTCACCTAGAGGTCACTGTGGGCATTTGGGGTGTAAACCAGCGATTGGGTGCTCTGTTGCACTAGCTCGCTTGTTCTCTCTCTCTCTCTCTCTCTCTCTGCCTCTGAAATAAATTAAAATAAATTCTACTTCATTTCCTTGGTATAATTGCTGGCCCCACCCTAGGGCTTTACCTACAAGAGGTGATATTCACCATTTTGCAAACTCTACCTGAATTCCAAAAGTCAAATCTGTTCCCAAATTATACATGGTAGAGGGGAGGATCCTAAGAAAGTCTGATCACCTGGAGCTGACATTGTGATACACATTAAGCGGTTGCCTGTGACAGCCAGCATCCCATGTGATCACCAGTTGGTGTCTGATCCAGCTCTCTGATAATGCACCTGGGAAAGCAATAGAAGATGGCCCAAGGGTGTGGGCCCCTGTACCTACATGGGAGCCTGGGATGGAGTTCCAGGTTCCTGGCTTCAGCCTGACCCAGTCCCAGCTCTCTGTGACTCTGCCTTTCAAATAAATAAATCATCTTAAGGAAGAAAGAAGAAAAGAAAGTCTGATCACCCCCAGCAATTCCAACATTCTTTCCTAACGTTTTTCTTTCTAATGTCCAGTCTTTGCAGTAGGCAAGCCCTGCGCTTTCCTCCTCTTTATTTCACATATGAAATCACTTCCTTTTCTGATTTAGAAGGAGATCATTTGAAAGCTTTCTGCCTTGGAGAAACAACAACAAGAGAAAGCAAAGAAAAAGTGATATGACAATTATTCAGTAGTTATATAAAAAGCAAATTGAACTATAGTCTGAAAATGCAGGGAAAGTGAGTCACTGTAATAGAAACAAGTGTAATCGTCACCATGTGATTAATTGTTTTGTTTTCAGCCTTCTGAAAACCCTTGCTTTTCGCCCCTCAAAGCCCTCCCCCCCACACCAGCCTTACTTGTTTTTCAAAACTCCTGGGATTCTTCTGCACATCTGCAAAACCAATGTCAGTTCCAGGTTCTTATTCTGGTAGTGAACCATCTGGCTTCCAGCCCGGAAAAGGAAGCCGGTTCTCACCAGACAAACAAATGGAGGTGACCTAATACCTGGGGGACCCTGACTGATAAATGGCAAAGGATTGCACTCCTGTCTGGTCCTCAGACCCCTGACAAACGGAACCACGTCAGAACTTAGCAGCAAATTGATGGGGTTGCGGAAAAACCGATGAATTTTACTTTCAGCGTGGAGGGAGGGAATAAGGCTGTGACAGAGACAATTATAGGATCACACTTTGTAGTATGACTGTTTTACAGCAGAATGGTTTTGAAGAAAATAGCAGAAAGATAATATTTTCTACCTCTCTATCTCCCCAATGAGAATTTATGTCTCCTAACTAAGGTTGGTAGGAAAAAAAGATCATTTTGATGCTATCGACAAATAGAAGTAATGCTCTTGGTTTGTAACTTTCTTTCCACTAATAAAAATGCTTGAATTTTTCACAGTTTTGTTGACCTCTATTAAATTCAGGTAAACTTGGAAGTGAACAAAACAGAAAACCTGTTCTCTATGGAAAGAAATCAAGTCATGCTTCCGAATGAGAGGCTTTAAAAGGTTAGGAGAAAATGTATTTAGGGCCACTTGGGGCAGAAACCAAAATCAGATTTTATTATCCTTACCAAAGAACCACGAAGGAAAAGTGAGTTACTTGTGACTGTTCAACTGGTACTTTGTTTGAAGAAAAGGGTTCCAAACAATTCCTGGAAACCCTACCTCTCTAAGAAGATGGCATTTTTATGAATTGAGGATAAAGGCATCAGCAACATATGGAGTACATTTCTCCATATAACACTGATTTGTTTAAAATTGAGGGGAAAACCACTTGGCAAGGTGCACCAGCCAAGCCAATGGCAAAAGCCATTTCAGTTTATCCTGACTCCTTTCCGTGGTCCACCTCCCAGCCGGCCGGACATCCGGACCCATGATTTATAGGCCCTGAACTGAAAACCAAGCAGCTGAGGCTGCCTAAAGAATGCCCCGTTCTGGCAAATAAAACCAGCACCGCTTTTTTTTTTTTCTCATTGCTGCAGCAATGATATAAGCGGAAAGAGCTAAAACTCTTCCAGAAACAAAGTGAATTTCAAAACACCTCAGCAGCGGCTGGTTTGGGTAGGATTATCGAAGTCTATGAAAGAACTCACAGAGCAGGGAAATCAGGCATGGCAGCTTTCCAAGGTAGAGAGACTCGGGTGTGTCCCGGCTTGCCCTGGTCTCCCCTGGCTTTTGTATCAGAAGGACCTGCATCCCTGGAAACTGCTCAGTGTCAGTCACACTGGGACAGCAGCTCCTTCTTTTTTTTTTTTTAAACTTTTATTTAATGAATATAAATTTCCAGTGTACAGCTTATGGATTACAGTGGCTTTCCCCTCCCATAACTTCCCTCCCACCCGCAACCCTCCCCTCTCCCGCTCCCTCTCCCCTTCCATTTGCATCAAGATTCATTTTCAATTCTCTTTATATACAGAAGATCAATTTAGTATAAAGGTTTCAACAGTTTGCACCACATAGACACACAAAGTGAAACATACTGTTTGAGTACTAGTTATAGCATCAAATCAAAATGTACAGCACATTAAGGACAGAGATCCCACATGAGGAGCAAGTGCACAGTGGCTCCTGTTGTTGACCCAACAAATTGACACTCTAGTTTATGGCACCAGTAACCACCCTAGGCTGTCGTCATGAGTTGCCAAGGCTATGGAAGCCTTCCAAGTTTGCCGACTCTGATCATATTTAGACAAGGTCATAAAAGACAGAGTGAGAATAATAACCAATGATCCTAAGAGTGGCATTAACCAGGTTTGAACAATTATACAGCCTTAAGTGGGGAAGAGGACCATCAGTACACACAGGTTGGGAGTAGAGCCATTGGAGGTAGAGTAGAGGTTATGATTACAAAGGAATGAGGCCCAAGTGCGCTAGACAGGGTCTAGAACAAAGGACAGAGTCTTTATTAGAGGAGCTAAGAAAGGTGCTGTCTAAGCTACAAGTAATTTTTCTGATTGAGAGGCAAATAGAATCTGATAGAAGGGGCTTGATAATAATCTGGTGGGCTTTAGGCCTTGTAAATTCAGAGGCCCAGACCTATCTATCTCTTCACATGGGGTATATCCTAAGGGAGGTGTGAACCTCCTAGGGGAAGGCACTCTGTTGTGCTTATTTTCAAAGATTTGAATAATCACCTTGTAACAAGATCAAATTTGGTCTATGAGTTTATAATTTTAAACATGGCGACTTAAAGTCTTTTGTCATCCACAGTTATATATGATTTGCTGCTCATAAAACTAAAGCGTTGTTGGTTCTGTGTGTAGCTGTCCTCCTATGGGTTCCTATGGACTTTTTCCAGCCACTTCCATTGTATTCAGTACTTTGGGATGGCTCTGTAAACAGATGAAGCCAATAATGTATTAACAGTACCAACTGAGAGAAAGTATGGTTAACTGAGGTTACTAAAAAAGCAATTCAAATCAATTGGCAATCTACAAAAAGAGTTAAAGATTTTAAAAGCTATTATTAAAAACGCTATATTGGTCTATTATGCTATGTTAAATGTGTGTACATATTGTATGTCCACATGGGGAAATTTTATTAAGAGTCTTATTTTAAATGGCTTATAGATAAGATCGTCCATAAATTTAAGCTGCTAAAATCAATCAAAGATACATTTTAATTTGAGTGACCTGAATCTATGTATCATATGTTTTAAACTTGTAGGTAGAAAGAAACTAAAAACATTTTATATGGTTGTGCTTAAGTTTGCTGGTTAAACAAACTACACCATGTTAGATATTTAAGAGGTGTTTTCAAATACATGATTCTTAAAATTTATAGAAGGTATTGGACCTTCTGGTAAATGTTTTCTTAAGTTGTTATCTAATGGTTGAAACTGTTTGCTAAGTATTCATGTGATATTGCTATTGTCAGCAAGCGATCTAGGACTTGCTCCCTCATTTCTCTATTCTAAGCCCAACTTGTTCTTTCATTTCTCTATTCTCTTCAAGATAGGAAACTAAATCTATTATGAAGGAATCTGTAGGACGCACAATTTAATCTTTAGACCTTATAAAAGAGATGGCTAACATTTTTCTGTAATAGCATAGCCAAAATAAGAACTTAAATAATAATCTCATAGCTAGATTCACTTCGCCATCAGCAAAGTATACAGTAAGTAGAAAAAACCTCCCTTTCAGACAAAAGGGAAAGAAAGTTTTAAAGTGAGAATATAATTTTCCTCATGGGCATTGTCTACCTTAGAAAAACTACTACAGAACATGCCTGTGACTATAGACTTGTAGTTCAGGCCACCGAAGATTAGAGATGGGACACGGGCACTCCCTTGACTTGCATCCTCTGGTCTGCTTTAACACAAACCAGGAGGAAAAGAAAGCTAGGCATCAGAAGCAATGGGTGGCAGGCCTATTAATGGCTGATCTATACAGTGATCTGCCCTCAAGGAGACCCAACAGGCCAGTCCACTGCAGTGGCTTTCAATGTGGTAAGCCTGGGCTTCAGCAGAAGTCAGCTTGTGAAGAGCCCTGGCAGCTCTGCCAAGAGTTGGATCACTGGAAAAGGACCTGCCCTGGAGTCGAAGGATGCCCAGGTCAGAGCCACAGATCTTATTGGCTCTAAGCTGAAAAGCCCTTCACTCAGCCCAACTTCCAAAGTGACCACTGCAGCTGAGGGGATGGTCAAGTAGGGTCAGCAACATTAAAGGCAGAACTGTAAATTTCTTGTTAGAGTTGCCACCTGCCTTTACCTGGCCAGCTCTCCTCCCAGGCCAGCCAAGTAATGAAAGACAGCAGCTCCTTCTAATAGAAGACTGCATATGCCTCTGTGGTGACGCACGTGGAGCAAACAGAAACATCCTAGCAACACTGAAGACAACGTGTGCAACCAGAACCAGGCAGAAAATAGTAATACACACACTGGCGACAGCAACTAACGGTCACTAGGAGCCTGGGCTTTACAAACCTCTCACTTAACCTGATGACAGCCTGACAGTTACTTCTTACTATCATCCCCGTTTAACAGATAAGGAGACCAAGGAGCGGAAAGTCAAGTAACTTGCCCAAATTCACACGATTGAGCCAGAATGTTACGAAATACATAGGACTAAACCCAGAGAAGCCCTTTCACTTCTGCCACTTAAAGTCTTCTCATGTCCCATGCACATGGAGTGAAATGCTTCACCTAGGAACTTGCTAGATGCCAGACGCTCCCTCAAGAAACAGACTAAGGAAGAGAGAAACCAATAAAGCTAAAGCTTGTTAAATGGCAATTGGTTTAGCACCTCCTAAAGCGGAAGCCATGAGCTTCTAAGGAATCAAGCTGTCCACTCACAGATAGCAAAGTTATTGAAACTTGCATGGGTACAGCCTCGGTGCCTTCTCCCTAAAGCATTCTTTCAGTTCTTGATCCTGGGCACTGGGCAACCTCCAGCATGCTAAGCACCCTGCCAGACGGCTGCTGTGAGCTGTTTAATCCTCTCAAGCAGCAGTGGTATTGTTTGAATAAAGTTGCCACTGTAGTTGCTTGGCTTACCATTTAAGAGCATTACAGGCCCTGGGAGTGGATTTGCGAGGAAAACACAATTAAAAGTAATTGTAACAGTGTTCTATTGAGTTTGTCACTGTACCAGAGCAGACCACTCGCCCTAGACTGGCCGCTGGGGAATTTATCTTAAATAGGAAAGCTGTTTACTTAATCTGGTTTCCTATATAAAAACATAATGCCAGGAGCCTGTGGCCCTGCTGAGAGGGAGGAGGAAGAGGCAGTCTGGATGTAGCTGCAGGTTAACACTTAAAATCTGGGTAAATGGAAAACACATCCAACTGGGAGCCTAACCATCAATATTTGGATGACAAATTCAGACGTCCACACTTTCAGTGAGAGCGCCTGACACCTCTCTCCCTGGACATGAATAAAACACATGCATTTATGATTATAGGGCTGGAGACCACCACCACACAATTGCAGCTGTAATGCAAGGAGCTCTATCTTTTTTGTATTGAGACCATCTGTTTTCAACTTAGTGCTCCACCGGACTTCCTAAAACTTGACCCACCTCAAGGTCATAACCAGGGTTTACATTCTATTTCCCCCATGGGCACCTTCTACCATGAAAGTAAAGCATAAGTATTTGGACCAGCTGTATAAAAGGAAGCAATTTCTAAAGCCAGTCCCATAAAGCATCCAGATTCTCAAGGAAACAAACAACTCACAGACCTCTTGACTTAGGTATGTAGTGCTTCCCCAAATTTCAACAGAAGTATAATGAAATGGACTTTATCTGAGGAACTGACTTTTGTTCTGGAGCTATTACAACTTAAATATACTCCTCATCCTACGGCCACCTGTAAGCAAGTCCTTTTATGTTCATTGGAGATCGTCCCAGGGATCTGTTTCCATCCATTTGTCCATCCGTCCTCCATTCATTCAACAAATATTTGAGCTATGACTTTAGGCTCTGGGAGTACAGCAAACAATAAGGCAGACAAAATTTCTTCTCTAAAGGAGTTCATATTCTAGTGGAAGACAAAAAATTATCAAGAAAATAAATGAATAAAATATTGTCAGGTGACAAGTGGCTCAAGAATAAATAGAGGGAAGGGAATACCGGTAAGAATAGTGTGGGGGAGAGCCAGCACCGAGGCTCAATAGGCTAACACTCCGCCTTGCGGCGCCGGCACACCAGGTTCTAGTCCCGGTCGGGGTGCCAGATTCTGTCCCAGTTGCCCCTCTTCCAGGCCAGCTCTCTGCTGTGGCCCGGGAGTGCAGAGGAGGACGGCCCAAGTGCTTGGGCCCTGCACCCACATGGGAGACCAGGAGAAACACCTGGCTCCTGCCTTCGGATCAGTGCAGTGCGCGCCGTGGCGGCCATTGGAAGGTGAACCAACGGCAAAGGAAGACCTTTCTCTCTGTCTCTCTCTCTCTCACTGTCCACTCTGCCTGTCAAAAAAAAAAAAAAAAAAAAAAAAGAATAGTGTGGGGGAGAGAATCCACTCTATATAGGGAAGAACTCTCCGAAACAAGCATAACCCAAAAATTGAAAGAATAATAGCCCAGGCCAGAGAAATTATAAATACAAAGTCTTTGAAGATGAAAATAAGCTTGATATGTTTTAGGAACTGCAATTAAGTCACTGAAAATGAGCCCAATATAATTAAGTGTAAGGAGTTGGAGGTTCACATAGCACTTTCTAGGTAAGGGGAGCTTGCGTTTTATTCTAAATGCCACTTATTGCTTCTCGGCCTTTTGGCTAAGATCAAGTGCAGTATTCTAAATGCCACTGAAAGATTTGAGGGGAAGGGCTACATGGGTTGTTCCATAATGGTAATGAACCCACAGAGCTGCTGCATAGGGAGTGAGAGGCTGCCTGGAATGGCAGATACGAGAGTGGTCACAGGAAGGACATGGAAGAGACTTTTCCAGTAAACAAGTGAGAAATGATAGTGGCTTGCTGCTATTGGTGGAGCCAGCGAGTGAGGAACATATTAAGGATATATTTTAAAGATAAAGCTGACAGGTCTTATGGATGGAAGGTACAGAAATGAAGGAAAAAGAGGAGAAGCAAGAATGATTTGGAGTATTGAGCTAATAGTTGGATAGGTGGTGTGCCATCTACTGAGACTGTCTCTCTGTGAAAAATTCTAATCATGGTGGTTAGAATGAGTTCACTGTTTATCATTTTATTCCCTTTTCTCCTGAGCTCCAAGAAACTATGCAACTAGAACTTGCATCTCTAATGACACTCCCAGCCGCCCAACGCAACTCTCTTCTGCCTGTTTCTCAGAACAAGCGAAATTTTGGTGGCACCAGAGCCACACATAATGTCAGTGAATAAATAATTCTCTCTAGGATCAGAGAAAATGAGACAATAATCAAAGGCATGCTTTTAGGTTTTGCAGTGCAGCCCTTGAAAAGAGCAATTTGCTTGAGTTACTAAGAAGTGGGGTTGCTAAAAATGGACTTTGGGTGATGAACCTGAAATGTTGGCTTGCCAGACCAGTATGCAAAGTCTAGTGAACCCTGAAGAGTGCACTTCTTTTTTTAAAAGCATATTTATTTGTTTTATTCTAAAGGCAGAGTTAAAGAGAGAGGGGGGAGAGAGACTGAGAGGTCTTCCATCTGCTGGTTCACTCTCCAAATGGCTGCAATGGCCAGTGCTGGTTAGGACCAAAACTAGGAGCCAGGAGCTTCTTCCAGGTCTCCCATGTGGGTTCAGAGGCTCAAGCCCTTGGGCCATCCTCCACTGCTTTCCCAGGCCATTGGCATGGAGCTGAGTCAGAAGAGGAGCAGCTGGGACATGAGCTGGTGCCCATATGGGATGCAGGCACCGCAGGCAGAGGCTTAACCTGCTATGCCACAGTGCCTGCTCAAGAGTACATTTCTGAACCATCTATTGTTTTTCCATATTTCATGGAGTCTTTAAGAAAGAACTAGAAGGTCATATACATTCACTCTGGGGTGCTTCTCAGATTGCCCTTATTAAAAGTTATTACACTCTACACTGGTTTAATTCTTTCCATTTAAATTTGGGAGAATTTGCAGTCAGCAAATTGTTTGCTGTGCGATACCCACTGAAGTACACATGAAACCCTGGTGGATCACATCTTGGTTTATCATATTTCATCATACATGGGTTACTAAAGATAGCATCAGAAGCAATCTGGTATAGAATAGTAGTCCTTCTAGTTCTTTTATTAACAACAACAAATTGGTGCATAAACATATGCAAATGACTTCTCTGATATTGTAATTCTCCACACCTCACAGTGGTGGGGAAGCACTCTGTTTATCTGAATTCCTATACCTTGTGAAGGTTTATCAATCAGACCAGCCTCTTGAATAGGCATCAGGGAGTTGCATTAAAAAAATCACTTCTAAGACAAATATTTTATCAGAATGATTAGAACCAAAATGCAAAATCATTGACTCCCTGAGGATAATGCATAGGGCTACATAATAACACAAACAGGAGAATTTCTTTATGTATACTCTAAAAAAATACTATAAATACTCTAAAAATATACTATAAAAAAATTACATTCTCAGAATTTCAACCAGCACACTTTGTTCACAATTCTGGACAACACAGAAAACTGGGCAGAAAATGTAGAAATTGACTTGCCTGTCATATAGGAGGACACATGACCATAAAAACCTGGTATTGGCACCAGTTACAGTTACAGTCAATTCTCAACATTTCTTTGCATGACATTTGAACTTGGGTGGGGGGGAGTGTGTTTTTCTAACCCTTTGGTGCTGAATGTTTGACCTTAAAGCTTGCTGTTTGCTCCTTTTTTGTCTCAGTCCTCATGACTACAAATGCTATTATTAGTCATAAGATTGCTCAGTCTCTTAAACTCCAGCCATGGTATTTGACTCTCTGGCTTAAACATAATATGGAATTCAAAATCCTTATTATTTACAAGGAGTCTAATTTTTCAACACTTACTTTGAGTTTTCCAAGTTCCATATGGGCTTAAGACTTATGTCAAATGTTTTCAATGCTATCCTCTGAACCCTTTATTGAAGAACACACCTTTTCCTAGTGAAAAATCTTTAGGTTTGCATGTGGTTAGATCTGGAAATCTCACTTTTGCCATGGGTCAGTGAAGCTCTTAGGAAAGTCACCAAACCTCTGTTTTGTGCTATAAATAGAAGAAAATATTTATTTGAGAGTTTATTATGTAAATGATGTGTTATCAGTAAGGTTCCTGCGTAAAACAAGCAATCAGTTAATAGCAAATATCATCATCATCATCAACATTACTTCATTTATGTAAAAGTAGGAACTCAGCATAATTTTCCTTTTCAGCCTATGCCAGGCAAAATTTGTTTTAGTCTTATATTTTTTATCTGATTGACTGTTCATGGCTCCATAAAGGCATAAAACATCCAACCTGCCGCTTAGAACAATTCATTTAAAAGAAACCTACACCACTAGTTGAGTTTAGTCTGAAAACCTGTTCTAGTTCATCAAGCCTGAATAAATTAAAAAAAAAAAAGAAAGAAATCATTAAGTTAAAACTCTTAGTGCTCAGGGTTCCATTAGAAATCAAATTGTTGAACTCTATTATTTATAGATGTAAAAACTGAGGCTCAAATAGTTAAGTGATTTTCATAATTAGGCTCTAAATTAAACCATATCTTAATACAGTGGTAGTTCTGACACTTTTTAACTAATGGTGATTATTCAGTGAGTTACACTTGCCTAGTATTATAAACTGGACCAAAGTTGGGCTTGGTTCCTTGTTTCAGTGGAATTGCTCAATTCAGATATTCTCTAAGGGCACATTCAGCTCTAAATGTTTTACAATTGTTCTACTTGGTATCCAAGTGTACTACAGGGACACATATTGTTTATTAGTCTCCAAAATGTTTCTTCTCTTCTGATCAGACTAATGTCTTTACAATTCCACAGCTAAAAACGTGATGTTCTCTCCGTCCTTCCTTGTGTACGTCTTATTTTCCCAATCCGTCTGATGGCCCCTGGAATACAAGTTCCAGGGTTGATGCTTACCTAATTGCAGTGAAGCAGAACTCTCTGATGAATGAGCTCAGAGTAGATATCCAATTAATACTATTTGGTTGGGCAAGAGGGCAGAGAGGAGAACAAACATTTTCTTGTTTCTCCAACCATTCTTGGGTAAGTTCTGGGAATCTACAAATGCTAATACAAAAACTGAAAACTGGCAAGTTTGACTGGAGCTTTGAACTAATTAGAACTAATTAGGGAGGGCAGGAAAGGACAGCAGATAGACTGCGTCTAATCCTATTTTACAATCCTTTCTTTGAAATGTAGAGAAAATCCACTTGAGACTGTGCGAGTAACTGACAGTTGTTTCTAAATGAGATTTATACTTCCACAGCATTGATTTCTAGCAGTAAGTCTTCTGTCCTTAGGAGGGACCCTTTTATTCTGGTGTAACACTTTATTGAATCCATGTGATGAAAAATAAATAAGATGGAGTTTCATGAGTGAAAATTAATAGAAAGAAATTAGAAGGGGAGAGGGAGCAGGAAAGGGGAGGGTTGCGGGTGGGAGGGAAGTTATGGGGGGGGAGCCATTGTAATCCATAAGCTGTACTTCGGAAATTTATATTCATTAAGTAAAAGTTAAAAAAAAAAAAAAAAGAAATCAATTGCATAAACTTGGACCAGAAGGCCATAGTAGCATTGTATAAAACATCTTAGGAAGATGCCTTATTCCAATTTATTTGTATTTTGTACATATTTATTGAATGTCTCATGATAGTAACAATAACAATAACAATCATGGTAATAGAATATTGAATATTAAATAAATACAATTAAAAAGTTGAAAGCCCAGGTTCAGGTGTCAAATGGTCTGGATTTGAACTCTGAGTCCACAGCATTGCAACCGTATGGGCAAGTTATTCACTATTCCTGTGCCTTATACTCCCCGCCTATTAGGTATAGTACTAACCCAGAGATTTGTTGTAAAGATCAAAATGACATAATACAAGTAATACATTTAAAGAGTCCAGCACACAATAAGCACCCTGTAAATATTAGCTATTTATTATTACTATCATCAGTTTTAAAGACTTATAAAGATTTATGATATGATGGGGCCGGCACTGTGGCGCAGGTTAATCCTCCTCCTGCAGCACCAGCATACCTTTTGGGCGCTGTTTCTAGTCCCGGCTGCTCCGCTTCCAATCCAGCTCTCTGCTGTGGCCTGGGAAAGCAGTAGAAGATGGCCCAAGTGCTTGAGCCCCTGCACCCACATGGGAGACTAGGAAGAAGCATGTGGCTCCTGGCTTCAAATCAGCATAGCTCTGGCCATTGCGGCCATTTGGGGAGTGAACCAATGGAGAGACCTTTCTCTGTCTCTCTCTCTCACTGTCTGTAACTCTACCTCTCAAATAAATAAATAAAATCTTGAAAAAAAAGATTTATGATATGTCAACCTGTGTTGAGCAATTCAAATATTAGAAGATGTAACTTTTTTAAAACTTGGTGTATGGAGTTCCTAGCCCAAAGTAGGCACTCAGGAAACAATTAAACAATTTTGGAGTGAATGAACAACTTCAGTTACTCCTCACAACTGCCTTACAGTGTGGCAGGCATGCAGTGAGCAAGACAGTATCCTGACATTGAGGTGTGGTGCAAAGGAAGAAATGACATGCAAAGAGGACAGACAACTTGACGGGAAGTTCCTAACCAGGGTGAATGCTCTGATAAGGTAGTATGGAGCATATAGGAGCAGATATGAGGAACACCAAATTCAAACTCAAGGGAACAGGCAAGGCTTTCTGGAGGAAATGACATGGGGTGCAGGGGCCTGGAGTGAGTATGTGTTAGCCTGGCAGATTGGAGTTAACAGTCTATGGCAATTCCAGAAGGTTAGAGAGCATGGTGACTTTCTTCAGTTGTACGGAGTCCAGTATGGACAGAGAGGTAAAAATGAGGAGATAGAAAGCTGTAGAAGGAAAAAAGATCATTAGTACAGTACCAAGAATCTGGACACGATTCTAATGACAACAGTGCCATTTAAATCAGTAAATGAGGGTAAGTGACATGGGCTTTGGAATGATCACTGGGGTGACTTCTCCCATCTCACTGGGTTCCCAGAGTTGTAACATTTGCTTTGAGCTACATCAACTTTGGTATTCATTTGCATATTTGTACATTTGTGATTCCACATTTCTAGAATTAAAATATCTGATGGGTTTTAGGTCAGTTCTATCTTTGTGACAGCAGACTCTAAGATCAAACTATCCTATGGGAAGTCAGCTGTTATCAAGAGTAGATCCAATTAGGTCTGTTAACTTTATCATAGAATTTCTTAAAATTTATCACTTTGACTAGTTTCCCCATACCATACTACAACTGAAGCCATAAATCTCTCTCCAAAGTTATATCAAAGAAGGCAAATAGCTTTTTTTTTTCTTTTGGTACGTGGCTGATAGATAAGTACATTTTTTATTTTCTAATGTTGAATGATAGGTGGAGAATTTTCATGGATGATGTAGGAGTAAATATGTGGAAGAAAAAAACTGCAGATTCTACTAGATCTTTCATGAAACATGTTTTTCATGTCAATTTTTAATGCACATGTGCACTATCACCATGGGTGTCTTCCTGTATGGGCTCCCTGTTAACCTAAATTTTATTTCTCAGAATTCAAGGTGACACCATTGTATAAAGATGGTAATAGAATATAGATCTTCAGCAGGGATTTCAAGAAAAGCAAACTTTCACAAAAACATATCATATAAACTGACACAAGATCCTAGAGAATCTAAATTAAAACAATATTTTCTGTAACTCAGAGCTGTGTGTGCAATCCTTCATCATGGTCAAATGAGCTCCTTACTGGTTAGTGTGTAGAGAAAATGAAAGAACACTCCTGTTCAAAAGCTGGGAACTACTACAGCCAATGGATGAAAAAGGGGGTGATCTTTATTTTTAGAATTATTGGGCAAAAATTATTTAAGCCAAGACCCTATAAAGGTGGTGTGGAGTCCTTGAGAACCAAAACAAATGGTAGGAAAGACTCATAAAGTAATTATTCCAATGCTGAGAGCACTGAAAGGAGGAGGAAAGGGAGACTGGGCAGAAGGGAACTGATAAGCTGAAAAAAGGGATTAAAGATGAAGAGTGGCAGACAGCGTGCCCTAAGACATTTCGCATTGAGAGAGTCAGACCAAGGATCTGAAGTACAGCACACTGTCCCTGTCACTCACTGCCACCTCCAGCACTAACCTGGGTGATGGCCAGATGGCACACCTACTGACTGAAAACCACAGATATTACTCAAGGACATTGAATGAGAAGTTTGTGGTGGGATGTAAAATAAAAACATTAAAAGGAATGTTTTAAAAGTCAACTGATTACTCAGCAGACAACTCATCCAAAGAGTCCAAAACACTTGGTATGTGCTCAGGTGGCAGGAAAGCCACCACCACAGCCTGGATGGGCAGCACTGAGAAGAGAGGACAGTGGGGATGCCCACAGGAGAACTAAGGAAATGGCTCACAGCCCAGGCAGATCTGGTGTTTGAGGCAGAAAATAAATGGCTGAAAACCTTGTGATACAAGGAGAGTGGCTTAAATTTATAACAATTATTCATCCCATTTTAATACCTGGAGTATGATTAAATTCAGATTTCCCTTGTTTAATTAGCTATTAGGCTTAATGAAGTACATTTTCCAACTCAAGAAGAAAATTACTTTAAAGAAAGGTGTGTCTGCAAGAGAAGGGGCAAGGGCAGGTCAGGCCAATGCATGAAAAGGCAAAAGAACAAAAGAAAATACCCACCTTTATTATAAAACCCAGCAGCACTGGATTTTTTAATGAGGAAGGTGATATGGTTAACCATAATTTACCCTGTGATGCTTAGTTCGAAGTTCAGCAAAAGTTTAAAAGGAAATGAAATGAAAATTGACATTTAATAGATAGGCACAGCACAAGAGAAAGATATCCACTCCGAAAATACTGCTGCCATGGGATTTTTTTCCAATGTTCTACTTTTGAGGATACTTTCAATAATATGTAATATTTAATTTCATACTATTTGGTTTTAAAAATGAATTTTCTTTAAAAGGAAATTCTATGTGTCATCATATTCTCAAAAGGGCCATTTTGTTAGCATGTGCTTTTGAGGATCCTAGGACATGAAAGACAGGAAGTGTAGCTCTATAGGTAGAGGAGACAGAGTTGTAGCCTCCTTCCCGGTGGCATAAAGGTTATTTAATAAAACCACTCAGATATGATATCAGGGCCTTGCAAAGACATTCAGGCAATTATAAACTGAAAAAATGATTTAACATACAGAACAATTCATTGGGGCTGTAAGCTTATACCCTTTGACATGAATATATCATAAACACAGGAAAGGGTGCCTGAACTTTTGTGTAACTTATACCTCAGGGGAAAAATTAGAAATGTAATTTAGAGGTTCTTACTTGAGAAATTAGTGAAAGAATGACACACATTGACAAATGTAGGTAAAAATAATAGTAGTTAAGGGAAAACAGCTGTTCTTTTTAGCCAAAGGAATTCTTAGAACATATTCATACAACTGTTGAATAGTAAAGGTAGATAAAACATTAAATTTTGTTCATCCCTTCATTTTATAGCTTCAAAATCAATGCAGTCCTTACATCGTGAAATCTGCAGGTAAATTCCTAGCCCGCGGGGTTAAGAGCTAGGAAATGACTGTCAATATCACGAGACTATAACCAAGGAAGCATAAAGTTTAAATTTTCATGTTTTGCTGGATTGTTATGATCTAATAAATAAAGCCTGGTTGGAACCGAAGAAATCTGACATGTGGACATGTCAATATTTGAAGAATGAACCTCATGAAATCCATGAAAGAAGCTCACAATTTTAAGGAATTATTAGCAAGTTATCTTGAGAAAAAAATCCAGAGGCCAAGTTTGAAAAAAAAAAATAAATGACATCTGAAATAGAAGTCTTTTGTGTTCAAAAAAAAAAAAAAAAAAAAGCCTGAGGTGTGTGTTTAACAGCTGTGTTTGGAGAAATGGCTACTGGAGGGTAGTAGTCTCCTCTCTAATGAGGAAAGAAGAGGAAATGAATTTAAATGACAACCAAAGGAATTTAAGTTAGATGGAAAGATCTCATTGGCAGTGAAGGCTTTATAAACTCTGGAAAAGATTCCTGGGGAGTTTTTCAAATTCCCTCTCTGGATATATTTAAAAAGAGAGATACCTATCTGCCCAAGGAGGCTGAGGTAGAGACCTGCTGGAATTTGCTTTCAGCTGAATTCTGCAAGTCCCAATTAATTTCTGAGAATTTGCAGGATGTCCAAGACAGTAAATGCTAAATGATGGCAAGCAATGTTGCCCCTTAAATGAAGAAAATAAAACCTTCACCCAAAGTAATCATTTCCTTGGAAAATCAATTGGCATTTGCTAGTTGGTTATAAGTGGAATGTACAATTAAAATACATTCTGGTTTTTATTTTCTTTTTAGCCTGGTTTCCAGTGGAAAGAAGCCTTATGAAATCTCTCTGGCAGGCTTTGCCCTGTCTAATACATTTTTATTTTTCTTTTCTAGGCTGGTTACAACTAAATCTCTTAGGAAAAAAGCATTTCCTTGACCCAAGTAGCAATATGTGTGCCCTCAAAGTAGATATCTGTGAAGAAAATAGCTCTCCCCACCCCTGACCAAGACTTCTTTCCCTTCTCAATGAATGGAGCAGAATGATTCCAGCACCACCATCATCTCTCTCATTCCTTACTTTCATGCAGGCACCAGCAAGTTCTCAGTAACCTTAGAGTTTCTCCTCATTCTCAGCACACAAACAGCACATGCACTAATAGTTTGAACCAAAATTCTTTAATTTGCTCCACTTCTATGTTTATACAGCTGTGCATCTGTTTGCCCCATTGTGTTCACATCTATTGTTTAGTTTGTATTGTGGGCCCCTGGAGGTGAGGAATGGGGTCTGCTTAAGTTGCTTTGTACAGCACTGCGTGTACACATGCAGGTGGGCATCGTGTGACTGTGCTTGAGAGTAATGGTTTCTGTCAAGAATATATGCAAAAAAAAAAAAAATTCCATGGGTTAACCAAAGCTGGAGATAGAGGACTCAGTTTGCTGAGTTTATGTCATCCTAGTCCTCCTATATGTGACATCAAAACTATAATTGCTGCTAGGGATTATCAGGACAGTGGGCAATATGGACCAGAGTCCAGTCAGCTTCTGGAAAAGGTAGTAAACCAGGGCCTGAAACACACAGAAAATACTTATCTGAGAGTGTGCCTCCCACCCTGACCTTCCTTGGTCTTGTGTATAAGCCCAATCTTACTGGGGTTCTTAGCTCAGAGCTTCAGCAGTCAGCACCCATAGCCACAGGAGATTATTAAATCTCATGCATGCCAAAGGAAACAACAAAGTTCACACTATCTTGGTTTTCCTATTTCCTTCCCAGAGAGAACAAAAGTCATTTTTACCAGAATTAATATTTCTTCCTTCCAACCAATCTGCCCAGCCCCATTCCAACCTTCCTTGATATCAGTCTTCCTCACTAACCCAAGGAAACAGAGATGAGATGTGTATTGCTGAGTTGCAAGTCCTGTATCTGTCCATCCCTAGGGGTGTTCAAAGTTAAATTTTTAATGGACAAGATGAAAATGATTAAGGGAAACTCGTCTCTCAGAGAAATCACAGGAAATGACATTTCAACAAATGTTTTCTGGGCACCACTTGCAAGCCATTGACTGTATTGCAGAAAGCAAAGCACACACTCTGACTTTATACTGTGTGTGGTGAACTAATTCTAGATGTTATTAAATGATGGCAAATATAGGACAATTGCTCTACTGTAGGCTCATGGCAAAGACTAAATTATATTATATATAGTCAGCCACCCAGATCCATGAGTTCCACATCCACGGACTCAACGAGTCACACATGGGAAATATTCAGGAAAACTGTGCACAGATATTTTTCCTTGCCACTATTCCCTAAACAATATAGCATCAAAACCATTTATATTGTATTGTGCATTATGACTAATCTAGAGATGATTCAAATTATATGGAAGGATGGAGTCAATAGATTGTATGTAAAATATTCTGCCATTTTATGTAAGGGACTTGAATATCAGCATATTGTGGTATCTGCAGATGTCCTGGAACCACTCCATGGTTGTGGATGGATGACTGTGTGTAAAAAGTATACTTAGCTCAGAACCTGGTCCATAAGACATCCTCAGTAAATAGTAGCTCTTACTATTACTGCTGAGTGATGGCTTCGTGCTGAGCACTTTCTTTGGATGGGGAGGGCTCTCTAGAAATGAATTTTACCATGGGTTATGGGCACTATAGCTTGATTGCTATGGGGGAGAAATCATCTCATTGAAAGTTGAAACACCTTGGTCAGTATCTTCTCATCAAAAATGGCCATGATCTGAAGTCTAGAGAGTCTGGTTCTCATTCTGTTCTTCCAACCAGAGTTATCAAGATTCAGAGCCTTTATCAAATCCCAAATACATGCAGCATATTTTTTCTCCTTCCTCCTATTTCCTGCCATGATTTGGATCATAGCTATTCTGCCAGACATGGGCTACCAAGATATACTTGAAGTTTTTCACATTTTTTGAAGGTACATAAAACAATTATTTCAGAGCTTCCCATTGATAAGTTAACTGTTCCTGAATCTGCATCAACTATTAGTCTTTAAAAAGAATAAATATGGAATACTACTCAGTCATAAAAAAGAATGAAATGCTGTCTTTGGCAACAAAATGGATGCAATTGGAGACCATTACGCTTTGTGAAATAAGCCAGTCCCCAAAAGACAAATATCATAGGTTTTCTCTGATTTGTGGTAACTAATATATAAAATACAAAAAAGTAACATATATAAGTGGAAAAAAGAATAAATAAACTGTAACTAGACATTTTAGTCACCTGAAGAATTTTTTAATATACCCAAAACATTATTTCACAGTCCATCTTAAGTGGGATATAATATTTAACTAATCAATTATTTATATTTAACTAATATATATTTATATATATATATTTAACTAATCAGTATAGATGAACATTTGAATGGATCATAATACAAATGACAAGAGGATGGATGGCAAGCAAGTCATATTATAACCAACCAACCAAAGGAATATACTTCACATTTTCTCACTTAATTTAGAATTTGCTCGATAAGGCCAAATATCTGAGTAAGTGAGATTTCATGCTGCATTTCCTGTGAACATTTATCATGGCAAAGACATTTTCTAAATCTCCCTGTACTCAGTTATTTATAAGAGTCTGACTATGTCATGAGACTCCATTATATTCTCAATATTTCAGACTGTCTGAAGTTTCATCCAACTGATTTATTTGGAAAGGACTAGACTTTCACCTGTATTTCTTCAACAAGGTTGAGGAATTCTGGGAAATATTTGATATATTACTATGTACTACAAAAATATCAGAAGGATACACCTCAAATGAAAATTTTGAAGCTACTTTCTGTGACATATCACCGCCCACATTGTCGGGAGGACTGAGTTTTAGATGCCAACTGTGGGAGGCTTCTGTTCTGCAGATCTTCAAATTAAAGTCACTATTTCTCCAACTTATTCTCATATTTATTTGTCCATTAATTTTTCACTCCTACCTTCTGTATCCCAAATTAATAGAATTTAAAAGAGATTCCATGTGTACTTTAAAAACTTAGATATTCTCATTCTTTTCCTTTAGCAAATCATTTAAATTTGGCTTCTTTGACTTTATGACCCTGAAATGTGGTCATGAGACCATTACATGAGTTTTAAGAGCAGATGAAAATTAATCTCTTTAGCCATAATATACTTAGAAAGCCAGGATTGAGCAATCCACATCCTCAAGGGTGGCTCAATATTACCTCAGGGAAGTATTTCCTCTTTTTTAATGTATCAGGATTTACATCTCTCCAAAGTCAAAAAAAATAAACAAGCTCCTATGAAATAATAAATTTTTTAAAGAATAAAACAAATTTCTTTTATATTTATTTGACTTTTATATCCAATTGGCTTTTGAGTATTTACATAAATAAGTTTATTTATCTCTATTTTTCTTTATAGTTTCTTTCATTGATTTGTAATTCCCTTTTTTTAAAATTATCTTACTGACATATTTGGAGAAATGACTTCATGATCTTCAGATACTTTATGTATTCAATACTGTAGCTTCATTCATATAATTTAATTCTGTATAGTTTGCATCCTTACATTTCCATCTATAGCACATTTAAAAATTCATCTAATAAATGCTGATTGGACCATACATTTAATTATGCAGTTGCTATATGGAGAATTAAAACAATCTGACTAAATAATTCTTGCATAATGTTTTGCCGCATTTCTGGCTTATTCTTCCAAAATGAACTGAAATACAATAATGTACAGAGGCCTGTGTGGCTAACAGTGTCTTCAGGCCTTGCAATGCTTCCTAAATATTGACTAATTGATTCATTTCTTTAAAAAAAAAAAAGGATTTATTTATTTGAAAGTTAGATAGAGTTATACAAAGAGAGGAGAGGCAGAGAGAGAGAGAGGTCTTCCATCCGATGGTTCACTCCCCCATTGGCCGTAATGGCCAGAGCTGCGCCGATCCAAAGCCAGGAGCCAGGAGCTTCCTCTGGCCATCTTTTAGTCCTTTCCCAGGCCATAGCAGAGAGCTGGATTGAAAGTGGAGCAGCCAGGTCTGGAACCGGTGCCCATATGGTATGCTGGCACTACAGGCAGCGGCTTTACCCGCTACACCATAGCACCGTCCCTGATTCATTTCTTGAATGGCTACCGTAATCCTCTTTCTTATAATGTTTTGAATGACAGAGTAAAAAGAAAGTGTCAGCACACAATAGCAACAAAAGTCTTCTAATTAGTAATTATTTTGAAGGACATTCTGTTTATAGAAAGAAAAGAACGCTTTTTTAAGCATATGTAGTAAACACTCACTAAATGTTAATCAATAGTTAATCAACAGTGCCTCAGGGCCGGCACTGTGGTGCAGTGGGTTAACGCCCTGGCCTGAAGCGCCAGCATGCCATTGGGCACCGGTTTGAGTCTCTTCTGTTCTACTTCCAATCCAGCTCTCTGCTATAGGCTGGGAAAGCAATAGAAGATGGCCCAAGTGCTTGGGCACATGCACCCACGTGGGAGCTCCTGGCTCCTGGCTTCTGATCGGCATAGCTCCAGCTGTTGCGGCCAACTGGGGAGTGAACCATCAAATGTAACTCTGACTTTCAAATAAATAAATAAATCTTAAAAGAAAAAAAAAAAAACAGTGCTCATTTCATGGCCTAAAATCGGCAATTGAAGTCTCTTGTTAATTTTCTCTGCTTCAAGATTACATTTGACGAATTGGTTTCATCATCTACCTGGGAGAGAAAGAATCTGTGGAGGCTGTGCAGAGAGAAGTAATTAAATAAGATGTATGACAGGCCGGCGCCATGGCTTAACAGGCTAATCCTCCGCCTTGCGGCGCCAGCACACCAGGTTCTAGTCCCGGTTGGGGCGCCGGATTCTATCCCGGTTGCCCCTCTTCCAGGCCAGCTCTCTGCTATGGCCCGGGAAGGCAGTGGAGGATGGCCCAAGTGCTTGGGCCCTGCACCCGCATGGGAGACCAGGAGAAGCACCTGGCTCCTGGCTTCAGATCAGCGAGATGCGCCGGCCGCGGCGGCCATTGGAGGGTGAACCAATGGCAAAAAGGAAGACCTTTCTCTCTCTCTCTCTCTCTCTCTCTCACTATCCACTCTGCCTGTCAAAAAAAAAAAAGAAAAAAGATGTATGACACACTCATAATAGCGATCTTCAGCATTTTTATTTATCCTGTGTAACTTTGTCTCATTTTATTTTCACCAAATCCTGAAAGGTGAAAAAAACAGGGGGGAGAAGAAGACATTGAAAAAGATCTAAAGATCTCCCCTAACGCAATTAACCACCATGTAGGCAGGAGCTAGATCTTTTTTTTTTTTTTTTTTTTTTTTTTACTGTTTGCTTGAGAGGTAGAGAGACAGAATTCCCATCCCTGGTTCACTCCTCAAATAATACAACAGTGGAAGCTGGGCCAGGGCAAAGCCAGGAGCCAGGAATTCAATTCAGGTCTCCCAGGTGGCTGGCAGGGACCTAGCCACATGAGCTATAACTGCTGCCTCCCATGGTGCACATTAACAGGAAGCTAGAATCAATCTGCAGCAGAGCTGGGACTTGAACTCCAGGTACTCCAGGTACTCCACTATGGGATGCAGGTGTCCCAAGAAGCATCTTAACTTTTAGGCCAAATGTGTGCCCCTAGAGTTTCTTTTTCATGGACGCAACTCCGTGAAATACATTTCTATCTGTGTCTATCACCTGTCAGTCTTCTTCAACAAGTCATATCACAAGAGCAATGGACTGGAAAAGTCCAACTCGCTTCTGTTTGCTGTCATGGAACTATGCTATTACATATACTTTGAGATTCCATAGCTTTCCAGAGAGAAAATGTTCTCAGATCACCAATGGGTAACCCAAACTTTGTTTATATCTGAATATCCACAAATTGATCCAAAGTTCAGAATGCTGCTGTACCCACCTTTCAGGCATGAAGGCACAGTGTGCAGGCCCAATAGGGAAGGTCTTGTGTCTGGGCCTGGGCCTTGTGCTTTGGGGACTCCACTGTTTAATGGACATTCCACAGCTAGAAGACTTTCAAAGACTTCATTCTTGTTGGGTACCAAATATATAAAAACCTCAGAATGACATTCTCCAATATGATATCCACTCTCCAAAGGTAGTTTAATGAACTCAAATTAATTAACATTACTCAAACTAAAAATTCAGTTCCTCATTCACACTAACCATACACCAAGAGCTCAATTGCTGGTGCCTACTCTATTGAACAGGGCAAACATGGAACATTTCCATTATTACAGAAAGTTTTGGTGGAAAATACTACTCTGGAATTCACCATTTAGGTCACATTGCAAAAACTCTACATTGATTATCCAATTCTGCACTAATTACCAGATACTGGTTTTCAAGTCCTTTTATTTTTCTAAATGTCTAAAGTTGTTCCTGCTTAAATCTTTTTTGAACAGCAAATACAGATAATTCCTGAACAAGTATCTTGTAACACAACAAAACCAAATAGAACATCTATTACCCAAAACACAGCTACATTTCTGAAACTGTTTAAGTGGAGAAAAGCCCTCATATGATTTGTAAGATGTCTAAATTGTAAAAAATTCATAAAGTATGTTCAACTAGGTAAATTGTACCAAAACTCAAGTAAAAGCCTAAAAATGTTGTCAAGTTAAAGCCTTATCACATATTATTTGATAAATAGGAACAATTTCTAACTCAAACACTGTTGTATGCTAATTAGATGGGAGATTTGTCATTCAAAAAGTTCACTTTTCTTAAATGAACTTAACTTTATTCCCTAGGGTATTGCTTCCTCATGCATTTTCTTCCCCTGCAGCCAATGCCCAAATCCTTTCTGTATTATCTAAAATGTCTATTAATGGGAATTGAATTAATGAGAGCTTAGCATATAATATATCAAGAAAAGCAGAAAAGATATACAATATGCACAAATATATTGTTTATTTGAATGAAATCTATATATGGAAGTAAACTGAAAGTGGATCATTGGAAAAAACAAGAGAGGGAATAAGAGAGGAAGGAGCATGAGCAGGAGGGAGGGTAGGGTGGGAAGTATCACTACATTCCTAAATCTGTGTATATGAAATACATGAAATTTGTTCTTAAAAAATAAAAGAAAAATCTGTATATATTTTCGTATGTGAAAATGAACAAATGCATGCTTCCCTACACAGAAACAAACAAAAAAAAAATTCTCTCCTAATCAGCCTACAAAGACTACCTAATAGCTCCTAAATATTCACTAAAATTTCACTAAATAATGACATGTATATGTATACATTCCTATTAATTATGTAAGTTCTCCAAGGATCAGAAAACAATATACTTTGGTAATAATTCTGCTTCTGGTTGTCCTTCTCTCTGAGTGAAAGTATCTTCTCTTCTCTACTTCAGAAACTGTTCTGGAAGTACTGCAACATTTGCTGAGGAGAGGGAGAGGAGCCCCAGGGGTGCCACAGGGGAGCACAAGCAGGGACATTGGTCCTCCATCTGGCAGGCCGGCCGAGTCTAAATGTAAGTGTGAGGCGCCATGGAGGGCGAGGGTGGCAGCGGGTGGTCTGCCACGGTCCAGGAGCACATGGGTGGTTGGCAAACATTCAGAGGTCCTGCCTGCCTGCACGTCCTATCTCCCATCCCCATCTCCACCACCACAAAAACCTTGCGCCCATCGCTACTAACAGCAGGTTTTTTAAATCCCTGATAGTAAAACACATGTGCAGAGTGTGATCCTAGCTGATTTCTAAGTCCAGGCATGTTGAAATAGAGTCTTAAAATAATCATTTCCATAGGACCTGACTAGGTATCCAAGTGTTCGCCAGATGCTAACAGCTACATTGTGCAGAGGAAAATTGCTAACTTAAGCTTCTTTCATGATTCAGCAGAGGATTTTAAGTAATAAAAGATCTGGAGATTTGTAAAATAAATAATTCCAGTGCAAATGTGAAAATTAAAATAATCTTATCATCTCTCACTCATGTCTATATGTGTTTTTCTACCATTATCACATTTCTCCTAATTGGGCCAATTTTTTTCCAGCTGATATTTTATAGTTTTAAGTTATAAGCTGTAATGAAGAAATGATTCCTTTCAGATGACTGAAGTGGTATGTACTAAACTTTCCTACAGAGAATCTAGGATGTATGAAACAGAGCCTGATATGACAAATAGGGGCTTGTGCCTATGCGATATTGAATACATCCACAGTGAAGAAGAATAGCATGCCTGAATTCCTTTTATTCCTTAATTGATGTCTCAGTAGAAGCAATAAAAATATATAGTACATCATTAACTTTTGAACTTTGATGGTAAAAAAAAAAAAACCCATACCATCCATTTCTGACAAGTAGACATTATCTCATAGTATCCACAGCCATCCTATGCTTATTACTGTTGCCTGGTCTTAAGTGTGACTTTTGGACACACAGTTCAATATTCCCTAATATAATAGCACAATGGTTTTCTATAGTCTATTTTATTTTATAATTGGAAGAATAAGTAATTGCAACTCCTCAGGTTTTGTGTGTGTGTGTGATTTATTTATTTGAAAGGCAGAATTACAGAGAGGCAGAGGTAGAGAGGCAGAAACAGAGAGAGGTCTTCCATCTGCTGATTCACTCCCCAATGGCTGTAATGGCCAGAGCTGGGCCAATCCAAAGCCACGAATCAGGAGCTTCTTCCAGGTCTCCCACACGGGTGAGGGGCCATCTTCTGCTGCTTTCCCAGGCACATTAGCAGGGAGCTGGATCAGAAGCAGAGCAACCAGGATTCAAACTGGCACCCATAAGGGATACCACACTGTAGGCGGCGTCTTTACCTGCTACACTGCAGTGCTGACCCCAGTTCCTGATTTTTGTGTTCTTGTTGGAGGTGCACCTGAATGAAAAGAAAAGTGTAGCCTCTAGCTCTATAGTTAATGCCACATGGCCACATCCTAGCTAGAATGAATCCATTCATAGTTTCTGTAGAAACACAAATACATAACGATTTTATGAAGGCATTACATGTGTAATATAGGTATCACTAATTATCTTGGCTGGATTCCATCAAAATCAAATGTTCTCCACATGAAATGTTTATCATGTAAAAACATTGAATAAAAAATGCACACTCATTTAAGCAAATTATAGGACTCATACTGAATATGGAGTTTGGAGAAGCTAATGAAAGAGGGATGACATAGGCTACATTCATAAAATTAGGTAAAACTTTGAACTAAATCCAGGGAAACTTTATAATTGTTGCAACCAATGATAGGCTCAGCTTCCGGATTTCCTGTAACAAAATCTTGCTGCCAAGGGCATTGAGGGACTTACTCAATAAAAAATTATAATAATAATGTTAAACTGAGTCATAAAACTGCAGAAGGTGCTTATTACAGGGCAGAGGAGAGAAATTGCTTGTAAAGTTACAGTAGATATACCCAAAATATATTTTACTAGATTTTTTTAAAATTAAGCTCTTTGTTTTAAAATTAAGGTGCAAATGCAATAAAATGTAAAGGCTTCTCAATAAACTATTTCATACAATGGTCAACAGCAATGATTCAGCAGGTGAAAATTAAAAATTATGTCTATTCAACATGGTCATCAGTTCAGGCAGGCCTGAAGCTCATATCTCACAATTTTCTAATGAAAATAACTAGGTGAAAGGTTTTTTTTAAAATTTTATTTATTTGTAAGGCAGCATTACGGGGGGAGAGGGGGGCGGGGAGGATAGATATCAGGAGAGAGCGATATATTCTATCCACTGATTCATTCCCCAAATAGCCACAACAGCTAGGGCTGGGCCAGGAAGAAGCCAGGAGCCAGGAGCTTCATCTGGGTCTCCCATGTGGGTGCAGGGGCCCAAGGATTTAGGTTGTCTTTCACTGCTTTCTTGGAAGCATTATCAGGGAGCTGGATCAGAAGTGGAGCAGCCAGGTCTTGAACCAGCACTCATGTGGGATGCCAGCACCGCAGGTAGCGGCTCAACCAATTATGCCACTTTTGCCACCAAAATTTATTTTTTTTTCTTTTTTTTTTTCTTTTTTTTTTTTTATTTTTTGACAGGCAGAGTGGACAGTGAGAGAGAGAGAGACAGAGAGAAAGGTCTTCCTTTTGCCGTTGGTTCACCCTCCAATGGCCGCCGCGGTAGGCGCGCTGCGGCCGGCGCACCGCGCTGATCCGATGGCAGGAGCCAGGTGCCTATCCTGGTCGCCCATGGGGTGCAGGGCCCAAGCACTTGAGCCATCCTCCACTGCACTCCCTGGCCACAGCAGAGAGCTGGCCTGGAAGAGGGGCAGCCGGGACAGAACCGGCGCCCCGACCGGGACTAGAACCCGGTGTGCCGGCGCCGCAAGGCAAAGGATTAGCCCAGTGAGCCGCGGCGCCGGCCCGAAATTTATTTTTTAAAGGCAATTTTGATTGATAAAAGAACTTTTTGAATGTATTTTTTCAATGAGAATTAACTGACTTATTATTAATTTCATGTTATAAAACTATAAATTTTTATGTAGTTTTTAAGTTCTAAGCAGAAATTTATTTGACACAAATGTATAAAATGTCTCCAAAATTTTAAATATGAATGCTAATATAGGTATACATTTAGGAAAATGAAAGTAGATCAAGATAACAAATCCTCTGTGCATCCTCCAAAAGAATGAATCTTTAAGGATTGATTAATTGATTGATTTTAAATACAGAGCCACATAAGGGGGAGTGGGAGAGAGAGAGAGAGTTAGTTCTTCCATCTGCTGATTCATTCCCCAAAAGGCCACAACAGCCAAATCTAGGCCAGACCAAAGCCAGGAACCAGGAACTTTTATCCTAACCTCCCACATGGGTAGCAGGGGTTCAAGTACTTGGGCCTTCTTCCATTGCTTTCCCAGGCACATTAGCAGGAAATAGATTAGAAGTGGAGCAGCTGGAATTCCACCTGGCACTAAAGCATAAGGGCTGAAATTGCAAGCAGTGGTTTTACTCACTACACCATAACACTGGCCCCAAATTGTCACTTCTTGAATTAGTTTTCAATAATCAAGAATTTCCTTTCTGATCATCTTTTAGCCTTCCAAAAACACAGATTTCTGAATCATATATCATAGACATCTTGGTAAACAGATTCCATATTTTCTCAAGTGAAATAATACCTATCTGTAAGTGAAAATGATCACAGTTTCTATGATAATTTTGACCAGTAAAATATACAATTTGCCTTACACACAATAAGCACTAAATAATATAGGTTGAACTGAATTATTCCCACTTTCTGTTCTGATTTTATGTGTCTCTTAGATTCACATTATAGAGGTAGTGTCTCACACATGAGAATTAATGAACTACATCTGTAACCAAAAATATTCATGGAAAACCTGTTGAATTGATCTGTAACTGTTTTATTAATCAAGCCACTATGGAAGGACTTTCTAATGAGTAGACTATACAAAGAAAGTAGGGAAATCACAGTTCAATTAAGAAATTGTTTGAAACTTTGAAAGACATTGGGTTTTATATTATATGACAGCAATAAAGTCCAAACCTTGATGGTTGTAATTCTGAGTGTATAGGAATATAAATCCCCGTATGTAGAACTTTACTGCAGAACATTACAACAGTGATCAAAAGACCCTCAATGTGGAATTTGCTTCTTACTGTCACTCTCCTCCTTACTCAATTTTTTTTTTAATGGAAGGCCTCTTTTAAAAAAGTAAAATAAAAATGTTTTTAAAAAACTTGCTTCCTATGAACAGATGGCTAGAAGTCTGAAGTCTCAGATTCTATCCTTGATTCTCCTACCAACTTGGAATGTGGCCTTGGGCAAGTCCTAAGCGTAAATCTACAATAAAAGAGATAATAATGCCTTACATGTGCATAGTGCTTTATGATCTAGCAGAGTGCTGTCACACACAGTATCTTATTTAATTTGCCCTACCACGTCCTACTACAAGTACGGCAGTTATTAACCATCTCTATTGAAGAGAGCAGGAATCTGAGACCCAGGTAAACTAAATCAATTGTTTATACTGAAGTCATTATCAAATGTCAGAGCTGGGAACGGAATATTCTAAGATACCAGGCTGCTCTTTATCTTTCCCGCACATCACGTCGCCACCCTCTGGTGCTTCCAGCTGTGACAGAGCTTGTCTGTAACTGCACTGTCCAATATGGCGGTTACCAGTCACTTACGGTTAATGAGTATTGAAACATAGCTAGTCCCAACTGAGATGTGCTGTGAGTGAATAACACAGGCCAGCTTTCAGACTTTGACTGAAAACAAGAATATAAAATATTTCATTAATACCATTTATATTGATTGCATGTTAAAATGACACTTTAGGTCTCTTATGTATTTACTTTATTTGAGATCTCTCTAGATCTCCCATCTGCTGTTCCACTCTCCAAATGCCCAGGAGCCAAGAACTCAGTCTAAGCCTCCCACATGCGTGGCAGAGATCCAATCACTTGAACCATCATCTGCTTCTTCCCAGAGTATGCATTAGCAGGAAGTTGGAACTGGAATCAGAGCCAGGACTTGAATGTAGGCATTCCATTGCAATAAATGTCTACACTAAATAATATTTTGAGAATCTGAGTTAAACAAAAATAAATAAATGTACTAAAATATGATTCAATATAATTAATTTCACCCATTTTCTTTTACTTTTTTAACATGGCTACTAGAAAATGTAAAGTTATATCTGTAACTCAGCTTTTGTTTCCAGAGACAGTGCTGGACTAGAGGATTTCATTACTCAGAGCCCACAGAACTGTCTTCCTGGTGCTGACTTAGTTATATACACCTGCCCTGACGTGGGTAACACACACTTCCTAGGATGCTCCCAACAATGAGGTGCACATTAGCAGCAGTGACCCAACCTTTCTCACACGTCTTCCAAATACAGGGGAAAACTCAAGCTTCATTAGTTGCACCTCAAACTGTGCATGCATTAAAAGGCTTCATTTTATACTTGCTGAATGCTTAAAAGGCTTAGAAATAAAAGTGCCATTGAAAGAGCTATAAATTATATTGATGGCTGTTTCATACTGCTTATTTTAAAATATGTTTCCATCAAACATTTTGAGAGAATAAGACATTGGATGGTTAGGCTAATATAGGCAATGGAAAATAATAACTGTACATATATTTGTTATACAGTGAATTTTATCCTGTTACCAAATCTTTAAAAGATTTTACTTAAAAATCCCTCAAGAATTAGTATATTCCTATTCAAAAATCTGTGTGAAAAGTCTTAAAAGTAACACGTTCTTAGGAGGAAAAATACATAGAAAAAATATTTTAAGTCACTAAAAAATTAACATTTAGCATTTACTTTGTGGGTACAAGTGCTGTGCTAAAAGTCAGACTAACATTATCTCATATAATCTTCATACAGTTTTGACAGCAACAGGGAACAGAACCAAAACTCTCAACCATCACTGCTTCTTCTTTCAATGCTATTTGAAATCACAATGTGACCTGCAATGACCATTTTATTAGAATATTTGGAATTGATTCCATTTTACTTGTTTCCACTCCACTGGTGTTTATCTAGCAAATACAACAGACCAGGAACAATTCTAGGCCCTTAGGGAATATTGTGCAATAAGACTGAAGCTCTTTCCTCAAAAAGTACACAAGTTATTAGGTTAGTGACCAGGGTTTTAAAAAATGCATACTCACAAAAGAACAATAAATTAAGTGAGAGTTACTATCCATGCTCTAATGGTCTTCTTTATGTTACAAAAGCAATCCTTGCAGTATTATCCCCCAGTGTGTTAAAACTTAACTACTGTTCATAAAGCAAAGGTGTCATATATTTAAAAAAATCTATATACTATGAATGCTAGAGATTCACTTTCTACTCTCCATATATATAAATACCCACATGGAAGACAGTGTGCAGGATTGCCCTAAATCTTTTCAGCAATAGGTAGGAATGAAATAAAGTAAGTAAAGGGGGCCTAAATCAAAATAGCGCTAAAAGTCACAAAACAGTAAAAACCAAAACATTTTTAGTCAACAATAATATGTTCTCCTTGAAGGTAAAAATCAAAATAATAGATATAAGCTAATTATATATAATTTAAAATATTTCAAAATATAATGTTGCCAACTCTAAGCAGCAGAATTTTAAATAGTTCTATTTCCTTATTTATACTTTCTGTAAAATTTTCAAAATAAATAGATATTGCTTGTGTAATAAGTAAATAGAAAATGATTATTACCAATCCATAACTAATTGCAGATGAGAAAGGCAATAATTGTGGGGGAGTAAAATATAAATTTTGTTTTCAGCAACAAAATTTTTTTAAACAATTTATTTATTTATATTTGAAAGGCAGAGTTACAGAGAAGCAGAGGCAGAGAGAGAGAGAGAGAGAGAGAGAAGTCTTCCATCCGCTGGTTTACTCCCCAAATGGCTGCAATGGCCACACCTGGGCAGATCCAAAGCCAGGAGCCAGGAGCTTTTTCTGGGTCTACCATGAGGGTGCAGGGACCCAAGGACTTGGGCCATCCTCCACTGCTTTCCCAGGCTGTAGCAGAGAGCTGGATGGGAAGTGGAGCAGCCAGGACTCGAACCTGCACACATATGGGATGCCAGCACTGCAGATGGACCTTAACCCACTACACCACAGCGCCAGCCCCTTTAGTAACAAAATTTTAAAAAATAATATGTTTATAGGTTCTTATTCTCATGTATTTTTGTCCTTCCTTTGATTCTGGATAAAGAAACCTGTTGACTATTCAATTTCTCAGGATAAGGAAGGGATATTGGTTGAGTTCTCTAGATGTTCTTGAGAAAGCAGTTCATCCTCAGCTTTAAACACAAGAGTCAAGATCAAGGTTGCAGTATAATCTCATCAAGCTGGAAGTTGTTAACTGCAGTAATCAGAAAAGCAGAGCATCAAGTAAAGTGCACCCTTCCACCTTAAAACAAACTGACCATCAACTCTGACCTTAGAATTAGCCCCTGAGATGTGTACAATATCAGCTGGGAATATATCATAAAAATACATCTTTGAGCCAAATAGGATCTTAATGACCCAAAAAAGGGACATATAGAGCTATTTTATGGATCTAATTTAAAAATCCACAGAGACAATGGACATTGTGGCACTGGATGTTAAGCTACTGCTTGGGATACCTGCATCCTATATTGAAGTGTCGTTTCAAGTCCTAGCTACTCTGCTTCAGATCCAGCTCCCTGGACCTTGGGAGATAGCAGATGATGGCTCAAGTGCTTGGGGCCCTTCCACCCACACAGAAGACCCGGATGCAAGACTAGTCCTGACTATTAGAGGCATTTGGGGAGTGAACCAACAGATAGTTAGCTACCTTTCAAGTAGATGAAAATAGATAAATAAGTATTTAATAATTCATGGAAAAATATTTGGTCTGATAATTTCTTTTATAAAAACAACACTAAAATTTTACTGCAAAGAAAACTCAGAAATGAGGTCTCTGTGCCATTTAATCATTAAATCATAAATCTACAGACCATTAGAGCTGAAAGGGGCCTTTTAGATGATCTCATCCAATAGCAATACTTTGCAAATGAGAAAAATTATTTTCTCAGGGAAAAGTAAAGTCACTCAAAAATATCCCAAATAGTCCAGCAACATTTCGGTAGCTTACCCATGATGAACCATGAACCAGGTATAATACATTGAATCGTATCAGAACCTTAATTATAACTTGAATTTTTAGTTCGCAGGGGGCACTCTTATGCAATAAAGAAAAGATACTAATACTGATTGTGAAAAGCACATTCACAGTGAACTTTTATAAAGTTAAAGCAAAAATCAACAAAGACAATGATTTCAGGCAGGGTCATTCAGTCATTACTCAGTTTCCTTTCTTCTGTGAGTCAAATAATTTAAATTAACTTTCCTTGACATTTTGCAGACACAATTCATCTATTATCATGAGAAACTAGCTACTTCCAAAGTTGCTGATAGGTGGAAGAAAACAGAACATTTATTTCTTGAGTTTAAAAAACAAAGGTTGCCAAAATTCTCCTGATTTGATGCATTTATGAAAAAAATATGTTTATAACAGAATTATACATATGAAGAATATATTCCTCATCCACCACAAACATCTACTTACTTTGCATTATGAAGATTGTTCTGGCTGAAATAACACTAAAATTCTTGCACTAGTTCAACATCTGTGTAAGAAATGAAAATCAGGCCGGCGCCGTGGCTCAACAGGCTAATCCTCCTCCTAGTGGCGCCGGCACACCGGGTTCTAGTCCCGGTCGGGGCGCCGGATTCTGTCCCGGTTGCTCCTCTTCCAGGCCAGCTCTCTGCTGTGGCCTGGGAAGGCAGTGGAGGATGGCCCAAGTGCTTGGGCCCTGCACCCCATGGGAGACTAGGATAAGTGCCTGGCTCCTGCCATCGGAACAGCGCGGTACACAGGCCGCAGCGCGCCAGCCGCGGTGGCCATTGGAGGGTGAACCAACGGCAAAAGGAAGACCTTTCTCTCTGTCTCTCTCTCACTGTCCACTCTGCCTGTCAAAAAGTAAAAAAAAAAAAAAGAAATGAAAATCATAACATATGATTTTAAAGAAAACAGCACAATTCACGCAAACTCCTTGTCATTTATACAATACAGTGTTAAAAATAAATTGTCACAATGTTGCTGAAGGGTTAAATCACCCAATAATAGAAGAAAATTCTCAGGACAGTGCTTGGCACAGAACTAATATTCAATAAGTGCCCCCCTGTGATTAGTGGTGGTAACGTTATTTATATTGTAACTCCTTCCTCTCCAATGACCCGCTTGTGATTTCCCATACTGTTTGGTGATTCTGTGTCTTGTATGTGCTGATCTCTTTTCCCTGCCCTATTTCTTTTTTTTTTTAACTTTTATTTAATGAATATAAATTTCCAAAGTACAGCTTATGGATTACAATGGCTTCCCCCCCCCATAACTTCCCTCCCACCCGCAACCCTCCCCTTTCTCGCTCCCTCTCCCCTTCCATTCACATCAAGATTCATTTTCAATTCTCTTTATATACAGAAGATCAGTTTAGTATATATTAAGTAAAGATTTCAACAGTTTGCCCCCACATAGCAACACGAAGTGAAAAAATACTGTTGGAGTACTAGTTATAGCATTAAATAACAGTGTACAGCACATTAAAGACAGAGATCCTACATGATATTTTTTAAAAATTGATTAATTTTCTATGCAATTTCCAATTTAACACCAGGTTTTTTTTTTTCATTTTCAATTATCTTTATATACAGAAGATCGATTCAGTATATACTAAGTAACGATTTCATCAGTTTGCGCCCACACAGAAAAACAAAGTGTAAAAATACTGTTTTAGTACTAGTTATAGCATTACTTCACATTGGACAACACATTAAGGACAGATCCCACATGAGACATAAGTACACAGTGACTCCTGTTGTTGATTTAACAATTTGACACTCTTGTTTATGGCGTCAGTAATCTCCCTAGGCTCTAGTCATGAGTTGCCAAGGCTATGGAAGCCTTTAGGGTTCGCCGACTTTGATCTTATTCCGATAGGGTGATAGTCAAAGTGGAAGTTCTCTCCTCCCTTCAGAGAAAGGTACCTCCTTCTTTGATGGCCCCGTTCTTTCCACTGGGATCTCACTCGCGGAGATCTTTCATTTAGGTCTTCTTTTTTTTTTTTTTTTTTTTGCCAGAGTGTCTTGCCTGCCCTATTTCTTTACCTGATGAACCCCAACAGCACCAAAAGTTCAGCTCTGATGTTTCCTCCCCTTATCTTCCCTATAGAAATGTCTGTTGAAAAGTATGAATGCATTTCTCTATAAACACATGATTTTTTATTATTTTTTTTTTTTTAGCAATCACTTAGTGCCTTCGGTTTAGAGGCAAGGGAGGAGAAGGGCACAGTGGGAAAACTTGGAACATGCAGGTTAGCAGTCCTGGAGTCTGGCTCTGCAGGCTCATGCTATGACTTTCAGTGGGTCATTTAACTGGACTTCAGTTTCTCACTCAGCTAAACAAAAGAGCTGTGCAGAAGGCTGAATGACCCTTCCAGAGCCAATATTTATGTGATGCTCACCATTGGTTTATCTCATTGATTCTGAAACTTTAGCAGCATCAGAAGCTTACTGCTGGTTAGCAGATCTGCTAAAGACAAAAAAAAAAATGCATTTTTTAAATGAGTTGCCAGATGATACCAAGGCTGCTGGTAGTGGGACCACAAGTTAAGATCCACTACTTAGGCCGGTCCTGCTGCTCACTTGGCTAATCCTCCACCTATGGCGCCGGCACTCCGGGTTCTAGTCCCGGTTGGGGCGCCGGATTCTGTCCTGGTTGCTCCTCTTCCAGTCTAGCTCTCTGCTGTGGCCTGGGAAGGCAGTGGAGGATGGCCTAAGTCCTTGGGCCCTGCACCTGTATGGGAGACCAGGAGAAAGCACCTGGCTCCTGGCTTCGGATCGGTGCAGCGCGCAGACCATAGCAGCCATCTGGGGGGTGAACCAATGGGAGGAAGACCTTTCTTTCTATCTCTATCTCTCACTGTCTAACTCTGCCTGTCAAAAAAAAAAAAAAAAAAACGCAAACAAAACAAAAACAAAATAAAAAACTTACTGCTTAATCTTAACACAGGATCTTGACACTGTCTGATTGTCACAAGGCTGAAAACACCCCTAGTATGCAAATTTCCAATAGGATATATGCAGATGAGCCAGGCTTCCAAAAGACTGCCATTAGAAGGACTGGGGCCTAAAGGTGAGCCCCAAAAGCAATCAAAGAAGGCATACTTTGCTGACTATGGTTTTGTTAGAGGCTCACTTTGCATAGAAGGCACAGTCGGAGTTCACATGCTGCAGCACACAGAAAACACTGATGCCAGGGTTGGATACCCACTATGGTAAAACCTGCAGCTGAAGTTTTATGGATCACAATTGCCATCTAGTGATGACTTTGAATTACTGCATCGAGAGAATAGAATGAAATGCTTTCCTTTGGAAACTGCCTTTTCTTTTCTTTTCTTTTCTTTTTTTTTTCCAAATTATGTTCAAGATGAGAATTTCTAAGAATGAACTCATGAACTCGAATGTACTCTAACATTATCTAATTCTTCGCCTCAATTCTGTAAAAGTAGACAGAGCATTTAATGATGGGCGAGGCACTGTTCTGAACTTTATATCTATTAAATTATTCACAGCAACCCAATGAGACAGATTTAAAAAAAAAAAAGGTATTCAAGAAGTAGGTACAAAATGCAATTGAACCTAGACAGCTTTTGAGCAGACACTACGCCAGTTTGCCTCTCTGATGTCAGCATTTGAAAGGTAGTTGCCAAAACCCTTGGTACCTATAAAAAGCTATCTGCTCCCTGATATGGGTCTAGAAGACTTCTTAATACACACTGAAGCACTGAATTTCTTCTGATTTTTTCAGATGAAATCAACTCATTGCAATTAATTATTAAAGAAATATTTCTCCCTACCTGAAGCCACTGTGACACAAGAAAACAGCAGCCACTTGGCATTCATTTCCAACCAGCTATGCACCCTTGGATAAGTCACTTAAACTTTCTGAGCTCCACTCATTTCATCAATAAAATAGATTACATAGTTTTTGTAACTCCCAAAGATTTAGTTCAGGTGTTCGGTAAAGATAGATTACACTTCAAAGTACCTGCTCAAATTAGCCAGTGACCATGAGCACAAGAGCAGATGGGGAGAGCACGAGCAATAATCATATTCATTTTTCTCCAACTGCTCAACAGTTGTGAAAGGAGCCAAGACAGCAAATTTGACATCTACTGTGCAAAATCCCCACCCATACATAATAACGTTTATGGAATCTGAAGAAGTGCAACACTCAATTAGAAAGATCCATGTTCCATTTCTCTTCTTGGATGCTGTATTTGGCCTGTGTGCCTGAACTCCCCACTCTTGTCTGGGCCCTGCCTCCCAAGAATTCTCACCAAAGGACCCCTGCAGAAAAGTCACATATTTGCCAGTGGGTTGAGGTCCAAGCTTCATCACCTCAAACTTCTTGTATCAGAAAACTCCTTGGATTTAAAAACCAGGTCCATGATAATACTTTTAGATTCTAACCTAAGACGTCTCAGTTACTAAACCATTTCTTACCTCAATAGAACGAATACTCCAGGATGGTTATCAAAACAAAGTATTAGTGGTTTCTTTGCACCTGTTAAGCCATGCCAACTCTAGCTGTCTGGCATAAGGAGTTGTGATAATGAAGGAAAATAAACACGTAGAATTAGAAGTTAATAATTAAAATATAGCCAAGTAAAATAGCAGTATCTCTCTTCAGTAGTTTTCTTCACATCATTCCAATATTTGCAAACATTCAATCCCTAGAGCAAACCCCAAATTAAACTAGATAAATGTTACTATCAACCCCATTTGAAAAATGAGAGAAATGGATGTGATGAAAATAGCAGCACAGAAATGTTAAATCACTTTAAAAATTAAACAAGTTTCAAGGTCCACATATCTTAATTATTAGGCCTATGCTTGTTCCACAATTGTAGTCTAACAATCAAATCATGATGTAAGACAACTGCTCATTGATACTTGAATTTAAAAACAAAAAAGCTTAATGGAATGGGCATTTGGCACAGTAGTTAACACGCCAGTTAAACCCCATCCCTTATTGGAATGCCTGGGCTCAGGTCCTGGCTCCACTTCTGATTCCAGCTTCCTGCTAACATGTACCCTGAGAGATGGCTCCCATAGTTGGGTCCCCACTACCTATACAGTAGACCTAGACTGAATTCCAAACTCCAGGCTTCAGCCCAACCAGTCCCTGTCATTGTGGGCATTTGGGAAGTAAACCAGCAAATCCAAGTGCACACTTGCTAGCTCTCTCTGCCTTAAAAAAATAAAGTCATTTAAACAAATGTGGTAGAAGACTAATTATCCTTTAAAGTTAGTTAAAACTCTTTATTAATTCACCCAACACACACTTGTTGGGAATCTGCTCTGTTTCTGGCATTGCTTTCCATTTCAGGGCTTTTAGGCCCAAAATGGCATCCACCCTCAGAACTTATCTATTGAATCTGGAGAAAAGATGATTAATAAGAGAAATAACAAACAGATAATGCAATATCTGATAATGAAGCCAAACCAATACTAACTAAAGGGACAGAGAATGATGGGATGGGGTGGGGAGCACTGCTTTCAATTCAATAGTCAGGGCAACCTCTCTGAGGAGGGATCGTTTGACTGGGGATCTGAAGGAAGCAAAGCCATGCAAAGATCTGGAAGGCACTTCGGGCAGAGGAAACAGCAGTGGGAAGTCCCAGGGTTGGGAATCCAGCTTGGCTTATTTCAGGAAAGCAAGGAGGCCAGTGGCCAATCTTAGTGACTAAGGACATACTGTCAAAGAAGAGGGCAGGACCAGCTCATAGAGGCCCCGCAGGCAGGGGAGGGAGCTCAGAAGTAAAAGGAACTAGAGGAGGGAGTCATGGAAGGCTTTTGAAGAGAGGATGTGGGACCCCATCTTCTACCTTTTTAAGTCACCGCTCTGGTTTCTCAGGGGGAGATTAGACTGGGGCAAGAGTACAGGCAGGAAGTTAAAGGCCATGACAATGAAGCAAGAAAAACACAACTGGTGCCCTAGGGATAGTGATGCGGTACATTCTTAGGGGAGAGCTCATAAAACTTGCTGGCAAATTGGATATGTGAAAAGGAACGGGCACCAAGAATGCTTCCAGGACTTTGAACCTGAACAACAACTAGATAAGGAGTAATACCATTGACCAAAACAGGGGAGCCTGGGGTAGATTTTTTTTTAACCTTCTAATTGTACCAGTTGACCTGACTTCATAATCAGTTTGGAAAGTGAAACAACTTTGCATTCAAGAGTCTTGAGGAAATGTCACCACCTTTTTAAGGAGAAGCCACGTCTAGCAACAGTGATAGTCTACCTCCTATGGTATCATAGTCTGAAATAGAATCCTGAACCAAACTGTGAGCCTGATGTGATGGAGTATTTCTAAAAGGTCTCTTGAAAAATAGTTTCAAAGCCTCATAATGAGAGAATTATAAAATCACACCTTCTTTTTAGGACATGTTTAGAAATATGAATAATAGAAGCTTAGTTCTCTGCCTCTTTCAAGAAGTACAAAGTTAAAGTCCATGGTTCAGTTAAAAGGAATGTTAAATACTGGCCTGATATTTATCATATTTTTGAGAAAGGAATATGACAGTAGAAATGGGAAAGTTCTTGGTCTGTGAGCCAGTGGTTCCTTTGTGGGAACCAGGGTCTTGAACTTCCAGGCAGTTATATTATGCTGAGCTTGGCCTCAAAGACTTGGGGACCATGCCATCACATCACCCATGCATGACTTATAAGAGTAGAAAACACTGGTGGGGTACAGAGACTTAGCCACAATCAGCAGTAAATCAGGGATAGGGCCAAAACTATGTAAACAGTAGTTTAAAGATGGGCACAGAAATTATTTGACTCATGCCGAGAAAACTGAAAACCAATAAATTCCAAGTGATTGTGGTTTCTTTGTCTGTCTCCACTGCTACAGAGAATAGCTCCTTTATAACATTTTAGCTTATCTGATAGACACCAATTAGCTAGATCATTTCTGTGGATGATGAACAAGTGAAATTCTAATGGCATAAAAAACTCCTACAGGGATCTTTCTGTCTTTACGGCTGTGTCCCCAGCAATTAGAACTGTACCTGGCACACACTTAGCAAATGTGTACTGAATGAATGAACTAAGCAAAGCTTGAATGAATTACTAAATCGAAGGGAAGAAAATGAAGTAGAGGCCGGTGCCGCGGCTCACTTGGCTAATCCTCCGCCTGTGGCACTGGCACCCCGGATTCTAGTCCCGGTTGGGGTGCCAGATTCTGTCCCGGTTGCTCCTCTTCCAGTCCAGCTCTCTGCTGTGGCCTGGGAAGGTGGTGGAGGATGGCCCAAGTGCTTGGTCCCTGCACCCGCACGGGAGACCAGGAGAAAGCACCTGGCTCCTGGCTTCGGATCAGCGAGGTGCGCAGGCCGTAGTGGTCATTTGGGGGGTGAACCAACAGAAAAGGAGGACCTTTCTCTCTGTCTCTCTCTCTCTCACTGTCTAAATCTGCCTGTCAAAAAAGAAAAGAAAAGAAAATGAAGTACAAAGGAATTTTATACTCTTTTTCTCTGGTGTCAGCATTCTCGTTGCCAGCTATTTTCATATCATTTTTTTGAGATTGATCACTGACTATTTTTATCTTAAGCCCCCACCAGTTTCACATGAGGTCCATGTTTCTCACCCATCCTTCATACAATTAGTTTGGGAACAATGCCAACTTGAAGAGATGTAAAAAACTTGAATAACTGACAGGCTAGCAACCCCAGAAGGTGATTTTTTTTTTTTACTGTCTTCTCAATTCCATCTAAGCTCCTAAGTGGCTAAGCTACATGTAAAAGATTCTAGCTTGCCTTAAAGTATATCAGTTCATTCACCCTTATCAGATATGATCTCCTACTCAGGGCTGGCCATTTTCCCATCATCATTATTATATCTGGCCATAGCTAATAAATAGCAGTAGATGGAAACAAAAAGAGAAAAATGAGAAATGAGAAAAACAACTGGAAGGGATACATCTGTTCCCAGACCAAGCCCCTTTTAGTTAGTTAAGTATTTAACAGGAAAACAGCAGCCTCACAGTTCTACAGCATAGAATCTAGTCTGGAATTCTGAGGCTGCCAGCAGCATTCACCCTCAAGTAGATCCGCATGAATCTGTCCTTGCAGAGAATGGTTTTTGAGAACCTTGACTCTAAACCTTTTTAAAATGTATATATGTTATTCTCAAGAGAGAAAATGGATATGATACATTCTAGCAGAAAGCCAAAGAGAGATATTAAATCTTTTCTATCTCTCCTGATGCTGACGTCACACATTAAAAATAGGTGTGCGTGGGGCTGGTGCTGTGGTGCACTGGGTTAAGCCACTGCTTGTGATTCTGGCACCCCAGAGTGCTGGTTCAAGTCCTGGCTGCTCTGCTTCTGATCTGCTTTCCTTTTATAATGTGCCTGGGAAAGCAGAGATGATGATCAAATGCTTGGGCCCCTGTACCCAGGTGAGAGACCTGAGTTCCAGGCTCCTGGCTTTAGCCTGGCCCAGGTCCAGGTCTTGTGACCATCTGGGGAGTAAACCAGCAGATGGAAGAGCTCTCTCTCTCTCTCTCTTTCCACCACTCTGCCTTTTAAATAAATAGTAAATAGGGGCCAGCACCATGACTCACTTGGTTAATCCTCCGCCTGCAGCGCCGGCATCCCATATGGGCACCGGGTTCTAGTCATGGTTGCTCCTCTTCCAGTCTAGCTCTCTGCTGTGGCCCAGGAGGGCAGTGGAGGATGGCCCAAATGCTTGGGCCCCTGCACCTGCATGGGGGACCAGGAGAAACACCTGGCTCCTGGCTTCGGGTTTACACAGCGCCAGCCATAGCGGCCATTTGGGGAGTGAACCAACAAAAGGAAGACTTTTCTTTCTGTCTCTCTCTCTGTCTCTCTCTCTCTCACTGTCTATAACTCTACCTGTCAAATAAAAAATCAATAATAATAATAAATAAATCTTTTCAGAAAAATAGGTGTGAGGAGGGGCTCAATGGGGGGAAATTTCTATTAATCCAATTAGAAGAGGAATATCTCCCAGGATTCAAGAGCCTTTGGCAAACATTGGTTAGCACATTCTTCCTAAAAGGAAAAGCCTTTCGCCACCCCCTTTTGTAGTTTTTAAATAAGAGGAAGTCAGGCCTGTAATTTTAGGATGTTCATTATGAAACATAATTCCAAAAACTCATGTCCCCATACACTGGACAAGGCTCCTCTTGAGTATTATGAAGTACACCTTGTGATGCGGGCAATTGCTTTACACTTGATGCTCTAGCAGGTACCATTTAGGAAAGAACCACAGTTTAGTCCCAGCCTATCCATTAGGACTGTGGCTCTCAATCTTTAATATGCATAAGAATCAAATAGATCAAACTTGTAGAAAATGCAGATGTCTGGTTCCTTCCCCAAACCTTTCTAATCAGACTCCACGGGGAGGAGACTGGGAACAAGGAAGACCAGTGAATAAGATTCAACTGGTCTATAAACCACACACTGAGAAACACTCCCTGGAATCTGGCATGAGTTCCCTGAAGTCAGGACTCTCTCCATGTAACTCTTAGTTCTCTGCATCTCACACTGAAACTTCAACTTGACAGATACTCAGTAAATTCTAGTGAATAAAAAGCAGTTAGCCTTTATGAATGCCAGGCTCTGTTCTTAGCACGCTATACATGTTAACTCATTTAATATTCTCAACAAAAAACTGTTAGTAACCGCGACACTTGCTGGGTGCTTTGCCTGCACCCTGACCCAAGAATGTCACATGGCTACCTCTTTTCAGCTGCCCTCTCCTCAAGAAGACCCTTCTTGATGCCTCTCTAAAGTTGGCATCAGTCCCACTCCCATCCCATCATATCCTGTTTCTTTCCTTGATGGCATTTACCTCTACCTAAAACTACCTTGTCTGGTTTGTTGTTTTGTTCCTTCTACTAAAACACAAGTTCCATGAGAAGAGAAATCTTGCAAGTCTTTTTTGTCATTGTATGGAGGTAAAGTGGCTGACCACAGTGGACATCAGGAAAACATTTTTAACAAGTGTATAACAAATGCAAAGAAAAGAAGCTATATTTGCTATATGATTTCTAAGAGCCTCCAAAATATATTATGATAAATGTAAACAATGAAAGACTTCTAACCCGAAAATGTTCTCAAGATTTCCTAATACACCATGTTCCAAGTCATCATATGGACATGAGAAAAGTGAGAACTAAAGAAGAGTTAAAATGGAAAGTCTGGATAGATTTCTCATTTTGTGGCTTCAAAATTTTGTTTGAAATGAACTTTCAGGACATCATATACACCCATGTTCAAACATAACTAAAAAACACATTCCAAGATCAAATGTACATGACTTTTCAATGAACTAGTGTTTCTTTTTTAGCCACACGATGACTCTGCTTTACTAGTTCAAAGCTATCTCTACATGACACTAAAAGAGCTATGAATGTTATATCAATGAAACTCAAACCAACTGTTTCAAAACAGTACAAAAAATAATTTTTTTAAATAAACCAGTTCATTCCAAATGGTAAATATGTCAGAATCATTGATTGTGTTGCCCTGTGCCAACAAAATCATACTCAAGAATGGACTGGCTGTAGGTTCAAGAGAGAAAATTTTTAGTGGATTTCTCATAATATGACTCAAAACCATAGTTCCTTTGAAAAGGCCACTTTCCAGTTAAGGTCATGTCAATGCTAACCAAACTCCTGCATTATTCCTACCATGAATGATCACATGACCCTTCTTCTTCTCTTTATTTATGATTGTTAGTCTCAGGCCGAATACAGTAGGGACTAGGATCTGCTACTGAATGAAACTTTATTTGGTCCAAGCAGTTTTTACCAGTTCTACTAAAGTGTCAGACAGTGAATCTTGCTGGTGATGTTGTTAGATAGAAATACTCCAGATCAACTAGAAACATTTTTTTAAAATTTTTTTCCTTATTTAATTTTCAGAATGTCTTCTGCTGTGGCCATGCACGGAGCTGGCTAGGCCCAGTTTGGCTTCACTAGTCATCTCAGATCATGTGTATGGATCATAGAAAAATCTTTCCATTTTGGATGAATTGCTGGTCTCCAATCAGATTCATTTTAGTCATTGAGACTTAGGTTGGATGCACCAACATAGATGAGGGGAGAGGCAGAGTGAAGCGTGCAAGCAGTAGTGAGGCTGCTCTTACAGGAAGGCAAAAATCCTTTCTTTGTAAAGACCTTCACCTATGATGAATGTTGCTGCTCTCTTCCCATTGAGAAATATTTAATCAGAGCATATAAAAAGATAGAGAGGAATTTATTTTCATTCTAAACATTTCCAAGTACAATCTAGTCAAGAACAAAGAAGATTTCTCCATTCACTACCTAGAAACCATCTGGGCTAACTCAGAGCCTGGTTTTGCATGTTTTGTTTTCCATTTTCTGAGCAAAACATGATTTGGATTACAATTTCTATCAGGCCATGTTTTAGGCTGAAAAACTCTGTCATTTCCTTATCAGAAACAACAGGAAAAATTCCAAATATGAAGAATCACAGAGATTTATTGCCTCCATTCTCAGCCTGACACTTGGCTTAGCACAGAGGATTGGCAGCCAGAAAGAAGTCCTCGTCTAAGGTATGAAGAGAACTGGCTGCTTGCAAAATCCAAACTTGGGAGTGACACAAACAGAGGCTTGGGCCTTTACACAGCCAGCAAAACCCAGTCTGTTTGAAGTCAGATCAATGGATTTCTTGAACATTTCAAATAAGCAAAATTTTGCAGAAAATGGGAGCCAGATGCATTTTTAACTCCAGAGTTCTTTGGAAGAGAGGTAGAAAATAGTCAAACAATATCCTCTAGTTTCATTTTGGCTCTCCTGATAGACTTGTTCTCCAGGACTATAGCCACATGACATATATAGAGAGACGATGATTGAATAAACTTAAGCAGCAGTAGAAATTTTCTCAAATAATTACAAAAAAGAAATGTTTCTAGTATAATTCTACCACTTTTAAAATACTACATTGACTTGGAAGGGACTCTAAGACACCTAGGGAGAAGCACCTACTATGGCCCAGGCAACATTCACAAATTGTCCAACATGAGTTCTTCTCATTCCAAATTGTATATTTACAGAAACTGAGGCCTTTTAAGATTAAGTGATTGGCCAGAGGTCATAATGATTGGACATGGAGATACTGAGATTGACTCATCAAAGAAGTTCCCAGTTGATCCCCAGGGTTGAAATGGAAATGGAAAAATCAGATGTATAAGACTAAGTTTCTTCTACCCTTGATCTTGCTAGTTTGAACTTCCTCACACATGATACAAGAATAAACTGGCAGCCAGTGTTGAAGCTATAACTACTAGGTTAGGAGTGCTTAGCAGTTCTCTGTGTGCCAGATCCATCACCTCACCTAGTCTACTCACAACATATACTCAACCTCCCCCCAGGAACTCTAAAAGGAGAAAGAAGGTGTTCCCTCTCTCCAATATTTTCTGGCTTCAGACATTTAGTGAAGACATAAAGAACACACACACACACAAAAAGAAAACTGACATCAAACCTAGCTGCCACCTTGTTAACAACATATTCTTTGTCTTTTGACTTTAACAGAAGATGAAATATTTCTTGTTGATTAACCTATTAAGCCCCCAGCTTTCCTGGAAGTTTTAGTAGGAATTCCAGATATCCCAGCAATAATTTTCAGATACCACAGCTTTGGCTGACAGAGAGTAGAAATATATCATGTTTGCAATAACCGACCTGCTTTTGCCTACTTTTACTTCCAGTGAAACTGTCCCAGTGCAGGTTTTGGTTTATTAATATGATCATATTTCCCTTCCTAAAAATTGCATTTGCAAGATAAGGAAATAATAAAAATGATAACAACAGATATTCATCCTTTGTATTGTTAGCTCTCCTCTGCTTTTGCCTTTGAACTGACTGCAATTTTGTGGGCACTTCTATATCAGCAAAGCAAAGTGAAGCAAATCATGGACATTTTGTGTGTGTGCATGCACGCACATGCGTGTGTGTGTGTGTGAGTGTGTATCTATGTTAATCAGGATTTCTACTAACAATTGTGATGCTCTGGGCAAAAGTTCAAATGGGAGCCCTCATATCATGCTTTTAAATATTTGAAAATTATGAATCAAGCTAACAACCTATTAAATAACTAACATTCTTTTAAAAATTTTTATTTATTTGTTTATTTATTTGTTTGTTTGTTTGTTTGAAAGGCAGTTACTGGGTAGAGGGAGAGAAAAAGATCTTCCATCTGCTGCTTCATTCCCCAAAACGCCACAATGGCTGGGGCTAGGCCAGGCAGTAGCCAGGAACCTAGAAACTCATACAGGTCTCCCACATGGGTGGCAGTGTCCCAGGTGCTTGTAGTATCTTTTGTTATTTCCTAGATATATTACCAGGGAGCTGGATCAGAAGCTGAGCAGCCAGAATTGCTGGCATTGCAGGCAACAGCTTAACCCACTGTGCTGCAATGTGTGCCCTATTCATACTTTATGTTCTGTCTCTCTGCCTTGGCAAATATATGCTCATAGCAGCCTAAAAGGTCAAATTCAAATTTAGATTCTTGGATTCCTTAGAGTTCTGCAACAAAATGAGAATTACAGAGAGATCACTCTGCCCCCAATTCTTTTGTTTCCACACACAGCTCTGCCTTGGACCACAACAGGTTTCCAAGCTATGTCTAAGAACATCTTGGTTGTGCTTGCAAGCTCCAACCAGAACCCCTGGTAAAGAGCTGGCACTATGCTGGTCCCAGGGGCCCATACCCAGTGATACAGTCCATTTCAGGAGGCTAGACTCAGAAAAGGCCTATGCAAGCACTTGAAAGGATTCACAATAACAAGAACAGAGAATTTTAGCATCCTGTGTATCCAGAGAATGTTTGAGCAATTTGTAGGCCCTGGATAGCACAATCCCTTGGCTTCTTATCCCATGTAGTTGGGGGAGACATGGCAGAAGGAAAGTCAGGCATAGCCTCCTCTTAGCCAGATCTTGATGGTTCTTGGAATTAATGTCTCCTTTGTTGTTCTAGCTAATGGGAAATTAACTTCACTCACTGCACACGCTTTATCCATAGTCTCTCAGTAGCAGAGCAAGGTGTCTCAGCAGAAGATTTAGGACTGGATGTTCAAGATCCCTAGTTTCACATAAAGCAAGAAATCTGTACTTCAATAGCACTGAAGATTATGCAATTTGCTCTTTGAACTGCAAACACAGTCATTTGACTTCCTGCCCCCATTCCCAATGATCTAATGCCAATAAAGAATCAGAAGATATTATATATTCCAAAGGAGACATCACTAACCATGAATTATTATCTGACATGAAAATAACTTTAATTAAGAGGAAGGAGTGCAAGCACATATTTCATTGTCATAAATTTCTTTAGAAGATGAAACAAATAAGAGGCAACAAAATGTACTCTGGGCAATGGGAGGGATGGATGGGATTAGATTTGTTCCAAGTGAGACAGGCTGTGTGTCTGCTGCCTGTCTAAGATCCTGGATCCACTCCTAACTCTATCAATAATGATAACAATAGTTCGAACAACTAATGCGGACATTGTGCTGAGTCTATGCCAAATATCGTTTTGGCAAACACTTGCTTATTACTTATTTAATCTGCCCAAAAGTCCTATGAGGTAGGTATTCTTATTATTCTAATTTTATAGGAAAAGAATGCAAGGCAGAAAAAGATTTTGGGAGAATCAAAACTCTTGCCTAAAATCATACTAGGTACTGAGATTCAGAGCTGGGATTTGAACCCAGGCAGTGTGGTTCTAGGGTCTGTGCACCTAGCAGCATGTTTTCCTGCTTGTTGAGGTGCTCTACCACCCCAAGACTAGCCAGTTAACTGGTTGGTCACCCTCCATTCTTCCCTGCTTTCCCAAGAAACTTTGCATTCAGTTCCAGTTGCTGGAGGTTTGACCTAGAAGAGCTGTCTCCATGACCAGCCTAGAATCTTCCTCTTTCTTTGGGACATGAACAGCTTCTTCCTTTTCAAGTCCACTGGTCACTCCCTATCAGACACCAAGGACACCATAGAAGCCCAAAATTCTTTCAGTGCCTAACTGGACTTTGAGAGTAGCTTTGTGCATGAGAGCTTTCTAATTCCCTTGTCTTTTTAAGGTTCACGAAACCTTGGGAATTTTTTTCTTATCTTTCATTGTGAATTCTTAGTAGAGTGTTTTGCAAACAAGAGTAATTCATATATTTTTAAATAATTTAAGTTCTGCTGTGTTTTTCAATAGCTGAGGTTTTTTTTTTTTAATTTAAAAAAAGACATTTATTTACTTGAAAGGCAGAGTCACAGAGAGGCAGAGGCAGAGAGAGGTCTTCCATCTGCTGGCTAACTCCCAAAATGGCCGCAAAGGCCGGAGCTGCACCCACCCAAAGCCAGGAGCCAGGAAATTCTTCTAGGTCTCCCATTCAGGTGCAGGGGCCCAGGTACTTGGCCCATCATCTACTGCTTTCCCAGGCCATAGCAGAGAGATGGATTGGAAATGGAGCAGCCATATGGGATGCCAGCATTGCAGGCAGCAGCTTTACCCACTTTGCCACAGTGACAGCCCCTCAATAACAGAGTTTTAATCTGGCAGCCCAATGACTATAAATGGAATAACACTTATATAAAAATTCAAAATTCACTTAAGTGGGCATGAATGGGACAAGTATATACACAAAGGTACTTCAAAAGTTAGTAGAAATGGAAATAAAAGAAATTTATTTTAGTGCAAAAAAGATTTTGAAATCTATGTATAGTTGTTTTAATGATACACATTTTCTGTGACCTTCTTCTTAAAGATTTATTTATTTATTTGAAAGACAGAGGTACTGGGGTGGGGGGAAGAGACAGAAGGAAAGAGATCTTCCATTTGCTGGTTCACTCCCCAAATGCCACCAAGAGCCAGGACTGGGCCACACTGAAACCAGTAGCCAGGAACTCCATCCACATCACCCACATGGGTGGCAGGGGTCCAAGCACTTGGGCCATTTTCCGTTGCTTTCGTAGGTGCATCCATAGGGAGCTGGATTGAAAGTAAAGCAGCTGAGTCTCAAACTGACACTCATATGGGATACCAGCATTGCAGGCAGAAGCTTAACCCACTGTGCCACAATGTTAGCCCCTCTGTGAACTCTTTGAAGACCCTTATGCATGGCTTTCAAAAAATATTACAACAAAATGAACTTCTTTCAATTCCATTTTCCATAAACATTTTCAAGTACCCTCATAAATTAATGCCATTCAAACAGGTGATACATTGTAGTAGTTAAGTGCCTAGAAACTGGAGTCAGACTCTCAAGTGTTCAAATTTTGATCCTTTTACTTCCTGGTTGGTGGAAATTCCAGCGTGTTGTTTAAACTCTCAGTGCCTCAGTTTCCTTACAGATCAGCACAAATATTATGATAATTGCTCCCATCTCAGTGGCTTTTTCTGAGAATTAAATTAGTCACTCAATAAAGAGTGAAATAATCAATATGAAGTGCTTTACACAGCATCTGGCAACCAGTAAGTCCCCTGGGAATACTAGCTGTCATGCCAAATCATCTCATAAATCAAATGCAAATATGGTATCTATCAACACTCACAAAAAGTTGCATTTCTTACGGAATTAATAATGAACTTAATTGTATTTTTTCTTTATGTGAAGAGAAAAAAAGGTAACAGGACAGAATCAGGGATAACAATCTAACACACACTGTATTAGACACCAACTGCAGGCAGTGTAACACTCCATCATGAAATGTGGCCACAGACACACAGCCTTGGCCCTCACAGTATCAACTGACTCACCTTCCTCTTCTCTCCCTGAGAGCTTCAGCCTTCTGATAATAACAGAGAACAGACTGATCAATCTTAGCTGCAGTCTTAAAATTGCTGGCCCTCACACCAACCAACACCAAGAGAACAAACTCCAGAATTTCAAGCAATATCCCATTCCCTCTGCAAAGGGTATCTAGTAGAACAGGTAATTCAGTTAGAAGACATAGCAGGTATTTTTATTTTTGACAGGCAGAGTTAGACAGTGAGAGAGAGAGAGAGAGAGAGAGGTCTTCCTTCTGTTGGTTCACCCTCCTCAAATGGCCACTATGGCCTGCGCGCTGCACTAACCTGAAGCCAGGAGCCAGGTGCTTCCTCCTGGTCTCCCATGCGGGTGCAGGACCCAAGCACTTGGGCCATCCTCCACTGCCTTCCCAGGCCACAGCAGAGAGCTGAACTGGAAGAGGAGCAATCAGGACAGAATCCAACGCCCCAACTGGGACTAGAACCCAGGGTGGTGCCACAGGTGAAGGATTAGCCAAGTGGGCCATGGCGCCGGCCACAGTAGGTATTTTTTCTCTCCACTCTTCACAATAAAGCCAGAGGGAATCACAGCAGGACTGCAGAATGCAAAGGGTGTCAAGAACATAAACAGGCCGGCTCCGTGGCTCAACAGGCTAATCCTCTGCCTTGCGGCGCCGGCACACCGGGTTCTAGTCCCGGTCAGGGCACCGGATTCTATCCCGGTTGCCCCTCTTCCAGGCCAGCTCTCTACTATGGCCCGGGAAGGCAGTGGTGGATGGCCCAAGTCCTTGGGCCCTGCGCCCGCATGGGAGACCACGAGAAGCACCTGGCTCCTGGTTTCGGATCAGCGAGATGCGCTGGCCGCAGCGGCCATTGGAGGGTGAACCAACAGCAAAAACGAAGACCTTTCTCTCTGTCTCTCTCTCACTATCCACTCTGCCTGTCAAAAAAAAAAAAAAAAAAACATAAACAAATTTAAATCTTTTGGGGACCCAAATTCCTTCCATAAGGATCCTAACCTTTGCTCTATGAGCCCTTTAAATTCCTTCCCAGGCCATTCTTCAAGAAGTGTAGAGCACTTACTGTACTGTATCCATTGCTGCTGATTTTACAAACCAACTTGTGGTATTATTCATTACCAGAAGCATAAGACAAAGGTAATCATAGGCAAGGTAACCAGAGTACTGCTCAGCTGGAAATTCTGTTTAGTCCTATCTAGGTTCTTGGCCTCTAGCCTAAAGTTGTCAATAGTTCACAGTTATCTATTTCTATTGTATATTTTCCCATATAGTCTCATTGGTCTGACACAGTGCTTTCCAAATTTATTAGCATTTCATTTTATTTCTATTAGATATTTTAATACCATTCTCTTCTCCAACACAACACATTTCTCTTCTGGTACCTACTCAGAAACATTAAAATTACATTTTTATTTCAGAAGTGTTCTAAACTCTGTTCTCTTTTTTTTTTTTTTTTGATACTATTCACTATTTTATTGCTATATTGGAAATGAAAATAAGCTGTGAGAAGCTGCAAATGCATGCAACTTCCTGAAGCTTATGAAGCATCTGAGGCATACATTGTAGAAGGTTAAAATTGGCTTATCTTATAAAGGGTGAAAAGACTACCCATACAGAGGTATATTTTTAACAGCTTGTGCCATCTGGAATTTACGCATCATCAGGAAGTGCAAAAATGAACTTCAGAGGACACTGACTACCTCTGACTTGTTAGCCAGGAAGAATACGTAAGGTGCCTACATTCTCTACAAACACATAGGTTAACAAAAAAACAGCCCTAAAACCAAGACTCTGGCAATGTCGACATTTGCTCTTGAGAGGAGATCCCCATTTTATGATGTTTGAACACTTTCTTCCTCCTGCTGGATAGTTTCCTTTGAGGGAAGAGTATTGTTTTTAAATATTAGTTTTCTTCAATTTTGACTTGTCAAATTTCTGCACATGGTTCTCAGACACTTCAGCACACTTGGGAAGGAAAAGCTGAAACTCAGTTTATCGAAGCCATGCATTGATGGCTGAGAAGCAAATTATCATGACAATTAGCTGAGAAAACTAAACTTTTATATTCTGGGTTAATTGTATAATTGTTTAATAATACTTTGTTTCTCTCAGTGCTTTCCTTGAGAAAAAAAAAATCTATTAAACCTCAAGGAAAAATGCACTGGTCTTAGTATTCATCATCATAATGGGACTTGGTTTTCAGAAGCCAGTGCTACTGAGAGTTAAAAGGGAGGGGAACTCACATACAGTGTGGAATCACACATTTGTGTGAGGCATTAACTCCTCTTGGCTTCTTCAAATATGTTTTTGGTTCTACCTCAACAAGAAAATGTATCGTAATACCTTCAATGACATGATGCCTCAGCCATGCCTGAAATATGCCGTGGTCCATCTTTTCTCTGTGGGTTTTACCCCAGAGCCTAGAAAGTAACTGTTTACAATGCAACTCCACTCCCTTTAGAGATTTCTTCCTCTGATAATTTGGGATCTTACCTGTTTTACCACCATTTATTAGTCCTAGAGTTCCCCAGACACAAGGTTTTCATTTAATATTTAACATTGGCATAGAAACATTTTTATGTTTCTCCAGTCCAAAGCTTGGAACAGAGCTAAGGAAATGTAGCCAGGAGAACTCTACAACAATATTTTTTAAAGCTTCATATGTTCGCATTTTTAAAAACATGCATTTATCTTTTCTTCAGGAACAGCAGTAACCCTAATATGACAACATTTTGTTAATGCTCTTAGTAACAGCTGGTGGACACAACATGTGTGGGGGTGGGAAGAATAAATCTCAGATATGGCCAATTGCCTGTTATGACCTAGCACAGTCCTGGAGAGGATTTGGAGCATTTATTTCAGAAAGTCACCTTTTATTAGGATGACTCTCTTGCTCAAACCCAAATTTATTGCAGCCCCATCATCACTGTTTCAGTCAATTATCAAAAATGCAGATCAACATATAACGAATACTCCACTGAATCTCTGCACAATGTACAGGCACAATATGGAGGCTACGATATTATAAAAAAACAAAGCAGGTGCTCCACAATTAAGCAATGAGAAGTAAAAATAATACAGATGATAATGATGAATCATTTGTCAGAATGAGTTATCATGAGAAACCAATATTGGAAGAATGATTTCTAATTCCTAGACCTGGAGAAGGATGTTATCCCATTCTCCTTTTGATTATGATATAAAGATATTGTCATAAATTGTAAAATACAATGGAAACTCATCTGTACCTAACTAAATTTGATTGGGAGATAATTCCACTCCAAATTCAAAATAGAACCATAATTAGTGACATCAATGTATATTAACAGTAGCTATAAGGGCAAAATAAACATTCCTTTTCTCCAAAAACATCCTATAGGAGTTTCTCATCCTATGGGAGTCCCCTAAACCCAATTCTTGAAAGCTAAGAAGTGCCTAAAGATATTCCTTTGTTGTTTTGCACAAATTATTCCCATAATCAAGCATTAAACCATGTGTTCTGATCCTACAGATACTAGAATGAGCACGTGAAACTCACAGCTGGCAATCTGCTGATGCCTGAACTAGAGCTTCAGGTGATATGAGCAATAGTGCTCTGAGGGCTAACATTTATGAATCACTAGCTACCAGGCACTGTTCAGAGTACTGCATATGGAAAAATCACATTTACTCTTCACACTTCCCAAGTGCAATATGTATTACTAGCTATTGCCACTTTATAAGTGAAGAGTGTAAGGCACAGAGAAGTAAGTAACTTGCCCAAGATCACACAGATCATGATGGGCAGAGGCAGCACTTTAAATGCTGAGAGCCAGAGTGGGCATTTAGCCCAATAGTTCAGACATTTACATCCACATCCAAGTACCTGGGTTCAACTTCCAGCTCTGACTCCTGGCTCTAACTTCCCACTAATGCAGATGCTGGAAAATGGCAGGTCATAGCTCAAGTAACTGGGTTCCTACCACCCACTTGGGAGCCATAGATTGCATTCCAGGCTTTGGTCTGGCCCAGCCCCAGTCATTGCAGGCATTTGGGAAGTGAACCAGCAAATGGAAGTGCCTGTGCACTCTCCTTCCGTCCCTCTCTCACTCTTTTCTCCCCTCCCCTCCCCTTCCTTCTCAAATAAATAAAAATTATAAAATAAACAAATAGACGTAAGGGTTTGGTTTAGATCCCAAACACATAACTGCCCTGTTGTGCTGTTTCACACTTATCATCATACCAGTCAATATTCCCAGCCACTGACCTTCTAAGTACCTGACACAAAGTGTTAGTATAGAGCCAGCTAGGTTCAGTCTCTTGCTCTACCCGAAGTCTTCCTCTTTGAGGGGCAACACTCAGAACCTCTCCATCTTCCCAGCCTTTATTCTAATTTGTGCCTCATCACTGGGAGCATTCTTCATTTCTTCATTGGAAAATAACTAGGAATTAATCTTATCAAAGACATTAATGTATGTGTCTGGATGATTCAGTAGGATGCATCAATTAGAGAGTGCTTGCATTTCAGAAGAGGGTTTGGTTAATTCAAATGAATCATCTAGGAAAATATTTTGTTGTTATTTGTTATTTGGTTGCTTTACTGGTACCTATAGAATAAAGAGCACAGAATTTGGAGTCAGAAAGAAGTTGAAACCCCATCTCTTTGTAAAAGCATGCAAGTAACGCACTAACCTGAGTCTTCAGCCCCTCATCTGTTTTAAAAAATGTGAGAACTCTTCCCTGGAATATTATCACAATTGAAGCACATTACATATGTCTAGTACCTTTCATACATCATACCACCTGCTAATGGTGGGAATTCAATAGACATCAGTCATTATCCTGTTTTCCCAGTATTTTCCAGAACACTAGAACTATAGGGCTAATCTCTGACACAGACTGCCATCATTTGACCAAGGAAACTGGGTACACAAGGGTTTTGATTGTTAACAAGGGCAGACATTCTGCTGTCTGCCTCCTTAGCAGCCTAATGTCTCTTTATGAACTCCTCAGAGAAGGAGAACAAGTGAGTGGAGACACTGAAGACCAGGTGAGGACAGAGGCAGGCTGTGCAATGTCACCAGGGACCAAGGTTCATGCTGTTGCATTATGCTATGTTATATGCCAGGGAAAAGATCATATTATTATCCTGACTGAGACCCATACAACAAGACAGATTAATAAATGAAAAGCATGCAAATTTATTTAATGAAAATAATATAAGACTTGGGATCCTTCAGAAATAAAGACTCAAGGAAAATCGTATTTTTATGGACAGTAATACAAAAGAGTGACCAAAATGGTGTGACCTAATGGCAACAGATGGGAGGGAGTGATACATGGCAGGACACCACTGGAATGAGGGTCTTCTAACCCACTCTCAGGAAAGATAGGCCAGAGAATCCTTTATGGCCTGCAAGGGGAAGGCAAGAGGAAGTCAGGGAGTGATCTTCCTGCTTCTGAGGTTTCTTCAACTTCCTTCAGTTTCTGTTTCAGTTTCAGTATGACAACGTGTCATATATGGGAGTAGTATGTCCTACATACCCCATCAAAGCCAAAATGGCGTAGACTGCTTTTTAACATCAGTTTTGCTTAGAAACTTATCCATCCACTCATCTATATGTATTCACCAAGTGCTGTGCGCCAAATATTGTGGCATGCCCTGGAGAATTCAGAAATAAGGTTAACCAATGAATTTGTAGCAGAGGCGGCAACTAAAAAGAAAGCAGAAAAGAGGTACTTCCCTCGCAGGTGCACACACATATACTCACAGGACACCAAATTGTACTCAAGAAGCAATGATCGCCATTTGTGATTGTTATTTATTCAGTCGTTCATGGTCCACATTTTTGTTGAGTACTTACTATATGCCAATCACTGAAGAAATGGCACAGTGAATAAGAGAGGCCAAGTTTCTTGTTTCAGAGTTTACAGATATAGCAGGGAAGACAGAAAATGAGTAAATTAAGTAAGCAAGATAATATCTGTTCCTGATATTCTGAGAAATGAAATGAGTGAAGCAGTGTAATAGAGAATCACTGGATATGGGCACTGCCCTGGCCAGAGTAGTCAGGGAAGTCTTCTCTGAGGGGATGGAATTCAGCTGAGACCGTTATGACGGCCTTTCATGTGCAGTCCTGGACAAAGACCATTTGAGCATGAAGAACAGCATGCCCAAAGGCCCTGTAAAACCAAATTACAAGTGACTTCAAAGAAAGAGAGAAGGTCAGGGAGGCTGGTGCTCAGTAAGCAGGTAGAATGGAACAAAGGACAGGCAGGACCAGAACAGACAAGGATCTCTAAGCCATGGAATGCAGTTTGGCTATCATTCAAAGAAGAATAGGAAGGCATTGGAAGGCTTCAGTGAAAGAACACTGATTTACATTTTTAAGTGATAAAGAATATTTATGTAATTATACTCCAACAAAATTAAATGCATCCATGAAGAATAACTTTTTACCACATCCATGAAGAATAACTATTTTATCATACATTCACTGTTGATTGTCAACTCATTATAAAATATACTAAGTATTGTATTGGCATCACTGGTTAAAAGTAATGACTCAGAAGTCATATGGGTATATTTCAGTGACTCAGGTCCCTAAAGACCATCATTACTCAGGTGAAGCAAAAAAATACCCTCTGGTAAATTCTAATCAAGATAATGCCAAGCAAATCAAGCTCTACTTAAAGATTGTATTTATTTATTTGAGAGGTAGAGTTGCTGGGGCTGGCGCTGTGGTGCAGCAGGTTAACGCCCTGGCCTGACGTGCCAGCATCCCGTATGGATGGTGATTCAAGTCCCGGCTGCTCCACTTCCAATCCAGCTCTCTGCTGTGGCCTGGGAAAGCAGTAGAAGATGGCCTAAGTCCTTGGGCCACCGCACCTGCATGGGAGACCCGAAAGAAGCTCCTGGCTTTGGATCAGCGCAGCTCCGGCCGTTGCAGCCAATTGGGGAGTGAACCATCGGATGGAAGACCTCTCTCTCTCTCTGCCTCTCCTCTCTCTGTGTAACTCTGACTTTCAAATAAATAAATAAAAATCTTTAAAAAAAAGAGAGAGAGAGAGAGAGAGAGAGAGAGCTACAGAGTGAGAGGGAGGGATAGAGATAAAGGTCTTCCATCTGCTGCTTCACTCCCCAAATGGCTGCAACAGCCAGAGTTGTGCCAATCCGAAGCCAGAAGCCAAGAGCTTCTTCCGGGTCTTCCAGGCAGGTGCAGGGGCCCAGGTGCTTGGCCATCTTCCACTGCTTTCCTAGGCCATAGCAGAGAGCTGGATCAAAAGAGGAGCAGCCGGAACTAGAACTGCTGCCCATATGGATGCTGGCACCCTAGGCAGAGGATTAACCTACTGTGCCAAACCACTGGCCCCTCAAGCTCTATTTGAAATTGATACTTCTCAAGTATTATGTGATTTCAACAAAACAGGCATATTTGAATTAGAATCTTTCTAGTTCATCAAGACGGGCTTGTGACTTGCATTCATTCTGTATTGCTGGGAATAAGCCAGGGCCTCTTCCTGTGGTTTCCATTCGTGAAAATCCACATGTGAAGACTGTGAAGATGCTAATGGGCCAAAACTGTGATACTAAGCAGATGCTGATGGAATTGTACCTTACCCTCGTCTGTAAGGATACAGGGTCTACATGGTGTGATCTGGGGGCATCAAGAGACTCCTTCTCTCAAAGGTCCTGTGAGTAATCCTCACATGCCTAGTCTTTCCACCACAAAAAGAATTTTATTAAAATACAATTATGACCTTAAGGTAGATTATTTGTAACAGAACTTTGTCCATTTATAAATGCTTCTTAACAGTTCAAGCTGAGTGCTAAAATGTTCTGTGTATGTAATTTCTTATAGTATGATACATGGTATGAATTTTATGAAATTATGTATAATGATATATTCATTAAAATAATCAGGAGTGGGTATTTGGCTCAGTGGTTAAGATACTGGAGTGCCAGCTTCCCATATCAGAGTGTCTGGATTTGAGTCTTGGCTCTGCTGTCAAATCCAACTTTCTACTAATGCACACCCTCGGAAGCAACTCATGCACTTGGGTCCCTGCCAACCACATAGGAAATGCAGGTTGATTTATGTCCCAGTCTTGACTGTTGTGGGCATGTGGAGTGGTAGGGAAGGGGACAGGCAGAAACTAGCCATTGGAGGAGGATTCTCTCTCCCCTCTCCTTCCCTTTCAAATAAAATTAAAATGAACAAAACATTTAAAAATCGAATTTTTTTTAAAAGACAAATGTTTTCTTCTGTAGGAATAACCCCATGATAACATTGTCAGTCATGAATATCTTCCACTATTGGTTCCATAAACTACCTGGTTACTACCTAGCAGAGCTCATATTCATCCTTTCTGAAGTCAGGGGAGAAGTTTGGCAAGTCTACAATGCAGCTTTAGGAAGACCGTGTCCATAAATAATGTCTAGTACATCCAGACAACAGAATATTATTCAATGGTGAAAGGAAATGAGCCATCAAGCCATGAAAAAAATTATGGAGGAAACTTAAATGCATATTATATCGTAAAGGCTCTAAGGCTACATACTATATGAATCCAAATACATGACACCCAGGAAAGATAAATATATGGAGACAGTAAAAAGATCAGTGGTTGCCAGGAACTAGGGGCTGGGAGGGATGAACAGGTAGAGCACAAGGATCCTTAGGGCAGTGAAGCTACTGTGTATGATCCTGTGGTGGTGGGTATATGTCTCTATCCATTTGTGTAAGTCCATAGCATATACAGTGTTGAGAATGAACCCTAATAGAAACCATGGACCTTGGGTTATAATGATGTGTCCATGCTGGTTCATCATCTGTAACAAGAGTAACACTCTGGTGCAAGATCTTGGTAATGGGAACAGCTGTGCATGTGCGGGAGTAGGGGAGATATATAGGAACATTCTGGGCTTTCTTCTCAATTTTTCCATAAACCTAAAACTGCTCTGAAAATAAATAATATTTCTAAAATTTAAATCACATGAGGTAGAATAAAATGAAATTAGACCATATAAAAAATGGACCTGTTGATGTGGAGGGTCTCACTGAGAAATCCCGGGCCACGTGATGGGGATACCAAGAGGATCTAGAAGGCAGTGGAGAGGAGAAGAGATCACTGGACATGCTTCCCATGACTCCTCCTGGTCTGAGCATTCTGTTGTGGGCAGGGCTTGGGGAAGTAGTGAGAAGCCTTGTCTGCCTTCCCAACAGTATTTGTACTAATGGGAATGAACAAGCCATATGCGAAACTGAATCCTTGAGGCATAGATGCCATGGATTCTTCCAATAGCTTTAATCCTGAGGAGTCCTGGAGAGGCAGGAGGCCCCTGGAGATAGCTTGGCAGATTCAGATCCTACCATGCTGCCTTCTAGCTTTGTGATGACTTGGGGTATGTGACATAACCTCTTTGACTCTCATTTCTTTGCCATATGAATATACTCAGAATAGAGGTACTTGCCTCCCAGGGTCGTTGAGATTATATTAAATGAGGTCATTTACATAAAGCAACCAGCGCAGTGTTTGGTACTTGGGAAACCATGATTCACAGCTTATGACTCTTAAAGTTGTCACTACCACTAGAGTCTAGCAGTGCTTAAAGCATTCTGAGCCCTCATGAACTATGTGTTGGGTGACTTATTAATAAGAGGACTTCAAGTAATCCCTGTAAGTGCCAGTGTTAATGTCTGGCTCCCAAGGCATGGTGGCAGACTTTTCCAGATGTTTAAGGGCAATGGTAGCTAGAAGTGAGCCAACCTCTCTGTTAACAAGGTATCATGGCACTCCAGTACTCTGTTTCTCTGATCTGATTGTTACATATGTTCCATGAATCAGGTAAGACAAAATATAAATTAAAATTCAGGCAGCTATGGTTTCTGTTTACATAAAACCTCTGAGGATTTTTCCTTAAAGAGTAACTTGTAGCAACTTGAGTTTTTTGAAGGAAACACCTCATACAAATTATACACATATAAAATACATTTAATCCTAAAAGATCCTTTCACAAATGCTGGACTATCCATTTCTGTACCCAGTCAGAACTCAGACCAAGCAAATAGCTAAGCTTTGTGTCTCACTGCCAACAGTTTGTTACTTTGACAACTACAGGTAGATGAGGAGAGAAAAGATAAATTGGTAAATTCCTTAGTAAGTAGATGATAGAGGCCGGCGCCGTGGCTCAACAGGCTAATCCTCCGCCTTGCAGCGCCGGCACACCGGGTTCTAGTCCCGGTCGGGGCACCGATCCTGTCCTGGTTGCCCCTCTTCCAGGCCAGCTCTCTGCTGTGGCCAGGGAGTGCAGTGGAGGATGGCCCAAGTCCTTGGGCTCTGCACCCTATGGGAGACCAGGATAAGCACCTGGCTCCTGCCATCGGAACAGCGCGGTGCGCCGGCCGCAGCGCGCTACCGCGGCGGCCATTGGAGGGTGAACCAACGGCAAAAGGAAGACCTTCCTCTCTGTCTCTCTCTCACTGTCCACTCTGCCTGTCAAAAAAAAAAAAAAGTAAGTAGATGATAGAAATATATGTACTTTTTAAAAAAATTAACTCTCTTGACAAGTTCTGCTGCCATTTGATTTTGTTAGAAGCTAGGATAAGGATAAGTAGAGTTCAACAATAAGAATCTAGTATGCATTCTCTTTAAAAAATCTAGGCTATCATTATATGCCAAATAATATATAGGCTTATTAATACTTGCCTACCTCAGAGTTGTTGTGAATAATTCTCTTTTTTCAATATGTTTCTGTATAAGGCCAGATACTAAGAGAAATCTTTCCAGAGTTATTTACATTTGCTGTGCAATGTCTTCTGTTTTCATTCTTTGCAAGTCTTGCTCAGACTGATATTAAAATACGTTTGTTTTGTGTGGACACACATCAAGGACCAGAGTGCAGAAGAAGCTGAATCACATGCTGGGACATGGAGGGAAGCCAGTGTGAGATTGTAAAACTGCTGGCAATGACCGTCCAAGGGAGTGGATCTGCCCAGCACACGTGATCATGAGTTGAAGGCCTCCCTGTTACTGATTTCACAGAAATGGAAACTGACACAGGGAAGGCATTCCGCTGCTCAGCCAGCTAATCCCTCCATACTGTGAGTCATTCCAGGACAGGGACCTCTTTCTCCACTAGCTATTGTGTTCTCTGCACGTGGCACCTGCTAAGAACTGAATAATATTGAATTAATTAATGGTGATTAATGAATTAATGGGTGAAAGTACTTCTCTGCATTCTTCTTATCTTACAGCCCTGGGGTTGGATCTGGAAGTTATTATGCAAATAAAGGCAAATGGCCAAGCAGTGTTTATTAGAGAAAATTTATAGAAGAGAAGTAGTAGTGGTGCAAGGGTCCCCTGTTATTATTGGCACATTCTAGGCTGCAGTGTGTGCACAAAGATCCAGCAGCCTTGGGAGTCAGACTCCAGGAGAAGGCTCCTGCCCCTTGGACTGTGAAGCATTTAAACTGTATGATTAGAGAAGCATCAGATCTCCCCCAGGGTGATCAGAGGCAAAGATAAAAATAGCAGTATGACGTGGCAGAACCTTGGCTCCAGACAGCTCCTGGCCACTCATCAGTTGTGGCTGAGGGCAAACCAGGTTCTCTCCTGTCTGGGAGAAGAGCCCCAGCCTTGTCACTTTGGCTATATAATGCAGTAAGCTGGTAAGAGGATTCACCGCATATCTGTGGAAGTTTGAGAAGCAACAAACCCTCCTCTGGCATGAAGTGGGGAGAGAGGTCTGAGGTCCAAGCCTTATAAATGACCAGGATTGTTTGTCTTCAGGACAAACTTGGGGCTGGGCTGTAAGCAGTGTCCATGGAGCTTTGTTGGAGGTGTTCCTTTCCTGGAAGGTCAGCCTGCAGGGGATCCCTCTTGAACATGCTAACTCTTGCCTTTAGTGGTGATGCAGTAGACAAATCAATTCTACATCATGACCAGCTGTTCTCCCCAGAAGTGGCTAAGAGGCTTTGCCACAAGGCTGGATTTCATGCCTCCTCCAATTTCCCTAAAGAACCTATTCCCTTCCACCTCCATGCCCACCTGTCCACCCATTACCAGCCAGGGCAACCCACTCAGATGTCCTAGACGGCTCCATGCCCAGTACTCCTAAATGCCCTAAGGTCCAATTTCTTGGGCCCTGTTCTCCATTCCAGGTCAACCATCCATCATACAAATCTTTGGAGTCTATTAGCTTTCCAAGATTCTAGAATTTTAACAGAAATTTAAGCACATGGGAGACCTATTGGAGAAGGTATTTTGATTCTAAGTAGTGATGAGTACTTTTTAATGCCACACCAACCAAGCCATATTGACATTTCCTCTTGGTTTCCAAGAAGTCTGCCCTTGAACCCAGTGGGGAAGGAAGATGATTGTGACTCATGTGTCCCATGGTGCCCTTTGGAGGAGATTAGTCTTTGTTCTGGTTCAGGATCAAAAATGGGCTGATGAAATTTTTAAACATTAGGTAAAAATCAGAAACTTGTGGAAGAGCAATGGAATCAGGGATAGAGATGGGAAGGGACAAGTGGAAGAAGAGAAATTGGGTAGAAGGGAAAAGGGCCAAGGACCAGAAAGGCTAGTGAGGAAAGGAAGTGGGACTGGTTTCTCTGTACTCTTTCCCTAAGTCTGACTTTGCCGCAGGTCACCACTGAGGCAGAAGCAACATCGCAGGCATAAATCTTCCATCATCCCTGGTATGGTGCTTCCAAAATACGTTTGTTGATTGTCAATTAAAAATAAAAACATATTCTTCAAAAGTTTGTTAAATGGGACAAACAAGAAAACAGAAGTGGTATGTGGTAATGAGCTCAGTGGGGTGGGTCCTGGATACACCCCCATTCTCAGTGAACAGCAGCTGGTAGCTTCCCTTGGTAAGGAAATAAAATAATGAATAAATGAAAACAAGTTCATTCTAGTGGCAGTTTCCCTCTCTTACAGCAGAAAAGCCTGAAGCAGTTGATTATAACTTGGTCCTGGCCACAGAGGCCAGTGGCAAGCCTGGGAAGACACTTGTGTTTTCCAGCTCTCAGAGTTAGGACTGTGAGAAGAGGAAACTAAATCTCAGACGATGTTCTGTCCAAAGGAGACACAGATTAAATACAAGATCCAGATGAATTAATAAAATATAAGCTATAGGGAAAGTAAAACTAAAACACAGACTATACAAAGTTGAAATGGGATCATGGCAGGAAATCCTTTATCTGTTTGCTATTAGGGTGGAGAACAGAATCAGCTTCTGCTCTTCTGGAATTCAGACACGCTTTCTGGTATTTAAAGGAATACAAGGAAAGCTCACACAGGCTGAACTGGGACTCCTGGTAATGCAAATACCTTTCCAATGGGAAAAATATTACTAAAAGATGGTGAGTTTGTCTTCTGACAATATTTCCCAGACACTTTTTCAATGTTAACAAAGCTCCTTTAGAGTGCAACTGTTTCTGAAGAGTGGTATCTTTAAAGCAAAGGGAAGGAAAATTTCAATAAGAACCAAGCTGCCCCAACTCTCCCTTTATTTTTAAACAGAACCATCAAAGGGCAGCTAACGGAAATATACTTAAGTGGCATTAATTCATCCCTAAGAGCACTCTCCAAGACTTTTATTGCTACATAAGGGAAAGCCATAAACCAGCAGGAGGAGAAAGCAAAGAAAATAGGTCTGGGGAGTCGTCTTGTGTGAGAAAGTGAGCAGGTGGTCAATAATGTATCCTTGGCTGGTTTCCACAGCAAGGAGACAGAAATCCGTGGCAAAGATGTGGCCCACAAAACAGGCAATCATGGGGAAAAGAATCATGGCACTGTGCAATGTGCTGTGAAAGAACTTGCATGAATATGAAATAATAAAATGCCTGTATCTCCTCCTCCTTCTTAACACCCATTTCCATGGTACTACCCAACTTCACAACCTATTGTCTGACTCCCCTGGTATGATTTGAACAGAATGAACAAGACTGGAAGGAGTAAGGCCAAGGACAGTGAGTTTTTTTAGCCTGGAAGGAACATTAGGAATCACTGAGTACAATACTCTTAATTTTACAAACAAGGAAATGGCAGCTCATGGATTATTTTTGTAAGAGGATGGAACTCCAGAGATTGACATATCAGATCTAAAGCCCTAAATTAGATGTTAGGACTAGAGATTTAGAAAAAATGTCTATGTGATCTACTCATGCAACTCCAGCCATGTCTGAGACTTTTATCATAGCCATAAAGAGAATCTTTCAAGCATCCTGCAAACGATTGAAAATGATTACTAATCTCAAGATTATTTTACCATGTCAAAATTTCTCTCCTTTATGAAGTTTTTAAAACCAAAAATAGCACTCTTTATTAATTTCTAAGGAAGAATGGCTATTAAATAGGATTTTCCATTCTTGTGAGCTGGCAGCAGACACCAGGGTACATAATCAGCAGACAGAATGAAAACAATAGGCAGATGGAAGAATAACACTGATTCAGTGGCCAGCAGCCACCATGTTCTCCTAGCCATCACACAATCTGAGATCTTATTTTTAACATTCAGAAAAGACAAAAGGACAGGATGAAAGTGATACTGTCCTCTGTGAGTAAGATCCCAGAGGAAAGCATGGGCCATCAAAGAAGGAGGTAGCATTCTCTGAAGGGAGAGAACTTCCACTTTGACTATGGCCTTGTCTAAATAAGATCGTAGTTGGTGAACTCCATATCCTTGGCAGCTCATGACAAGGGCCTCGGGTGATTACTGACATCATAAATAAGAGTGTCAATTGTTAAATCAACAACAGGAGTCACTGCAATTACTCCCCATGTAGGACCTCTGTCCTTAATGGGCTGTACTATGAGAATTAATGGTAAAACTTGTCTTCAAACAGTACTTTATACTTTGCGTGTCCATGTGGGTGCAGTCTGTTGAAATCTTTACTTGGTATAGACTAAGTTGATCTGTATGTAAAGATAATTGAAAATGAATCTTGATGAAGAATGGGATGGGAGAGGGAGTGGTAGATGGGATGGTTGCAGGTGCGAGGGAGGTTATGGGGGGAAAAGCCGCTATAATTCAGAAGTTGTACTTTGGAAATTTATATTAAATAAAAGTTGAAAAAAAAAGAGAGAAAGTGATACTGTCATATATGACATTGATGACCAGTTATCAGACCTACTTTGTGCATATTTCTGAACTAGATGCAAAGAGAATTCCCAGAGACAAAGATCTAATCCTACTCTTCCAGACATTTAAGTGTGCTCCTGTATGCAGGGTCCTCTCTCTTTAACCAGCTCCTAAAATTTATGACTAAGAACTTGCTTTCCAAAATAAAATCTGCAAAACATTATATACTAGCTTCAGTTTGGGATAAATTAAACTTTTGTACAAAAAAAAACCACTATTGGTTAGAATATTTTGAGGTTTACTTGGTATTTTAGATTTGATGTTACTAGTTTGCACTACCTACAAAATAAGTATATAATAAATTGATTCTGTGTTTCATCAGACACAAACTCAGTGTAGGTTTGATATATGCAAAGGTTAATGGATGGGGAGAGAATCTTTCAGATTCAACTCCTGAAATATGGTAAACACTGAGTAAGTGTTCATTATAGAAATATTATTATTCAAGCCCTCAAAAATATCATGGAAAGATAAAGCTTTCAAAAAAGTGACTGTAAATTGATTACTTTCCTAACCTACTATAGCTATTATTGCTTGTGAATTTTACTTTCTCGAGCAGTAAATTCTACTCTAAATTCTACAGTCACTCCCAAAAGGCCAACACATTGCTATCCTTGCAGAACTGTCTTCAGCCCTCTAAGTTTCAAAACCAAAACCCTTTGCAGTCAATACAAAGTCAATATTTGCGGGGATCTAATTTGCATAGTAAGTCTAGAGCAGAGTAAGAACAAAAATCATTATCTTCCAGTTTCTTTAAAATAAGAATGCAGTAAAGCAAAGGGTCATACAATGTCTCTCTTTTCCTCTTCTTTATCCTCCTCCTTCTTTATAACTACCTCTCATTTGTTCTTCCTTATTCAAATAATAGCAAATATTTCTAGCGTGCTTACTAGACCTCCGCACTGGTCTAAGCACTTTACATATATCACTTCTCTTAATCTGCTCAACAACCTCATGGGACAGGTACTATTATCATCATCCTCAATTTATCATAAGGAAACTAAGGCACATGTAAGTTCAGTAATTCACCTAAGATCACACAGCCAGTAATTTATGGCATTAGGACTTAATTCAGGAAATTCGACTCAGAGTTGCTGCACTTAAACATTATCCCATACAACTACTCTTTTACTATTTAAGCCATTCAATGTCTGCTGTTAGATGTTTTTCATGTAAAGCAACAAATGTCCTCCTCTTTCCTCTTTCCTCTGCTGGACAATTCCCAATTACTCTTCATCTCTTAGTTCTGATCTTCTCCCTCAGGGACCTGATATCTGATCTAGTTTGTCTTTATCAAAGCATTTACACTAAATTGAGGTTGTACTTTCCACAGTTGACTGTGAACTACTTGAGCAGGTCTTCATTTCACTTTCACTAATTTTGATGTATCCCCAGTCACTCAGAGAGTGCGTAAAAATTCAATGTAAGATTGCTGAATTTAGGCTGGCGCCACGGCTCAATAGGCTAATCCTCCACCTGCAGTGCCCGCACACCGGGTTCTAGTCCCGGTCAGGGTGCCGGATTCTGTCTCTGTTGCCCCTCTTCCAGGCCAGCTCTCTGCTGTGGTCCGGGAGTGCAGTGGAGGATAGCCCAACTGCTTGGGCCCTGCACCCACATGAGAGACCAGGAGAAGCACCTGGCTCCTGGCTCCGGATCAGCACGATGCTCCGGCCGCACCGCGCCGGCTGCAGCGGCCATTGGAAGGTGAACCAACGGCAAAAGGAAGACCTTTCTTTCTGTCTCTCTCTCACTGTCCACTCTGCCTGTCAAAAAAAAAAAAAAAAAAGATTGCTGAATTTAGTAATTAAACTAACAGAGAGTGGAGAGAAACAATGCCAGGAATTAGAAATTTTTAAAAAGATTTATTTATGTATGTATTTTTGTATTTCTATTATTTGAAAGGCAGAATGACAGAGGGAGAGGGGAAGAAAGAAAGATCTTCCATCTACTGGTTCACTTCCCAGAAGTCCACAACTACCAACCTGGAACTCCAGTCGGGTCTCACCCTTGGTTGTCAGGGACCCAAGCACTCACGCCATCTTCCACTGCTTTCTCAGGTGCATTAACAGGAAGTTGGATTGAAAGCAGAGCAGTCAGAACTCAAGCCAGCATTGGGATGTCAGTGTCCCAAGCAGTGGCTTAACCTGCTGTGTCACAACACCAGCCCCAGGTCTTAGAAATTTAAGCAAACCAAGGCATAGGGAATCCCCAAACAGAATGATAGAATTAGAGATATTAGAAACACCTGGCACAGAAGTACCCCACTACCTAAAGGCTGACTCCTGTCCATAGAGGGTTTTTTTTTTTTTCTTTTCTGCCAGACAATGTTTTGAGAGAGAGAGAGAGAGGCACCAAACTTTCAACTGAAGAGGTTTCACAGTACATCTTTATTTCTGGATTCTTTTGAAAAATTGGAAGGACTGCCCCGAATTAAGTGCACATTCCCATGACTGGCAGGCAGTGAGTTCTGCAACTGCACCCTCTGGATGGGACAGATGCTCCCCATTCACCAAGAAATCTAGCAGTGCTAGCTCTCTCACTCACATACCACAGTGCTAACTCTTCAACTTGACCTTCCATCCCCCACTGAATTCATTCCCTTCATTTTATAGTTGACTAGAATGAGATCCTGAAAGACCTCATGACAAAAAAAGATATACGCCAGCCTCTCCTTGCCAAATCAGGGTCCAATTCACAATGCAAGTTCTAAGAAATAACAAAGCCTATTTATCAATGAAATTCCATATGTTTTTGTGAATTCTTGTGCCCTCTCATGAGTTTTCCTCATAATAAGAAAAGTACTTTACCCATTCCCAATCCTCTCAACTGATGTGTCCTCAAGACCTGGCTTCTGTTACATAATTCTTTGCCTTTTCTTCATTTCCATTTTCTCTGAAAAATATTTCTGGATTAACTGTGAAAACCTTATGATTTTTCCTCCCAGACAGCATATCCATCTCTCTCCCTCAAAATAAATTCCATCCCTTAAATAAATGGACCTTCCAATACCAAGATAGCTGTGGTTTGGTTGCACTCTGGGCTTTGCCTGTGTTCAAAGGGCAGGATGTTACCACACAGGCTAATTATCTAGATGGAGCTGTGGTTGAAAAGTGGTGGATTTTAGAGACTGCCCTCTCTGTGGCTGGCAGTTTATCACAATTTGGTGTTTTAGGCTTAGCCCCAGCTTGAGAATTAAAAATTTGTTTTCTTTAAAATCATTGTTGGGAACACTCTTGTGGAATGATTTCTGCTATTCTTGAACCATGCAAGAGAAAGAAAAAGAAAAATGCACATTTTCACTCACCAAGAAACTGTTGAATTTTAAGTTCTTTTATAACTCAGAAATTTCCAGGGCTAAATCTTGTAACTTTAGTAGCATTGCTATTATGACCAGAGATTAGCTATGTGGAGGAGGGGAGGGTGAGTTGGGAATAGAGGGAACCAGTTTTGGAAGAAATTAATTCATTATTTTTATTTTCCAAGTGCTGTTGAGTTGATTTGTTGTTTTGCCCATGCACAATAGAATCTCCAGGGCTTGACTTTTAATGTTAAATCATTCAGAGCTTTGATGTCTCAAAACAATCTTGGCTAAATACAATGTCAACAACTGGAACCCCCCAAAAAGCCAAGTCAAAAGTAAAAAATGAAAAAACAACTTGTGGTCTCCCATTCTCTACATCTGGCTTCTAAACCCACCAAGACACATCCCTACAGCAATTTAATTAATTTATTTTTTCATATTATGAAGAGATGGGTTAGCCTAGGATTTATTCCTTGGTTCAGAGAATTTTGCTTGTTTCACAGTTTCCTATAAAAATACTGACATGAACAATCTATGGCTATAGTAGTCTGCTCATAAAAAGAGAATGTGAGCAATGGCATCTTCTGAATACTGGCAGAGTAAATGCAAGATTCCAAACAGAATGGAGCAGAGAAAAGGCCTCTCCTGTGCCCTTCAGTCAACGTCCTAAGAAATCACTGGAAGAAACATCTGTGCTGCCAGATGGTTTTCCCTCCTGCTTCCAGGAAGTGCCCTTGCTGCCTGGGAACTGAGGTCACTGTACTTTGTACACATTTCCACTTTCTTCAAGTTTTTAAAACTCTCACTAAAAGTTCTAAGTTCTACTAATATTTGGAAACACCATTAACGGATTTGAGTTTCAACTAATCTGTCCCCCTACTTGAATGAGGTGCTGTACAACAGTGAACCATCCAGAAGGCAACGAGAATTACAGAAAGAGAGAAAGAAAAGTTGGAGTCTGCAGGTAAACCATCTGCTCCTCCCTGGCCTCCCTCACATACCTCTGGGCTGCCCCGGAACTGAAGCTCCTTCAGGCTCAGGATCCAGATGGAGGTTATTTAGGAAGCAAGTTATCTGCTTTTGTTTTTTTGCCTAATGCAATTTAAACTTTCGAGTTTCTATGACCTTAAATATTTTGAACATGAGCCTAATTTTATGATTTTACCATACTTGATTCATCCATGTTATTTAAAAGAAACACTGCAACCACAACCACCAAGTTTAATTATACACATGACAAGGACACTACTGAGTTTGTTGAAGTTCATTTGCAATTCATTGGTCTGAAAAAAGATTAGGATGAGATAAAGTGCTTGAGGTGAAAAAATGTTCTATGAAATTTATATTTTACATGACACATCAGAGTTATTAGCTCCAAATAAATATTTTTATAATGTCCAGTTTAATGGATTACATTAGATGATGTTTGCCCACACATCTCTCCCTTGCAAAGTCCTGAAAATAATTTTCTTTTAAACTGTGTTACACAAACCATACTAGTGCAGAGAGGAAAGATGCTCATGTGGTCAACAGAGTGCTCTGTTGTCCTCGGGCCACACCAGGGAAGAATTCACCTTGCAGTGCATCACCAGGCCCGTGTAGTGGTGAGGACCTTATTCTTGGGAAGCTCCCACCATCACCTGTGAGGATAATTCAAAAAATTGATGGAAAAGTAAAATTAAAAGATAAGTTTAGAAATCCATGCATAATTTTTTTTTTTTTTTGACAGGCAGAGTGGATAGTAAGAGAGAGAGAGACAGAGAGAAAGGTCTTCCTTTTTGCCATTGGTTCACCCTCCAATGGCCGCTGCGGGCGGCGCATCTCGCTGATCCGAAGCCAGGAGCCAGGTGCTTCTCCTGGTCTCCCATGCGGGTGCAGGGCCCAAGCACTTGGGCCATCCTCCACTGCCTTCCCGGGCCATAGCAGAGAGCTGGCCTGGAAGAGGGGCAACCGGGATAGAATCCGGCGCCCCAACCGGGACTAGAACCCGGTGTGCCGGCGCCACAAGGCGAAGGATTAGCCGGTTAAGCCACGGCGCCGGCCAAGACTATCCATTTTTGTGAATGGTAGAACAACAAGGAGATGGTGGGGGGGAATCCAGCTTCCATCCACTGGGTTCACTCCCCAAATGGCTGTAACAATCAGGTCTGGACCAGGCCAAATCCAGGAGCTAGGAACTCCATCCATGCCTCCAACATAGGTAGCAGGGGCCCAAATACTTGTCATCTTCCAATACCTTACCTGGGCCATGCTGGCCCTGCAAAGTTGGTTTTTTTTTTTTTTTTAATGTATATTTTTCATTAACTTTATGAAGACCTATCATATGTATAGATTTAAAAATATTTTTGTACCAAAACAAACTTCTTTTTTAATTCCACTTTCTACAAATGTTTTGAAGTGCCACAGAATTTACTGTAGAGTTGTCTCTAGATTGTAAATCTTCGGTTTTTCTCACAAAATCAAAATTGTTGTAGTTCCTGACAAATGAGTACATAACACCTCTTCACTACCCACTTCCATTTCCTAAGACACATATGTCACATTCAGCAGTCATTTTATTACAGGAGGCATTTGTCAACATTTTCCCAATGACTGAGAGCATTTTTGAGTCCATAGATTGTAGAAGGTTTGATCATATATAGCCATCTTTTGAAGATGTCTCAGTAAGCTTCACAGTTTTATTCAACAAACTGTATATCACTTTCATTTTTCTCCCCAAACTTTATTTCTTATTTAGTTTCTTGCTTTGGTTTCTCCTTAGGCACAGCTTATTTTACCAAGGAATATTTACAGGAGCAAAAAGAAGGGTATATAAACTTGCTTTGTTTTCTCTTCAGTTGTAATAAGGGACAGTGAAATATTGAAAAGTAACAAGACATATGAAATTGAACTAATTTTCTGACATTCAAAGGCTTGAGTATTGTAACAGCCTTTTGTTACTACTTAAGAAGGAAGGAGATATATTGTACCTCACTGTCCAAGTGAGTTTTAGAAGTTCACTGGAAGCTTTGGAAGTTTACTGTCCAAGATCAGGCAGGTCTCATTGGTTCAGCCAACCGGGGAGGGTAGAGGGTGACAATGGAAGAGACTGCGTGGGAGAATGATCACATGGTAAGCTGGGATGCAGAGAGACAGCAGCAAGGCCCAGTTCAGACTCTTATAACCAATCTTTCTTGGAAGGAAGAACTACCTTCCAAGGGTGTGCCCCCTCAATGACTAGGCCCACCTCCTAGATGCTACAGTTGCATTAAATTTCCAAACTCCCAGCACCACCAACACAAGACTCTGGGGTTTAAACTTCAAATGAAAGAAATAAAAACAGGGCAAGCATGGCCGGCGCCGTGGCTTAACAGGCTAATCCTCTGCCTTGCGGCGCCGGCACACCGGGGTTCTAGTCCCGGTTGGGGCGCCGGATTCTATCCCGGTTGCCCCTCTTCCAGGCCAGCTCTCTGCTATGGCCCGGGAAGGCAGTGGAGGATGGCCCAAGTGCTTGGGCCCTGCACCCGCAGGGGAGACCAGGAGAAGCACCTGGCTCCTGGCTTCGGATCAGCGAGATGCGCCGCCCGCAGCGGCCATTGGAGGGTGAACCAACGGCAAAGGAAGACCTTTCTCTCTGTCTCTCTCTCTCTCACTGTCCACTCTGCCCGTCAAAAATAATAATAATAATATTAAGCTTTAAACATGTGCATCAGCTCAGGAACTATATCTTACTCAAAAGATAGCAAGCATCTGTATTTGTGAAATCATTTATCTATAAAGTATGTATGTGTTCCCATATCCACAGTGACCAGAAAACATTAGAACTGTATGAGACCTTAAGTGTCCTAGCCAATGTCCTCATTTTGCAAATGAGAGAACAGTGCACAGTCAGGAGAGGTGACTAACTCAGATCAGAACAAGAACTTAGGCACTCTGTATTCACAGAACAATAATGCTTTCACATTACGGGAAGGAAAAAAAAGTCCCACTTTACAAATGTCTCTTTTAGAGGTTCTCTTAAGTATTGTATAAACTATTTAGCAACTGACACTATTCCAGCTAGAGAAACAAAGGGAGTTAATTACATACTTCAAATATGTGAGCTATTATTTTAAGAAAAATATTCTCCAGATGTTTCCCACCTCATCTGAGAATGGAAAAAAGAGGAAATGAGCTTAAAGTTCAGCAGAAAAGATTCAGATTAGATATTAGGAAATTCAATGTGAAATCCCACAGTTGGTTTGTGGGGAATGTTGTGAAATCTCTTCCTCTGGAGAACTCTTGGAATGTGGTGGTTGGCCATTCATTTCAGGGGGGTTATGTGTGTGGCCCATTTCTAGAGCTGGGGCTGCAACCTAATTGACTTCTCAGGTTCTGAAAGTCCCATGAAATCATGTTCTGCCTATAGCTCCGAGGTCCGGAGGTTGATTGCTCTTAATTACACCAAAATTCAGTGTTCATCAGTGAAGCATATAATTCAGGTTTGGTTTTATATGTGTAAAAGTTATTTTTTAAAGAGTTATTGACTGATTGATTTAAAAGTCAAAGCAATACAGACCAGGGTGGGAGAGGGGGAAGAGACAAGAGAGACAGATTTTCCATCCACTTGGCTCTTTCTCCAAATGCCACAATAGCCAGGAGTGGGTCAGGCCAAAGCCAGAAAGTAGCCAGAACTCCAACTGGGTCTTTTAAGTGAGTGGCAGGAACCCAGGTACATGGGTCAACATCTGGTGCTTTTAGGAAGCTGGATCAGAAACACAGGAGCCAGGACTTGAACCAGCATTCCAATATGGGGTACAAGCATCCCAAGCAGTGATTTAACCCACTGTGCCTCAGCCCTGTATCAGTTCTGACTGGTGTAAATGGGGAGATTAACCAAAACCGGGGAATGTTTTCTGGATGATCTTGACCACTGTCTCCATTAGATTGATCATCATCTGATTATCAGCTTATTGATTTGGGCTCCATCTCAGGATATTCACCTCGTTGGAGGCTTTTTGACTTCATGAATACATTCTTTAAATCCCTAGCCTAAAAAACAAAGGGTAAAGCAGCATTGTATAATACACAAATTTTTTATTTCAACCAACAAAAAGACCTTGATATTTGGAGAATGAGGTGGCTAAAAGTCAAAGTTCAGCTGGATCTGTACTTAATAGGAAACTTGTTAGCTCATATATTGGATAGTGGCTCCCAAAAGCAATAAAATAAATTTTAAATTTCTAAGTTGGAATATAATGGACATAAGCATGCAGTCTTGAATTTCAGTAAAATAACCAATAATATAAATACAAGATGAGTAGATAGCAATTAAAAGAATTTAATGTCAAGAGAAAAGACCCAGCAAATGGATGTAGGGTCAATGATATCACTATTTAAAGTATATTCTTGGCACTGGCACAGAAAGGTAAAGCTGTTTGTAACTGAGATGTTCACAGGGTCTTCTCTGCCCAGTCAGCCATCCTCTAGTTCCAGTGTTCTCATATATAGTCACTGATTTGTCACAGCATTGAACAATTCTTCTGGCTATCCAGAAACAATCCATCCCCACACAGGATTAGGTTTCCTGAAGATTTCAATTTAGAGAGAAAGGGAGGAATTGGTGATGCATTTCCTAGGGTAAACGAGCTTCCTGTCCTCATTGCCCCCTCCCTGGGAATCTCCTTTCCTCTGAGTCTCCTCATGCAGCAATCAATGCTGCCCACACTCAACCTCCTCCAGATTCCACTAAAAGACTGCAACTCCTCTACTCTGTCATTTACAGTAGTTTAAAACCACCTAGGCTTTAAAGGGCACAGGAGGCTGGGTTTCTATGATAAAATGGGTTTCAGAGAACACCATTTCGATGAATGATAAACACCAACCCCACACCTCTCATTTTTTTCTCCACATCACCCAACATACAACGTATTTGTTTTTATTTTCTGTGCCCCATCAAAGCAAACTCCTAAAAAAAGAACACAACTTTCATATACAAGTGAATATGGGACAGAGTTTTACTTAATACAGTGAGAAAGTTGATTCAAAATAAAATATTCAGAAACCATTTTTTTTGGCAACCATCCATTGAAAAAGAATGCTAAGATCATGCAAAGTTAGATACTACACTGGTTAATATCCTAAAGAGCAATTAAACTATAATCTGAGAGTAGTTAATCAACATAGTTTACAATTATTAATACTAATCAATTATGCAAGAAAGTTACATATTTCTTTTCAGTTTACCCTAAGGTGAGCTTATGTGAAAATGCTCTTAGGGGTCATCACTGTGGTGCAGCAGGTTAAGTCCCTGCCTGTAGTACCACCATTGCGTAGGGGAGCCATTTGAGTCCCAGCTGTTTCACTTCTAATCCAGCTACCTGCTAATGAGCCTTGGAAAGCAGTGGAAGACAGCCCAAATGCTTGGGCCCCTGAACCCATGTTAAAGACACAGATTAAGCTCCTGACTTCAATCTGGCCCAGCTCTGGCCGTTGTGGCCATTTGGGGAGTGAACCAGCAGATGGAAGATCTCTTTGTTTCTCCATCTCTCTCTGTAACCCTGCCTATGGATGGATGGATGGAAAGGAAGGAAGGAAGGAAGGAAGGAAGGAAGGAAGGAAGGAAGGAAGGAAGGAAGGAAATGCTCTTAACATCTTCAGAAGCAGCAGATGATAGCTCAAATGGTTTGATCCCTGCTACTCACTTCAGAGACCTGGATGGAGTTTCTGGCTCCCAGCTTCAGCTTGACCTAGCCCTGGCTGTTTCAGGCACTTAAGGAGTGCACCAGTGGATGGGAACTCTTTCTGTGTGTCTTTCTCTTTCTCCCTCAAATAAATTTAAAAATTAATTTCTTAAAAAAAGTAAAAAATGCTCTTACCATGACATAAGAGGTGGGGTGATCATCTTTTGTCTTAGAACCAATTGTGAGACACATTAACACTAGCTTCCCCTCCAACAATCTACATGTGCTCCCCCTAGAATAGTCCCCCCTAGAATAGTCTTAGGATAATAAAAAGAACAACAAATTTAGAAATTCACAAATGCTCAGAATATGTCTCCAAGTTGAAGTGAGTTTATATCCTGGGTCTCCTAATTTCTCTGGTTGACTCAGCACAGTAGTCAGTAATAGTGCCCTTTTACTCTCCATGTGCTAGATTCTGCAATCATTGATAACAAGATTCCATTGTATTACTGAATTTTCATTACTAAATTTTATCAAAACTGCCACAGGCTTTATTGGCAAAAATAATTATTAAGAGTCCACTGTTTCATAAAAGCAACAAAGTTGTATAAAAAGATAATGGCTTGCTTTATAAATATTTCCATCATTAATGATATCCATGTAGAAAATATGTGGACTTTCTGTTAACAATTATTGTTGGCAAGATCCTAAATGGGGGGGAGGGTGAAGCTTAATTAAGCATTTTCAAAAGCCCTGGTCAACACTAAATGTTTTTTGATTATGAAGATCTGTCGATAATACTGAGAAAGTCAAAATAATATCATGCATGCTGACAATCATGTTGTGCCTGGTGGGAAAAAAACAAAAGGAAGAAATGTAAGCTTGGTTACAACTACATTCAACTTCGTGTTAAACTTTGACTATGACCAGGAGAATAATGATTCAGAAGATGGCAGTCTTCCCAGAAGAGTTAGGAACCGAGCTGATCTAGAGGAAGGTAGGTGTTATGGGCTGAATTGTGCTGCTCTCCCTCCCAAATTCATATTTTGAAGTCCTAATTCCCAGTACCTGAGAATATTACTGTATTTGGAGACAGGGTCTTCAAAGAGGAAATTAAATTAAAATGAGGTCATTAGGGCAACCAATATGCCTGTATTTCAGAAGAGGAGACACAAAGAGGAAAGAGCATCTGAAGACACAGACAAGGAGGGAGGCCTCAGAAGAATCCATTGCTGCCAACACCTTGATTTTGTTCCAGCCACCAAAATAGTGATAAACAGATTTCTGTCTTTCAAATGATTAAGTTGTAAGTACTTCATAATGGCAGCTCTGGCAAACTCACACAATGAGATTGACATCTGAAAAGGGATAAAAATTAATAATCACCCAGTAAAAGGATACAGCAAATAAAGAGGGCAAAATGAAGAGGATAGACATAGATGGGGAAGGGACTTTTGAAATTGGGATTGGTATTAAAGAAAGATATCTACTATTTCTTTTCCATATGATGTCTCGAGAGATGAAATGGACCTCTTATCTTTCACATCTGTATCCCAAAGTTACTTCCTCACAGATGGTCTTCCCCAACATCCTTTCGAAAACAAGGTTATCCAAGTCATTATGAAGCCTTTTTTTTTTTTTTTAAGATTTACTTATTTATTTGAAAGGCAGAGTTACAGAGAAGGAGAGAAAGAGAGAGAGAGAGGAAGAGAGAGAAACTTCCACCTGCTGGTTCACTCCCCAGATGGCTGCAAAGAGCAGAGCTGTACCGATCCAAAGCCAGGAGCCAGGAGCTTCTTCTGGGTCTCCCATGTAGGTGCAGGGGCCCAAGCACATGGGCCATCTTATGAAGCCCTCTATCCAGCTGTTAGACACTGACTGTTTATGTCCTCAACAATTCATACGTTGAAATCCTAACTCCCAGTGGGATGTTATTAAGAGGTGAAGGCCTATAGGAGATGAGGTTAGAGCCCTCCAGGCTGGGATTAGTGCATTTTTTAAAAATATCTTTTTTATTTATTTTTGTATTTTATTTGAAAGACACAGAGAGAGAGCGCACCCACGCTTCCATCTGCTGGTTCAGTCCCCAAATGGCTGCAATGATCAGGGCTGGGACAGATTGAAGCCAGGAGCCAGAAGCTTCTTTCCAGTCTCCCACATGGGTGCAGGGGCCAAACACTTGGGCCTTCTTCTGATGCTTTCCCAGGCCATTAGCAGGGAGCTGGATCTGAACTGCAGCAACTGGGATGTGAAACGGCACCCGTAGGGGATGCTGGTGTTGCAGGCAGTGGCTTAATCTGCTATACCAGCCCTGGGATAAATGCATTCTTTTTTTTTAAACTTTTATTTAATGAATATAAATTTCCAAAGTACAGCTTATGGATTACAATGGCTCCCCCCCTCCACAACTTCCCTCCTACCCACAGACCTCCCCTTTCCCACTCCCTCTCCCCTTCCATTCACATCAAGATTCATTTTCATTTCTCTTATATACAGAAGATCAGTTTAGTACATATTAAGTAAAGATTCCAACAGTTTGCACCCACATAGAAACACAGAGTGAAAAATACTGTTTGAGTACTATAGCATTAAATCACAATGTACAGCGCATTAAGAACAGAGATCCTACATGAGGAGTAAGTGCACAGTGACTCCTGTTGTTGACTTAACAATTTGACACTCTTGTTTATGGCATCAGTAATCTCCCTAGGCTCCAGTCATGAGTTGCCAAGGCTATGGAAGCCTTTTGAGTTCACTGACTCTTATCATGTTTAGACAAGGTCATAGTCAAACTGGAAGTTCTCTCCTCCCTTCAGAGAAAGGTACCTCCTTCTTTGATGACCTGTTCTTTCCACTGGGATCTCACTCGCGGAGATCTTTCATTTAGGTCTTTTTTTTTTTTTTTTTTTTGACAGAGTGTCTTGACCAAAAGCAGTATTTTTAAGGTACATAAAACTGAAGCCCAAACAACTCATCTGTAAATAGAGGCCCACTGCTCTCTGTGACCTCGCGCAAATTAGATCATCAATCCAAACCTCAGTTCCTTCTGCAAAAACTGGGCTATATACTAGGTATCCATAGACCCAACAAAGAGTTTTGATGTTATTGGATAAAACTGCTTTTATAAATATAACATTGGTACTTTACTTGGTACCAGATTTTAGCACCAAATTTTAATTGGCACCAGATTTTATAGTTGACCCTGCACTGACATTTTAACTACCCCTATGTCACCCAATCCCAATCAGGAGCTTCTTTGTCAAAGTCCACAAAAACTCTTTCAACAACCACAGTATTTAATGATGACTTGAATTTGCAAATACTTTCTCTAGTAATCACAAAGTCACATTCAGGAATATTCATTAGTAATTATATTTGCATCTATTAGACATAGATTAAGAGGATTTTATTTTAACAAGATTTTCTTTACCAACTAATTAGAATAATTTACTATAAGTATAAAAATAATTAATTTAGAATTATTAGAGTAGTGTAACTCTTCTGCTTGTAAGAAAAAAATAAAATCATCTTCTCTCTAAGGGCCTTGTTTGCAACAGATATTTGTATCAGTCATTTACTCTCTATTTTCCCAGGCATTCAAATTCTGGTACGGTTGATTTCATACCGTCTTTTAAAAGATAATTTCACCACGTATCAAAAGGAGTGGTTTAAACAGCATTCAGTTCTGACAGCCTTGCTCTTGATGCCCTCCCAGCAGCAGCAAGGAGAGCACTACCACCAGTTGTGGCTCTCGTGGTCATAAATGCATTTTTTTTTAAGATTTATTTATTTATTTATTTGAAAGGCAGAGTTACAGAGAAAGAGAGGTCTTACATCCGCCAGTTCACTCCCCAGATGGCTGCAGTGGCTGGAACTGCTCTAATCCAAAGCCAGGAGCTTCTCCCGGGTCTCCCACATGGGTGCAGGGGCCCATGGACCTGGTCTATTTTCTACCACCTTCCTAGGCCATAACAGAGAGCTAGATGGGAAGAGGAGCAGCTGGGACCCGAACTGATGCCCACATGGTATGCCAGCTGACACTGTAGGCAGCAGCTTTGTCGACTATGCCACAGTGCTGGCGCCAGATTAGCGCATATCTAAAACAGCTTTTGGAGAGCTCCCTTGACCCTTTTCCTCCATGTGAGAACACAATGAGAAGAGAGCCTTCTATGAACTAGGAAGTGTCCCTCATCAGACACCCAATCTGTTGGCACCTTGACCTTGGACCTCCCAGCCTGCAGAACTATGAAAAGTAATTTTCTCCTGTTTAGCCACCCTGACAGAGCTACTTTGTTATGGCTGCCCTAGCAACTAATGTCCAATCTGTGCTGTTTCCTAAAGAAGACTTGAAGGACTAAGAAATCTGCCTTGTTTCTTTACATCATTCTGGGTCTGAAATTATTAAATTTCTTTTTAACTTATCACCCATCTCCTCATTTTAGAATGTGAGCCCAAGACCCCATTTCTTTAATTCACTATGATACCTCTTGTACTTAGAACAGTTCCTAACAATTCCCAGGTGTTCAATAAATATCTACCTCTAATGAATGAATTGCTGTAAGAAATGCAAAGCATGGGAGAACCAAGAAGGTAATTCTGGAGATCACTGGAGGAGGAGCAGCCTGACTTCCCTTTGCTTTGGGGGTGGTAAATCTGAGACTCTTGAGAAACTGCAAACCTGGGCAAGGAACAGGTAGCAGGCACACAGGATAAGACCAGTAGCAAAGGAAAGAGGCCTGGCCATACAACACAACACAGACACTCATGCACCGATATGCATAAACAGAGGCATGCAAAAGAGAAAGCTTGATTTAGGGAAGGACTGGAGGCTTAAATATTTAAACATTCTTTTTGGAAAGCAGGCAAACATCTCATGAGGATAATCATATAAACAGAATGCTGAGGAGCATCTGTAATAATATATACCATATTATTCTGTTGTACACATTACAGATCACATGAGGAAACCGAAACTCTCTGCAGCCTGCCTGAGTATGGGGGACCCTTGGGGCTGTTCAAAACGATCAGAATTGGCAACTCTAACACCAGACTGAATGACTGCCTTGATTCAACTGTTCCTTTTTTGCCCTTTTTAACAAGTACATTTTAATGACCAGTATTGTTTAATTCGTGGTAGGTTGATCATTATTGCAGTTAACCTCACATTTACTTTGGCTAGTATTCTTCTTTGAAAGTCTTTGACATTTCAGTTGGTTTTGATTTGTCTCTTTGGTCATACTCCATTAATAATAACTTAAATTGAAATGGTACTTTTCAACTACAAAGAATGCCTGTTATCATTGCACCTTGAAACAGCTCCAAGGGATAGGCACAGATTACGATTTCTGTTTTATAAGTGTAGAAACTGAGGCTTAGTGGACACAAGGGACTTACACAAGGGACCTTCAGTTTTAGCTCTGGGGAATGGTAGAGCTGAAAACTAAAATACAGGTCTTTGACTTCTTCTACAATGCTTTTCCTATATGACATGTCAGCCATCATTAAGCCAACTTAGCTAAAAAAGATCCGTTGAACACACGCATTAGATACGCTCATGTTTATGTACACACACACACACACAGAGTTGTCAAACAAAAAGAAATAAAAGAAAACATCAAGTAGAACTCACAATATCATTGTGTTCTGCATCCTCAGGAAAACAGGGGTAAGGAAACCCACTATACCACTTCTTCCCAGCAGGAATTCCAAGGCTTCTTCCTCCCTGCTGGTGCGTCTCATGTTACACAAATCTGATGTCCTTTTGAGTAATTTAGGAGAACCACCACACCGCTTTGACCACCAGAAATATCCCTCAGGTACAGGAGGGAAATTAGTAGGGATAAGTCAAGTGGTAAATTCTAATTGGGTGCCCCTACATAAATATTCAAGTTGAAACGGAATAGTGTGTTTAAAGAGCCAGAGGAATGGCAGATGGCAGACCTAAAGAGGTGGTTTTCGGGAGAGAAAGGCCAAGGCGAGGAGAGGAAATAATTGCAGTAAAGCAAGGCTCCCACTGCGTCTGTGGCATTCACCTGGTCTTCTTCCAGCAGGCTTTCACCCTCTTGCAGCTTTCCAGCATTTCAGTAGATTGTCCCAGTGAGAGATTATTAACTATCATCCAGCACATCCACTGAACTGATGTAAGTGTGGCAGGCCAAGCACGCTAGCTTCTTATTGAAGACATTGCCACAACTTTATGGTTCATAATTATATCCATCCATCCATCCCCAAAGGTAGAATTAAATCTTGGTTTGTACATTACCAGGTATTTCCACACATTTCCAATGTGGACTAATACTTTCAGCTCTCCAGTACTACCTTTGAGGCATTGAACGTTACAACTAGACAGAAATGAGGAGAACTAAATCTTATTTTTAACAAATAGGAACTTAAAGGGATTTGTTTAGCTATACAAAACTAGATAAGAAATTAGGTCATGAAGTACTGATCTTTGAGTGAACGACAAAAACCAAGAAACAAAGTGTGTAGTGTTCTAATTCACATTATAGAGGGGTGTGTATTACCTTGCAATTCATAGACTACCTCTGAAAAAATGAGAAAAATATGTGGCTTCAAAGAGAAAGGATTTTATTATAGAATAGAAATAGAGGGAAACTTATTTTTTCTGAATACCCTTTTCTCTCCATTAGTGCTTGCACATCTGTCATCCCTACAACAGAGTATAAGCTCTTTGAGGGTAGGGCCATTAGCTATATTATATTCATCTTGGTGATCCCTGGGTGGGTCCAGCATTGTTTCTGGTTAAGATTTCAATAAATTATTGTCAAGTTCTTACCGCAGATGTTCTCTTTCTGCCTAAAATAAAACTGGCTTTTTTCTTAAAGATTGATTTATTTACTTGAAAGTCTGAGTTACACACACACACACACACACATACAACACACACAGAAAGAGAGAGAGAGAGAAAGGGGAGGGGGTCTTCCATCCACTGGTTCACTCCCCAGATGGCCAACAGTTGGAGCTGGGCCTTTCCAAAGCCAGGAGCCAGGAACTTCTTCCAGGTCTCCCTGGGGGTACAGATGCCCAAGGACTTGCTTACTCAAGCCATAGCAGAGAGCTGGATCAGAAGCAGAGCAGCTGGGACTTGAACCGGCACCCATATGTGATGCCGGCACTGCAGGCGACAGCTTTACCTGCTACGCCACAGGGCCGGCCTCAAAATTGGCTATTAATAGGCATAAATCAATATTAATTTTGTGGTAGAAAATGACAGCTTCCTATCTTCAGACGAATATTAAGAGTACCCTTGCAACACTTTCTTGAGACTATTCTGATTTATGAAATGGAGAAAATGTTACAATTTTGCTGACAAATGTTCCTTCATGTTTTTCTCCAAATAAGGAAAATGATCAGTTAGTATATTTAGAAAAATTGTAAAGCAGTGACTTTTGTGGTAGGGATTCATATTAAATGTTTTCTTAGGTGCTTTTTATTAACCAACCCTTCTGTAGCCTGTTCACACTGTTGGCATTGCCCTTGAATAGGATGTTGCGAAGTCAATGCACGTTTGCTAAGAAATGGAAAACTAAAATCCAGAAATAAGCAGGAGCAAAAAAAATAAACTTCCATGAAAATGGAAGTTATTTATAGACAGAACTTTTTTCAAAGTTTTCCAGAAGACTCTTGCACTAAGGATTATTAGAAAGTTACCATTCCTCTCTTTTTCGCTCCCTCTCTGCCCTTGCTTCTCTCTCTACTCTATGACGGCACTCCTCTTGAGAGTCTAATTTTCATAGGATCAAAGAAGTGTGATAGTGTAGTCAATACTTGCCCCTGTGGGTTCCACAGAGGTGGGAGGCCTGGATGAGTGACTTGAGCATACTTCTGTGTGTACCACACTGCCCTCTAGTGTGCATTTATCTCTGCGCATGGCTTTTTCAGCCTAGGTTGTTGGCAGAGATCTTCTCAAGCGGGTTTTTACAAATAGATAAATCCCATTCATATTTATTCTGTTAACTGATCATTTGTGGAGAGTGCTATTAAAAGGGCTTAGAAAGTTTATTCTTATGAATAGTGAAACAAATCCATCTTATTTATAAAGCTAATTTGCTTTGTAAATTCCTTTTTTTCATAAAAGTATCAAGGTAAACTCAAATGGATCCCAAGTCCAATTAGACAAGTTCTAAACTAATGGCTTCATGGCATTTAAATTTAAGAAGTTAATGTGCATAAATATGACAGTGATTTTTAAAATTACTGGGACTATCATGTGGGACACCATCTCTCCAATTCAGAATTTTTTGCATTGTTTGCCTTTTTCATTCATTTTGCACTTACATTTATTTGTGACTACATTATAGCATCTAAGAGGTATCTGACAGACAAAAAAATTTCTGCCTGTGGCATAAATCCTCTAAATTATTAGCTATCTCCATTTAGAATACTAGGAGACTTCAAAAAGTTGTGGAAAGTGCACATTATCTTTTTCTTTTTTTCTTTTTTTTTAACTTTTATTTAATGAATATAAATTTCCAGTGTACAGCTTATGGATTACAATGGCTTCCCCCTCCCATAACTTCCCTCCCACCCATAACCTTCCCCTCTCCCGCTCCCTCTCCCCTTCCATTTGCATCAAGATTCATTTTCAATTCTCTTTGAAGATCAATTTAGTATAAAGATTTCAACAGTTTGCACCCACATAGAAACACAAAGTGAAACATACTGTTTGAGTACAAGTTATAGCATTAAATCACAATGTACAGCACATTAAGGACAGAGATCCCACATGAGGAACAAGTGCACAGTGACTCCTGTTGTTGACACAACAAATTGACACTCTAGTTTATGGCGCCAGTAACCACCCTAGGCTGTCGTCATGAGTTGCCAAGGCTATGGAAGCCTTCCAAGTTTACCGACTCTGATCATATTTAGACAAGGTCATAAAAGACAGAGTGAGGATAGTAACCAATGATCCTAAGAGTGGCATTTACCAGGTTTGAACAATTATACAGCATTAAGTGGGGAAGAGGACCATCAGTACACACAGGTTGGCAGTAGAGCCATTGGTGGTAGAGTAGAGGTTATGATTACAAAGGAATGAGGCCCAAGTGCACTAGACAGGGTCTAGAACAAAGGACAGAGTCATTATTAGAGGAGCTAAGAAAGGTGCTGTCTGAGCTACAAGTAATTTTTCTGATTGAGAGGCAAATAGAACCTGATAGAAGGGGCTTGATAATAATCTGGTGGGCTTTAGGCCTTGTAAATTAAGAGGCCCAGACCTATCTATCTCTTCACATGGGGTATATCCTAAGGGAGGTGTGAACCTCCTAGGGGAAGGCACTCTGTTGACTGTCATTACTTGGCTGGCCTGGGAGGAGAGCTGGCCAGGCAAAGGCAGGGGGCATCTCTAACAAGAAATTTACAGTTCTGCCTGCAATGTTGCTGACCCTACTTGACCATATCCTCAGCTGCAGTGGTCACTTTGGAAGTTGGGCTGAGTGAAGGGCTTTTCAGCTTAGAGCCAATAAGATCTGTGGCTCTGACCTGGGCATCCTTCGACTCCAGGGCAGGTCCATTTCCAGTGATCCAACTCTTGGCAGAGCTGCCAGGGCTCTTCACAAGCTGACTTCTGCTGAAGCCCAGGCTTACCACTTTGAAAGCCACTGCAGTGGGCTGGCCTGTTGGGTCTCATTGAGGGCAGATCACTGTACAGATCAGCCATTAATAGGCCTGCCACCCATTGCTTCTGATGCCGAGCTTTCTTTTCCTCCTGGTTTATGTTAAAGCAGACCAGAGGATGCAAGTCAAGGGAGTGCCCAAGTCCCATCTCTAATCTTCGGTGGCCTGAACGACAAGTCTATAGTCACAGGCATGTTCTGTAGTACTTTTTCTAAGGTAGACAATGCCCATGAGGAAAATTATATTCTCACTTTAAAACTTTCTTTCCCTTTGGTCTGAAAGGGAGGTTTTTTCTACTTACTGTATGTATACTTGGCTGATGGCGAAGTGAATCTAGCTATGAGATTATTATTTAAGTTCTTATTTTGGCTATGCTATTACAGAAAAATGTTAGCCATCTCTTTTATAAGGTCTAAAGATTAAATTGTGCGTCCTACAGATTCCTTTATAATAGAATTAGTTTCCTACCTTGAAGAGAATAGAGAAATGAAAGAACAAGTTGGGCTTAGAATAGAGAAATGAGGGAGCAAGTCCTAGATCGCTTGCTGACAATAGCAATATTACATGAATACTTAGCAAATCGTTTCAACCATTAGATAACAACTTAAGAAAACATTTACCAGAAGGTCCAATGCCTTCTATAAATTTTAAGAATCATGTATTTGAAAACACCTCTTAAATATCTAACATGGTGTAGTTTGTTTAGCCAGTAAACTTAAGCACAACCATCTAAAATGTTTTTAGTTTCTTTCTACCAACACGTTTAAAACATATGATACACAGATTCAGGTCACACAAATTAAAATGTATCTTTGATTGATTTTAGCAGCTTAAATTTATGGACAATCTTATCTATAAGCCATTTAAAATAAAACTCTTAATAAAATTTCCCCATGTGGACATACAATATGTACACACATATGACATAGCATAATAGACCAATATAGCAATTTTAATAATAGCTTTTAAAATCTTTAACTCTTTTTGTAGATTGCCAATTGATTTGAATTGCTTTTTGTTTTTAGTAACCTCAGTTAACCATACTTTCTCTCAGTTGGTACTGTTAATACATTATTGGCTTCATCTGTTTACAGAGCCATCCCAAAGTACTGAATACAATAAAAGTGGCTGGAAAAAGTCCATAGGAACCTATAGGAGGACAGCTAAACACAGATTCTCTTTTTTCTTTTCCTGAGACAGAGACAGAGAGATGTTTTTCCACCTGCTGATTTACCCCCCAAATGCCTGCAACAGTCAGGGGACAGAAGGCAGGAGCTGGGAAGTCAATCCAGGTCTCCCACTTCTGGGGCAGGAACCCAAACACTTGAGTCATCACTGTTGCCACTCAGGTTCCATGCCAGCAGGAAGTTGGAGTCAGGAGCTAGAACTGGGAGTTGAACCCAGGCACTCTGTGGTGTGACACTGTTATCCTCATCCACATCTTAAATATTAGGCCATTATTTTTTACTTCTATTTTTCCATGAACTTTTTGAGCCCCCTCATAGAATTTTGCCATTTATTAACAAAGCCTTCCTTGCAACCAGGTTTGCCTCCTTTTTGCAAAATTTATTCTATCTATTAGGATTAGTTTTTGGCAAATGTGGGATGCCCAAAAGAAAAGTGGCATAAAGATAAAACTTTATTTTTCTCTTGAGTGTACAAATTCTAAATGTAAGATTGGTATGGTGCCTCCATGTTCAAATAGGATTGAGGTTTCCTTTAGCCTGATCCTCTACCATATTCAATGTACAGTTTTCACCTCATGATCCAAGGAGCCTGGTCCACCCAGCTAACATATCAGCATTCCACCCAGAAGAAAACAGAACAAGGAAGAGCATACCCACTCCTTGCCAGGACTCTTCCTGGAAGTTGTACCCATTACAATGACATCAAATTAGCCTTCATTGTCTGGCCACACCTCACTGAAATATCTTGATTAGGGGCTATTCCATTCCCTGCTGAAAAGCAGGAATCTAATTCTGTAGAAAATGGGCATAACTGATATTTGGGGACAACTAGTCATAGACTGTATTTCCACCAACTGCAATCCTACCCTTCTGATTTTTTTTTTTTTTTTTTTTTTTGGACAGGCAGAGTGAGAGAGACAGAGAGACAGAGAGAAAGGTCTTCCTTTGCCATTGGTTCACCCTCCAATGGCCGCCGCAGCCGGCGCGCTGTGGCCGGCCGGCGCGCTGCCACCGGCGCACCGTGCTGATCCGAAGCCAGGAGCAAGGTGCTTCTGGTCTCCCATGGGCTGCAGGGCCCAAGCACTTGGGCCATCCTCCACTGCACTCCCTGGCCACAGCAGAGAGCTGGCCCGGAAGAGGGGCAACCGGGACAGAATCCGGCGCCCCGACCGGGACTAGAACTCGGTGTGCCGGCGCCACAGGCGGAGATTAGCCTATTGAGCCGCGGCGCTGGCCACCCTTCTGAATTTTGCCTGTGTTATTTTTGTTTTTATTTCTTTTAAAAGATAGTGTCTCCTCATTCATTTGCCTCCCACCCATGAAGTCCTAACGAGAAAGACTATGCTTCCATTTTTTATTTTTTTTCTTTCTGTCTCAAACACCATTCATTGGTCTCCAAGTTCTCACTACGCTATGCATTCTTTCCTTCCACAGGTGATGGCCGTGCCACCTGGCCCTCCGCAGCTGCTGCAAGTGCTGCTCACCATTTCTCTGGGCTCCATCAGGCTCATTCAGGCTGGCGCCTACTATGGGATCAAGCCACTACCACCTCAGATTCCTCCTCAGATGCCACCACAAATTCCACAATACCAGCCGCTAGGTCAGCAAGTACCTCACATGCCTTTGGCCAAAGATGGCCTCACCATGGGCAAGGAGATGCCCCATGCACAGTATGGCAAAGAGTATCCACACCTCCCTCAGTACATGAAGGAAGTTCAACCGGTGCCAAGAATGGGCAAGGAAGCAGTCCCCAAGAAAGGCAAAGGTACACCATCCTCCTAAATTACAGGGTTAGGGGGAAAAGCCACATTTTAGAACCTTTTAATTCCATAATTCATTATGTGCCTTTATTAAATGGGAAGTGGCTCTGTGCCCTATTCTTGAAAAGCTCAATTCTTTATCAGTCCATCTTCTTCTACTTTATTGAAATACCTGAAGTTCAGTGCTTTATAAAGAAAAGAGGTTGATTTAACTCACAGTTCTGCAGGCTGAAAGTCCAAGCTAGGGTGATTCCATTGATTCTGCCTCAGGTGATAGCTCCTGTGGCTGTGTTCTACGGTAAGAGTGCATGTAAGAGGGAAAGATTACAGGGTGAGACAGGAAGCCAGAGATGGACGAGCAGCCAGGCTTGTTCTTTTTATCAACCTTTGAGAAGTATGAACTCAGAGCCCCATGAGAACTTCCTTAATCCCATCTGAGGGTGTGCCCCCAGTGACCTTAATTGGGCCCCTCCTCTTCAAGATCCATCTCTCACATCACCACACTGGGCACTAAGCTTCTACAACAGGAAACTTGGGGATGGGGGAAAACCACATCCAAACTACAGCAAAATCTAAACGAAAGATACAGATGGTGGTACCATTTTATGTTTTGCTTTATTGCTTTAATTAGCATCTTATGAAACAAAACACATTTAATCACAAATAGTCTATCCCTTTATTATTGAGTTATTCAAACTTTCAAACATTCAGTAACCATCTAGTGAGCACTTACCTGTGTCAGGCTTTGGGCTAGATATTGGGGGAATAAAGCAGTAAAAGAAAGGCAGCAAGTTAGTCTTCTGAACTAGTACAAAGCTGTAAGGACTTGCTGGATTTAAAAAAAAAAAAAAAGGATCATGTGAAAGCATTTTACAAGCCAGGCATGGGATCACTGTTTTTATTATTATTATTATTATTTATTTTTGACAGGCAGAGTGGACAGTGAAGAGAGAGACAGAGAGAAAGGTCTTCCTTTGCCATTGGTTCACCCTCCAATGGCCGCCGCAGCTGGCGCACTGCGGCCAGCCAGCGTGCTGCCACTGGTATACTGTGCTGATCCGAAGCCAGGAGCCAGGTGCTTCTGGTCTCCCATGGGCTGCAGGGCCCAAGCACTTGGGCCATCCTCCACTGCACTCCTGGGCCACAGCAGAGAGCTGGCCTGGAAGAGGGGCAACTGGGACAGAATATGGCGCCCCGACTGGGACTAGAACCCGGTGTGCTGGTGCCGCAAGGCGGAGGATTAGCCTGTTGAGCCATGGCGCCGGCTGGGATCACTGTTTTTACTATTACTCTAATTAAGCTACGCATGTCAATCAATAAATAGGACACTAGGGATTATTGTCTGCATCTGGAAATGATACCTAAATTTCTTACCCATTCCTTTCCAGTCATATGTATTAGCTATTCAATACCTACAGAATGTCTGTCACTGGGACACTTTATTATAAATTCAGTAGGTTCACCTGGAGTCCTCAGGGAGTCCTAGCATTTGTAGGAAAAACCACTGCCTCAAAGGGGTGGTTACTTTTGGAGCATCCTGACCAGTCCCTGACCAGTCCCCAGTGTGGCAAGAAGCTCTTCCTCTGGAGAACTACTGGACTTGGCAATAAGAGACCTAGATGCCTGGATACCAGAAATGAGGGAGACCTTAGTCTCCTCTCTGACTATTTTTCTCCATCTGTAAAATAAAATCGTTAAGAGAATCAGATACATGTGATAAATGTCAAGGAAATGCTGAAGTTTGAGTTGCTACACCTGGTCATTCAACAGATTCCCAACAAGAACTGAGTGTGTCCTGGGCACTGAGCTGCATACCAGGGATTCAAAACATGTAACCCTTCCCCAGACACTCCCTTGATACAGCAACTGCCTAGAAACAGGATGTCTTAATGGCACTATCATAGTAAAAGGACTATTTCCAATTTTCTTCTCTTCAGGAAGTAGTTTGCCACTTAGAAGACTGTCTCAGACCATTGTCTTCTCTCCTTCCTTGAATGGCCTGCCGGGCTTTTGGTATTCCCTGTACTTATTCCTACCTGAAAAGAATGTTAAGTTCTGAGGTTCTATTTTCCTCCAACTGCAGCTCAGTGAAAAACACAATGGCCAGGATTAAGATGTTACTATTGGTTAGACTAAGATGCAGGCATCATATATTTTATTTCTTCATGTTATCCATTATTTCTAGTAGTACAGGATACCCACAGCTGTGTTTATGTAAAAGATGCAGCAAGATCATCATAGCAAAATGTACTTTGTAGTTCAACAGCAACTCAAGAAAGCATTACACTTTTCATATCTATCCTCTAATCTTATAGTGTGGCTACATTATTTTTATTGCTCAGAGAGGCAAGCAGAGATCCTAATGGCTAAAGTGACCCAGTCAAGATCTCATGCCAAAGCCAGAGGATAAGCTGAACTTCCTGCTTCTAAACCACCTCTCCTGTGGAAAAGCCAGATTTGTGAATGAGAAATAATCAGAAATCCTACTGCACATTAAAGAAATTAAGCAAACCTATTGGCTCCAAGGAACATAGATGAAAAGATGTTATTGAGCCAATAAAATGCCTTAATTCTTACCTGAATCCACATGATAATGCTTTCATTTCATTTCAATTTCATTCATGAATTTTCATTTCATTTCATTCAAAATGGAATTAAAAGATAAGCTTATTTTGGTGCAAAAACATTGAATTCAGTGCATAGTTTTCTCATAAATATCAGACGGTATTTCAGCATATGAGGGAATATTATGTAGCCTTAAATTACTAAATAAAAAAATCAGCTAGGCACAGAAAGACAACTGCATGTTTTCACTTATACAAGGGAACTTCAAAGAGTTAATGGGGAAATAAAATTTTCAAAGTTTATTTTGGTGCAAACATTTTTGAAATCCATTCATAATTGTTCATAACATGCATCTCCTATGAACTTTTTGAGGACTCTTCATCTGTGGGCTCTGAAACAATTAACCTGTACAACCAAGAAGTAGAATGGTGGTTAGCAGAGGCTGGGAGGGTAAGGGGACGATAAGGGTCAAAGGGTAGAAGGTTGGATAGGCATAAGCTTGGCTGGGTTTTATTTATTTATTTATTTTGAGATCTATTACACAGCACAGTGAAAATAGTTAATGATAGTATATTGTACATTTTAGAGTGACTAAAAGAATACATTCCAAATGTTCTTACCATAAAAAATAAGTATTCAAAGTGATAGGTATGCCAATAACTTGATTTAATTATTCTACATTGGTATTCATATATCATAACATTGCTTTGTACCTCATAAATAATCTGTCAATCTGCAATTAAAATTTTTCCAAAAATAAAGTTTACAAAAATGTATTATTGACTTTATAAATAACTAGAAAAGAAGTCAAAGATTTCTGACACAAAGAAAGTACAAATATTTAAGAGATGGAAATGCTAATTACCCCCAATTTGATCACTATATATTGTAAAAGTGTATGGAATTATCACACTGTATTTCAGAAATACAGTGAAATTTAGTGAAATTTAGAGAAAAAAGTCGCTGAAAAATACAATATGAATTAAAGTAGAAAAAAAATGATAGATAAAATAGAGAACTGTTCCAACATGGCTTAAAATATATACATGGTTAGGCACAGGAGTTAAGATGCCCACATCTCATGTAGGAATGCCTGGCTTTAATTCCCAGCTCCAGCTTCTGACTCCAGCATCCTGCTAATGCAGACCCAGGGAGGCAGCAGTGATGGCGCAAAAGATTGCATCCCTGTTACCCATGTGGGAGGCCTGCATTGCGTTCCTGGCTTCTGGCTTTTGCCCCAACCTAGGGTCCATTGTGGGCATTTGGAGAGTGAACCAGCAGATAGCAACTTTCTTTCTCTGCCTCACAAATAAGTAAAAATCTTAAAAATAACAATAGTAAAATGAAATACATACACAGACACACACACACACACACAAAGGTACTTCAAAACATCATGGAAAATAGAATTAAAACATAAGCTTATTTTGGTGCAAAAACATTGAATTCAGTGCATAGTTTTCTCATAATACACATTTCTCATGAACTTTTTGAAGACTATTCATATACAAGTATACCTAGAATAAATAAGATGAAAATACATATAAACATCAAGTGGTTATCTCTGAGTAGTGAGCCTATAAAGCAATTTTGATATTTCTTAATATATCTTTGAATTTTCCAAATTTTCCATAGTGAACATACCATAATATCTCCAAGTTCTGTACTTAAAATGTTTCTTAATTACTTTCTAGCCTTTTCACTTAACCAATCCTTATACAAGCAGCTACACATATCAGTTCTCAAAACAATACCTCAAATATATCAAAGAAATAATCAGCTTTATTTTCCCTAAAGTGGTGATGTTATGCAGTCCTGAGAATGCACACATTATTCCTCATGAAAGTAACAGGCAAATGTGTAACACCTACATAATGATTCTCATTACTTCTTCCAAATAAGGGATAATCAGTATTAACCTCCTCTCTCTCTTTCTCTCTCTCCCTCCCTCCCTCTCAGAAATACCATTAGCCAGTTTACGAGGGGAACAAGGTCCCCGTGGAGAACCTGGCCCAAGAGGACCACCTGGGCCTCCCGGTTTGCCAGGTCAAGGGATACCTGGAATCAAAGGAAAACCAGGGCCACAGGGATATCCAGGAGTTGGAAAGCCAGGTATGCCCGGAATGCCAGGGAAGCCTGGAGCCATGGGAATGCCTGGGGCCAAAGGCGAAATTGGACCCAAAGGGGAAATCGGGCCCATGGGAATCCCAGGCCCACAAGGACCTCCAGGGCCTCATGGACTTCCTGGCATTGGGAAGCCAGGTGGGCCAGGGTTGCCAGGGCAACCAGGAGCAAAGGGTGATCGAGGACCCAAAGGCCCACCGGGACCTCCAGGCCTTCAGGGACCTAAAGGAGAGAAGGGCTTCGGGATGCCAGGTCTGCCAGGCCTCAAGGGTCCTCCAGGGATGCACGGCCCCCCTGGCCCCGTCGGACTCCCAGGAGTGGGCAAACCAGGAGTGACAGGCTTCCCTGGGCCCCAAGGGCCCCTGGGGAAGCCAGGGCCACCAGGAGAGCCTGGCCCACAGGGCCCAATTGGGGTGCCAGGGATTCAAGGACCTCCTGGGTTGCCTGGAGTCGGAAAGCCAGGCCAAGACGGGATCCCCGGCCAACCAGGATTTCCAGGTGGCAAAGGGGAGCAAGGGCTGCCAGGGCTGCCAGGACCCCCCGGCCTTCCAGGAGTTGGGAAACCAGGCTTCCCAGGACCCAAAGGTGACCGAGGGATAGGGGGTGTTCCTGGGGCTCTTGGACCGAGGGGGGAGAAAGGACCAGTCGGGGCCCCAGGAATGGGGGGTCCCCCAGGAGAGCCAGGCCTGCCTGGAATTCCAGGTCCTATGGGCCCCCCAGGTGCTATTGGTTTCCCTGGGCCCAAAGGAGAAGGTGGAATTGTGGGGCCACAGGGGCCACCAGGTCCCAAGGGTGAGCCAGGGCTTCAAGGTTTCCCAGGAAAGCCAGGTTTCCTTGGTGAAGTAGGGCCTCCTGGCATAAGGGGTTTGCCAGGTCCCATAGGGCCCAAGGGAGAAGCGGGGCATAAAGGTTTGCCTGGGCTCCCTGGGGTTCCAGGACTGCTTGGACCAAAAGGAGAGCCAGGCATCCCAGGGGATCAAGGTCTGCAAGGTCCCCCAGGAATCCCAGGGATTGCAGGCCCAAGTGGCCCCATTGGACCACCTGGGATCCCAGGCCCCAAAGGGGAGCCAGGCCTCCCAGGGCCCCCTGGGTTTCCTGGGGTCGGGAAGCCAGGAGTAGCAGGACTTCATGGGCCACCTGGGAAGCCTGGTGCCCTTGGTCCTCAAGGCCAGCCTGGCCTTCCAGGCCCCCCAGGCCCTCCAGGGCCTCCAGGGCCCCCAGCTGTGATGCCCCCCACACCGGCACCCCAGGGAGAGTATCTGCCAGATATGGGGCTGGGGATTGATGGTGTAAAAACTCCTCACGCCTATGCGGCCAAGAAAGGCAAGAACGGCGGGCCAGCCTATGAGATGCCTGCCTTTACCGCCGAGCTGACAGCGCCCTTCCCCCCGGTGGGGGCCCCGATAAAGTTCGACAGACTGCTCTACAATGGCAGACAGAACTACAACCCGCAGACGGGCATCTTCACCTGCGAGGTTCCCGGGGTCTACTACTTTGCGTACCATGTTCACTGCAAGGGGGGCAACGTGTGGGTTGCTCTGTTCAAGAACAACGAGCCCGTGATGTACACGTACGACGAGTACAAAAAGGGCTTCCTGGACCAGGCGTCTGGGAGTGCGGTGCTGCTGCTGAGGCCCGGGGACCGCGTCTTCCTCCAGCTGCCGTCAGAACAGGCTGCGGGACTGTACGCCGGGCAGTACGTCCATTCCTCCTTTTCAGGATATTTATTGTATCCCATGTAGAAAGAAAAAAAAAGAGAGAGATTTAATAGAAGAAAATGATGCACCAAAAAAATCCAAATGAAATATGTTCATTGCTTCAAAACATTTATATAGTTGGAAAGATATTTAAGTGAAAATTTGGACCGTCGTGTACAAAAACTAAGATGCATGTGTTTAATCCTCTGCACAGCAGCTTGTAACTGAAAATGATGGGATAGATTTTTGTATCAAGTACTGACACTCGTGTTGTACCCACTGGAATCATATTAGCTGTTGTATGTTATGTGCTTCCACGATAATCTGCTTATTCAGATCAGTCAGAATATCTCAGTATGAAAGATCATAGCTAATGAGAGTCACTCACTCACATTGTTTTAAAGTATTTATAAATATGCCTTAAAGAAATGTCAATGTTAACAACCATCTGCCGTATTTACTTTTATTTGTGCAGACACTTTGCTGGGGGAAGGTTGAGAGAGGTTCTGCTCTGTTACTGCCCCAGTGGGAGGGGGCCGTGGGACGTGGGAGTATTGTAGTCCAAGGGATGTGTCTTTTTGTGTCGGAGGCTGTGTCTTTTAGCAACAAGGGTCCTTGTTAGAGTTGTGTGTCCGCTGTCTCTAAAAGAACAAGTGAACCATTCAACCCTTGTATGCAGTTATTCAGCGCCCAGTCTGTGCCCAGCACTGGGTGAGACGCTTTGGTGAGGCAGTAGACAGGGTGCTGCCAGGAGCTAACACACCAGCTAGGAGACATGCACAGTAATCAACTATGTATGACCGAAGGCCTTCTTTTGTTTTGTTTTTCCCACGCCTGATTTTATTTTTTTGCCTTCTCACCATGTAATTTCCACTTCAGCCCAACTATAAACACCTGGAAGTTATAAGAAAGAAAAAAATAACATTTCCTGCAATAACTTTCAGTTTTGTAGGATCTTTATGATTAATGATAGTTATCAATTAAGTTTACATGCATGCACAGTCCCCCTCATTTGTCTCCACACAAAAACACAGTGGATTTTGGCCATGGCGATACCAGTATTTTTTAGTACCTGTGTTATGGGGTATGCAAATCAATGTCTCATCTGAGGTGCCAAAGTCAGTTTCCAAAATCCAAGCCATTCTTTACCTGGGAACAAGACTTTTCAGAATTATTTAAGAAAACAAATGTTTATTTGAGGATACAGTTCTTAAGCTTGAAATCGGAAAGAAAATGTGCTGTGAAATTACAGGTGATGGAACAACATTTGGTGCCCCACATGAAGAGGCACAAATCTTCCCCCTTTTTCTTAAAATAGGAAAAGAATGTCTTGAAGCAACCTGTGGACAAACTACCTGGAGTGTCAAAGAGCAGCAAGAGCCCATGGTGTTGATGTTGCCCCATACTCAGCGCAAGTCAGGGACCAATACAAGTTTGAAAAGAAGAAATTGGTGTTCTTCCAGGTTTTCACCGAGGCACACAGCAATTGCTCTGGGTATTCTAATCTGATCTCAAAGGCCAGACAAACCATTTCATGTCTGCTATTAGCCTGCTGCTGACACTATTAGCCTCTTGGGGAAATACTATGGGATGCTGGTGCAGGAATCTTGTACCTTTTTCTGAAAATGGAAAGAGTGAGGAATTGAGGGGATATAGATGGGAAAATTCACAAATAAATACGATATAAGAAACACATGGAAATGTGTCTAGGTCAAATCTGAATCATTTCTACCACCACAAAAATACTTCTCTTGGCCTAATATTCATCTTTTTCCTTGTATAGTACACAAGCACTATTTCCTCACAGTTTTTAAGAAAAATGAGTTTGTACCACAGGTTTCTTATTCATTGCTAATTGTATAGCACACTTCAAAAATATGTCGTACCCAACCTTCATGTTCAAAGCAGACAGCACTTATGTGGGAAATATACTTTGGGGTGGTCCTATGGCTGTTGTTCTGGGGCGGAGGATGACAGAGGGGACATGGATCCACTGGGCCCCTTCTGTTTAAACAGCTTGGAGGCAGGTCAGATCCACTGCTTTGTGAAACTGTATTTATCTGTACATGTATGGGCTGTTAGTTTTCACCAGGCAAGAGAGAAATTATCTCTTTAGTTAAAATCAAATTTCACTTTCAAAATACCTTCCAACTTATTTATTGGTTGTTACTCAATTGCCTGTGTGTGTGTGTGTGTGTATTAGGCATATGCTTCAAACTTTCAGATGGGGAAGAAGCAAAACCAATGCCAGATACTATGTATTCTTCAATGGTGCTAATCTCAGAACTAAATGATACTCCATTAATTTAAGAAAGAGTTTTAAATAATGACCTATGTGCCTGTGTTTGCCCTTTGATTTTTGCACATCATGTTAACACATTAGTGAAAAAACAGGTGAAACAACCATGTGTTCTAAAGTCTAGAGTTAGTGCTGAGATCCCTATTTAATTCAAGATGAACTAGAACTTTTCCATGTGAAATGGACCAAACTGGCATTATTGTTATTTAAATACAGAGTTTTAATGCAGAATGACATCCCATAGGGGAAAAGAATGTCTGTAGTGGGTGACTGTTCTCAAATAGTTTACAGAATACAACGGATGGTGAACAGACTGGTAACTTGTTTGAGTTTCCATGATAGATTTGAGACTTAATAGCAAATCATTTTTGTATTTAAATTTTTGTACTGATTTGAAAAAAGTCATTAAATATCTTTTAAAGTATTTTTCTCATCTTGTTCATATCATTCAGCTGCTGCTGTATGAACTGCATAAGTTGTTTTTTGTTTTTGTTTTTTTTAGCCCCCACTGTAATACATAGCTAGCTGCTGAAGCAGAGGCCTAAAATAAACATAGCTCAGCCAGGACAATACATTCCTCTGAGTCCTAACAGCTTAGCGCATAAGCAGCCTAGAGCTCAGATGTTGGTTCCAATCAGGGCCCCAGGTTTCTTTTTGCTCTCCTATCCAGAGGGTGTGCCCTCATCCCCAGGGTCCAGGAGAGCTAACAGTCATAGTCAGTGGAGGAGTGGGGTGAGGAGTGGGAAGGGCAGGAAGGGGAGGGCACCCCCTTTGTCTTAAAGGACTCAACCCAGCACTGCTCCCATATCCCAGTGCCCTGGGCTCAGCCACACTGCCACAACGAGCAGCAAGGGAGTAGGAAAATGTGACTATTTGTTCTGGGTAACCACATGCCCAGCCAAAAATCAGGGGTTTTAATAATTTGGAAGAAGGAAGAACAGACATATTAGAAAGTGATTAGCTGCCACATCTGTCACTTCCATCATCAAAAACAAGAATCCCACCCACCTCTCTTCTTCACCAGAAACCAATCTTCACAAACTCCACTCTATTGCACTTTGCCACACTATAGCCAAATATTTGGGGGAGGGTACAGGGGTTAGTAGCACTCCAGGGCAGAAGCTGACCTGTTTCAAAAACCAAGGGTCTTCATAAGCATAACTGATAGGGAAGGAGTTATTTGTGGTGACTTACCAAGCCCAGAATGATCAAAATTTATCATGACTAGAATATCATGAAGGGATTATTCAAATCATTCAACAAGCAAGTGTGCACCACCAGACAAAAGCTGGTTAACTTTCTTGTATAAACCACCAAGCTGGAAGTTTAAGATCAGAATTTCCACTGCCATATAGCCCTAGTAGTCCTGTTTGATTCCACAGTCAAAAATATAGTGATCAGAGTCATCTTGTTGATAACAAAAGTAAAGGAAAGGTTGGATACAGGAGACAGAGGCAGGAAGAAATAAATGGTTAGAATTCAGAATGCTGGACAAGAGGGCAACCAATCATCTCTGCAATGGAATGAAGCAATTCAAAATGCACATCCAACTCTTCAATATGAGACACTTCAGCAATTTCATGTACATTAGAATTAAAGATAAGTGTTTTGGTATAAAAACATTTTGCGAGGCAAGCATTGTAGCACAGATTAGACTGCCACTTGGGACAACCACATCCCATATCAGAGCACATGTTCAAGTCCCAGCTGCTCAGCTTCTGATCCAGCTTCCTGCTAATGCATCCTGGGAGGCAGCAGGTAATGACTAAAGTGCTTGGGCCACTGTTACCCATGGAAACATCATGTCACCTAGGAAACCTGGATGGAGTTCCTGGTTCCTGGCCTCAATCTGGACCAGCCCTGGCTGTTGTCGCCAACTGGAGAGTGAACCAGCAGACAGAAGATCTCCTCCCAACCCCATACTTCCTCTTTTCAAGTAGATGAAACTAAACATTTTTAAAATTCATGGAAAAATGAAATTAAAAAATGTTTATTTAAAAAGTTTTGAAAATGATGTTTTTTCATAATATGCATTTTTCATGAACTGAAGACCCCTCATGTGCACGGATTTCAAGTTTTTTGTACCAAAATAAACATCATTTAATTTCATTTTCCACAAACTGCTTAAAGTACCCTCATTATATAGTCCCTTTATGTGAAAACCAAAAAAGCCCCCACCATGTACTGCCAGACATAATCCTTCTTGTCTAAAAAAAAGAAGAAATTGCCTTCTGCTAGGAGGATCTCAAGATATTGGTTAAAGAAAAAATTGATTTCCAAGGGTGGATAGTGTGATGCCGAATGGACACACACATGCTAGAGAGATTTAGAAAGAGAAAGCCCAGCCCACACAGCTCCTTCCCTGGAAAACCCTCTCTGACTTGACTGATTGGCAAACTGCTCAGTATCCAACACTCAGAGCAGCATGATGTCCCCCATAAACCTGCCCTGCTGTTTAGATTTAGTCCCCTGCCACCTCCCATCACCACCCTGCCTTGCACATTCTTCTGTACCTGTACTCTTCCTGCTTTGTAACTGCTGTCTGTCTTCCCTACTGGAATATTAGCTTTCTGAGTTCTTTCACCTTAGCAGCCAAAGCCCGCGTTGAGTTACTGATCCAATGCCAGGGCTGAAGGCAGAAAGGATCATTCAGGGATGCTGCGGGACAGAAACCTAAACCCGTTGCGAGGTCAGCTATATGGCAGGAAATTCCCTTCCCAGCCAGGGCATCCCAAGATTATATGGAAGTTAACTGTGAGCTGAAACTTTATCTCAGATCACTTTTTGGAGAACATGATTTTGACTGAAATGTAGGATTTGGATAGAGGGAGCATGAAGGTGTCAAGAGGAATAGCCCCTCTTCTAATGGAAAGGAACAAACTTGGGGAGGGGGCTGTCCTGGACAGGAGGTTAGGGAAGGGAAGGAAGCTGAGATCCAGGAAATGGCCTAACTGGATTGCAGCACCTACCCTAGGACAAATAAAGGAGACTGATTCAGTAACTAGAGGAGGGCCCAGGGACTCACTGTTTTACACACAGGAAAGAAGCACTTCTGTGTTGTCTAATATGCATAAGAAGCTATTGTAGGGCCAGCACTGTGGCCCACTTGGCTAATCCTCCACCTGCAGCGCCGGCAGCCAGGGTTCTAGTCCCAGTTGGGGCACCGGATTCTGTCCTGGTTGCTCCTCTTCCAGTCCAGCTCTCTGCTGTGGCCCAGGAAGGCAGTGGAGGATGGCCCAAGTGCTTTGGCACTGTACCCTCATGGGAGACCAGGAGGAAGCAGGAAGTACCTGGCTCCTGGCTTTGGATCTGCGCAGTGCGCCAGCCGTAGTAGCCATTTGCGGGGGTGAACTAACGGAAAGAAAGACCTTTCTCTCTCTCACTGTCTAACTCTGCCTGTCAAAAAAAAAAAAAAAAAAAAAAAAAAAAAAGAAGCTATTGTAGGTCTTAAGTAGGGAAGTTGTATAAAAATAAACATTTTAGAAAAATAGGCTAAGATTCTATGATGACAACACAGGAGAAGGGAAGGTACAGGTAGTAGAACCAGTTAGGAGACCAGAAGAGCTGTCATCGAAACAAGTGATGGAAGAGGGCCCTGAGGAAGCCTTCCAAGAACAGAGGGCCAGGTAGGCTCAGGTATCAGCATCCAAGGACTGAATGACCAGGAGCTCAATGGTGGAAAGGAGAAGAATGGAACAACTGAAGACAGTGGCAAGGCTGAACTGAACAGATGCCCTTACATGGGAGAAGGAAGCTTGGCCCCAAAGCAGTTTCCTCTTCAAAGACAGGGATGGTGATTCCACTTGAAGAGCCATTCCCAGGCAGGGGGAAAGGGAAGATAGTGAGTTTATGTACAGACTTGTGGAACTGGACTTGATGGTGGAGGCAATAGCTTACTAAGTTTATCACAATAACATAACCACAGACTGGGTGGCCTTAACTAACAGAAATCTATTTTTGTACAGTCCTGGAGCCTACAAGTCAAATAGCACAGTGCCAGCAGGATTGGTTTCTTCCTAAGGCTTTTCTCCTTGGCTTGTAGATGGCAATCCTCTTCCATGTGTCTTCACATGGACTTCCCTCTGCCTGGGTCTTCACTGACCTCTTTTAATAAGGACACCAGGCATACTGGACCAGAGCTCATCTTCGTGACCTCATTCTGACTTCATGATCTCTTGAAAGCTCTGTTTCTAGAAGCAGTCACACTGTGAGGTACTAGGAAACCTTCAACATATGCATCGTGGAGGACACAGTTCAGCCTGTGACAGGTGGACATGGGGGTATTCAGAGTATGCATTTGGTAGTAAGATGAGGGGTGGAGCCATGTGACCGGAAAAAGGCCCAGTGACCTCTTGCAATAAAAAGGAGAAAAAAGTAGCACTGTTTGCAGACAAAAATAATCGAATTGCTCTACAATTTCCTTTTTTTTTTTTAACTGCAGGAAGTTAGTTAAACAAATCCTTTCACAAAGATAGGGCTGAGGTAAACATCATCCCAATGTATATGGACATACAATGAATTCCAAATAAACAGAACCAACATAGAGGGAATACAACCACGTTCTACTACATTTTGCAGGGTTTTCTGCTTAATGTGCCTTGTGACTCCTAAGGTGCAAATGTTCATGCTCATTCCTTATGGATAACATCAGCAGTTATGAAGTGGCCTTGGGTTTTCTGTCAGACAATCACACAGAATTTCTGATGTTTTCTTTCATTTTCCTAGACAATACTGTGTCAGGATAAATTTCATTCTCAAAATGGTTGTTGATGAGGTACCATTATTTTGAACATATATATTCTCTAATTCTTGGGGAAAAGTGTAATGGAATTTAAATCCAAAGCAGGAACCATCATCCCACTTTGACAAGTGATTCAGAAGCTTCTCATATGTATTACTGAAACCCAGGACCATCTAATCGAATTTTCCTGTAAGGTATCCAGAACCTTTAGAAAGATTTTTCTTCATTGCTATCTTACCATCACTAAAAATAGATTTCCATTAGACTCAATAGCACTTGTAAGCTAAAGTTTATAAACCCAGTGGAAACCCACATTTCACATGCCTTGTTAAAACCATCAAAACCTGAAAATTAATTTTAGTAATGAGCACAGCCAAGCCAGTTCTCATTTGACAATTTCTACATCTGCTCTTCATTCGTAAATAAAAGACACAATGGGAAAAGCTGATGGAACATTTACAATTCTCCACTTGCCTATTGCTAACAACAGTTGTCTTTCCTCATCAAAGACGATGCTCTTCTTGTAGTTGACTCTGCTGAGCAAAACACAGAATTTTAGGAGAATGACTTTGGGGTCAGATTGCCAGGGAACAAATCACAGTGTCCCTATTTACTAGCTGTGATACCTTGATAATTAACCTCTAAACTTCGGTATTTTCTTTAAAGATTTTCTATTTTGAAAGCACAGCAACAAATAGAGAGAGAAAGAGAGAGAAGGAAGGAGGGAGGGAGGGGAGAAAGAAGGGGAAGGGAGGGAGAGAGAGAGAGAGAGAAATATATTTCATCTGCTGGTTCATTCCCTAAATGGCCACAATGGCCAGGTCTGAGCCAGGCCAAAGTGAAGAGCCGGGAACTCCATCTGGGTCTCTGTCATGGGTGGCAAGTGCCCAAGCACTCTGGTCCCCTTTGCTACCTCCCAGGCGCATTAGTAAGAAGCTGGTTTGGAAGTAGGAATAACAAAGCCTAGAACCAAGGCACAGCAATATGGGATGCTGCTGTCAGAGGCAGCAGCATAACCCACTGCACTGCAATGCAAGCCCTAAACTTCATTTTTGCCCTCTGTAAAACAGTAAGTGATGGCAATTATTATCTACAGAAGTTGAAGGGTATATGAAGAAGTAGGCTGTGGTATGGGAGGGTTGCTACCATTTGCTGAGCAACAACCATGTGCCAGAACCTGCTATAGGTGTTTTGTTCTTACATATTAACTTAGTTGCTCCTTATAATTATATTATTTTCATTTTACAGCTGAAAAAAACTGAGTAGTAGTAACTTGTCTAAGATCTAATAAATGGCAATGCAAGATTTTAACCCAGATATCTAGCTAATCCACACACTTAGCTGTTACAGCACATACTTCAAGGCAGCAGATAAAAGTTCTCAGCTATCTAAGAAGCAAATAATTGTCAGTGAGGCTGTGAGAGATGACAGAGCTTTCAGTTGTTTCCTGGTTATTGTCCTTACTGGAGAAGCAGAAACAGCCAACCACAAGAAAATTATATTGACAGATTTCACTCTGCTCCACTTCTGATTCAGCTTCCAGCTAATGCACCTGAGAAACAGCAGAAGATGCCATCTACATGGGAGATCTGGGTAGAGTTCCTGCTTCCAGTCTGGCCCAGCCTTGGTTGTTTGTGGCCAACTGGAGAGTGAACCAGCAAATGGAAGATATCTCTCTGTCTCTCTCTCTCTCTCTCTCTCTGTCTCTGTCTCTCTCTGTCTCTCTCTCTCTCTCTCTCTGTCTCTCTCTCTCCCTCTCTCTGTGTCCCTTTTTGCTGCTCTCTCTCAAATAAATATATAAATATTTCAAATAAATATATAAATATTTCTTAAAAAGTCAAAGTAACTGCAGAGTGTCACCATCAAAGCAAACAGGATGGGGCTGGCACTGTGGCATAGCGGGTAAGGCTGCTGCTTGCAGTGCCAGCATCCCATATGGGCACTGGTTTGAGTCCTGGCTGCTCCACTTCCCATCCAGCTCTCTGTTATGGCCTGGGAAAACAGCAGAGGTTGGCCCAGGTCCTTGGGCCCCTACACCTGTGTGGAAGACCCAGAAGAAGCTCCTGGTTCCTGGCTTCAGATCGGCGCAGCTCTGGCCATTGCGGCCAATTGAGGAGTGAACCAGGGATGGAAGACTTCTCTCTCTGCCTCTCCATCTCTCTCTGTGTAACTCTGACCTTCAAATAAATAAGTAAATGTTTAAAAAAAACAACAACAACCAAAAAAAAGAAACTGAATCAGTAAACAGAACTCTTAAAAAATTAAATAAAAGCAAACAACATGGAAAATAAGTGTTGGCCACAGTTTGGAAAGATTAGAACCCTTAGGCACTGCTGATGGGAATGTAAAATGGGATCACTATGAAAAATAGTATTGTAGATCACTGCAAAATAAGAGTAAAATTACCATATGATCCAGCAATTCCTCTTCTCAGTATATATACCCAAAGAGTTAAAAGCAGGAACTGAGACAATTTACTTATGTTCATAGCAGCATTATCACAATGGCCATAAGGTGGAAACAACCCAAATATTCATCTATGGATGAATCAGTAAGCAAAATGTGGAATGGACCTACAATGGGATATTAATAATCTTTTAAAGGAAAGAAAAGTTTGACAAATGCTACAATATAAAAGAAATTTAGGATGTTATGCTGAGTGAAATAACTTAGTCACCCAAAAAGACAAATACTGTATGATGAGATTTATACGAGGTGACTAAAGTAGTCAAATTCATAGAAACAGAAGATAAAATGGTGATTGCCAGAGACTGGAGGGAGGGGAGAATGGGGCATTCTCTCAGAATAGGGGAGAGTTTCTGTTTGGCAGGGGGAAGAGTTCTGGAGATGAATGGTATGATGGTCCCTCCAACAATGGGGATGGATTTAATGCCACTGAGTTAAGCAGGTAAAAATGATTAACATGGTCAATTTTATATTATGTATCTTATCATAATTAAAAATAATTTTATAAATTAAAAACAAGAACACTCAAGGGACAACTACTTCCCCATAGGACTAAACCCATAGGTTTAGTGACATAGGAGGTCACTGGAAACGATTTGAGCAGCCCCTTTGCCCAGGCCTTCTCTGCAGCACTCACCACATGGATGAGCTGTCCCCTCAGCACCCTTGCAGTGGTCCTGAATCCCAGGACCAGCCTCCCTCAGGAGACCCTCCACATACACACGGGAACAGCCACTATGTCAGCGCACGCCACCTTTCAGGGACCTTCACACCTGTCTTCTGGAGGCAGACCCAAAGTGCAAGCTACACACACTGGGCCACTCTTTTCTTCAAGCCCAGACATGCAATCTCCATGCCAGTTGTATGCTGCCCAAAGTGATGTGAAAGAAAAGGCTTTTCTTCCTGTAAATGAAGAGATCTTTACAGGGCCTAAACACATTCAAGACAGGAGGTAAACAAAAGTTTTAATTCAGCCACTTGATCTCACTAGGCCAGGTGGGGAGGAGGGAAAGTTCATTGCCACCCTAGGCAGGGACCAATGAACAGAAGTAACCACGGTTTCAGTGACTTATAGGTCACCAAGGAACAAGGTCTCCCTCTTGTGGTCACAAAAGAAACAGCAGCTCAAGAAGCAAATTAGAAAAGGTTAGTTTGGTTTAGTTTTGCTTTTCCTTACATAAATTCTGTGGGTTAGGAATTCAGAAGTCCCTGTGCAGATACTTGCCTCTGCTCCAGGATGTATGAGACAACAGCTTGGAATCATTTAGGAGCATCTTTATTGAACTAATAAGAACAGATACTAAGATTTAATCTTAGCCAAAAGGCTAAGAAGCAACAGAGAGGGGGCAGCGCTGTGGCATAGCAGGTATTCCCGCCACCTGCAGTGCGTGGCATCCCATATGGGCACTGGTTCGAGACCCAGCTGCCCCATTTCCGATCCAGCTCTCTGCTATGGCCTGGGAAAGCAGTAGAAGATGGCCCAAGTCCTTGAGCCCCTACACCCACGTGGGAGACCTGGAGGAGGATCCTGGCTCCTGGCTCCTGGCTTCAGATCAGCACAGCTCTGGCCATTGCAGCCATCTGGGGAGTGAACCAGCAGGTGGAAGACCTCTCTGTCTCTCTGTCTCTCTCTGTATCTCCTTCTCTCTCTGTGTAGCTCTGACTTTCAAATAAATAAAATAAATATTTTTTTTTTAAAAAAAGAAGCAATGGAGGCATCTTTATTACAGCTGTGGATGCTAGTTGCCACCAGGTCCTTCTGCTGAGTTCGGGACCAGAATACCTACATGTTCTTTCCATGTGGTTTCTCTATTTTGGCTACTTTTGGCCTTCTCACAATAAATGCTTCCAAGTGAGCATCCCAAGGATGCAAGGTGGAAATACCTAGAATTTTGAAAGTATAGAACTTTAAAAAATATATTTATTTAATTTATTTGAAAGGCACAGTTATAGAGAGAAAGAGGAACACACACACACACACACACAGAGAGAGAGAGAGAGAGAGAGAGAGAGATTGATCTTTCATTTGCTGATTCACTCCCCAGATGGGCACAACAGCCAGGATTGTGCCATACGGAAGTCAGGAGCCAGGAGTCTCTTTCAAGTCTCCCACGTGGGTGCAGGGGCCAAGCACTTGGGTCATCTTCCGTGCTTTTCCCAGGTACATTAGCAGGAAGCTGGACCAGAAGTAGATCAGTTGGAACTCAAACCGATACCCATGTGATCTGCCTAGATCAGAGGCCGCGATTTTACCCTCCAAGCCCCAACAGTACTTCTTTTGAACTGTGTCCTCTTGATTCAGGTGGTGAAGGTTTGTCCAATGCTTTAGGAAGGGAAACACAGACTCCATTACTCCATAGGAAGAGTATCAAGCTCACATTATAGAAACAGTATGTGGAAGGGGAGATAGTGGTGGCTATCGCTGGAAAATACAATCTGCCTCACTGTCCACCTGGGTGTTTGGTTCCATGTCTGTGGTGGTGGCTACCTTGGTGGCCCTTCACAGGCATCACCCCAGGTCTCTTTGTTACTGAAATTCAAACAGTCTACATTCCAGGCCCTGACTCAATCAACCATTCCATTCATCATCGCTCAATATCCTGAGACTACTTTGCCCTGCATTCAAGAGATGACTGTGTATCTTGCAGCTCTGCTCACTAGGAGAATTCTCATCACTGTCCTTGAAGACCCTCTTTCAGTGGGTCTGTAGTGCAGTAGTAACCAATTGCTAGTTCTACCAACAAACCAAGTTGGAGCTACTCTCGGGTGTTCTTCTCCAACACTGAAAGATGGTCATAGGTAATACTCTATGAAGACATGGGTATATTCTGAAGAATATCGTAAACAAACAGAACAGGGTCACCTGTTCATTTTACTTACTGGTGACTTCTGGGATTAGTTTAAATGTGCTCTCATGTATTTCATTTCTATTCAGTGTATTGTTGTAAGGTTGTGAATACCCAACCTTACAAAACAAAGATCATAAAGGGCATCTGTGGCCATATAATCATTTCATGTTCCACTGTCAAATGTCCAAAAGTAGAAGGTAAATGGAATACATATACAAAAATAAATAAGACAAATTCAGAAAAAAAAACCTCAAAGAGATGCATTAAATACTGTTTCTCTTTCTTTGTGGAACAAGAAAGATATAAATTTTTTGCTTTACCTTGAAGGAGATACCCAGGCATGTTTCACATCATCCTAAAATCAATGCAAGTCCCTCAACATTTGTAATTTCTTTCTCACCATTTGGCATGCATGTATATTACTAGGATTTCCAGAGGACTTGCCATTTCCTACTCTCCAGATCTAGTGATCAACACAATGGATCAATATGATGCTTCGCATAAAAGTCAGATATTAACATCTTTTTGAGTGACACTATGGCAGAAAGCAGGAGAATTAAGTTTGCCCTGAGAATGTTCATGAAAACATGTTCAAAAACTTTAGTTAATATTAACTCAATCTTCCTAAGTGAATGCACACAGCTATTGATCTTTATTACTCAGAAGAAACTGAATATAAAAAATTTGGGAGGGGCCGGCGCTGTGGTGCAGCAGGTTAATGCCCTGGCCTGAAGTGCCGGCATCCCATTTGAGTGCCAGTTTGAGTCCCGGCTGCTCCACTTCCAATCCAGCTCTCTGCTGAGGCCTGGGAAAGCAGTGGAGGATGGCCCAAGTCCTTGGGCCCCTACACCCATGTGGGAGACCCGGAAGAAGCTCCTGGCTCCTGGCTTCGGATCAGCACAGCTCCGGATGTTTTGGCCAATTGGGGAGTGAACCATCGGATGGAAGACCTCTCTCTCTCTCTCTCTCTCTCTCTCTCTCTCTCTGTAACTCTTTCAAGTAAATAAATAAATCTTATTTAAAAAATTGGGGGATCTGGAGTCCTGATACAACAGATTAAGCCACAGCCTGGGATGCGGGCATCCCATATGGGCACCAGTTTGAGTCCTAGTTGCTCAGCCTTCCATCTATTCCCTGCTAATGCACCTGGAGAAGCAGAGGAAAATGGCCCAAATCTTGGGTCGCTGCCATCCAAGTGGGAGAACTGGATTGAGTTCTGAGCTCCTGGTTTTGGCCTGGCCTACTCCCAGCCACTATGGCCTTTTGGGGAATGAATCAGTGAATGGAATACCTCTCTCTCTCTCTCTCTCCCCCTTTCAAATAAATAAATAAATATTTTTTTTAAAAAAAGAATATAAAACATTTGCCAAATGTTTTATCAAATTCACATACCAGTGCTGGGATTGTATTGATGCTTCAGGCAAAGACACAGTATCTGGTATTGCTTCTATGGTTGGGGGTACCATTTGATTAAGTTGCCTGTAGTCCGCCAGCATTTGTTAATATGGCACCTCGGCTTTGAAGGGACTATACTTATAAACTAAACTCCCTGGAAGCCACTGCCATTTATTTTAGCATTAATCTCTGAAATTCTAATGGAATAATATATTGCTTCTGATTTGTGTGTTTGCCAAAGAGTGAATTTGAAGGACATAGTTTCTGGGGCTCCTTTTCTTCTTCTTCTTCTTTTTTTTTTTTTTTTTTTGATTTGACAGATGGAGTTAGTGAGAGAGAAAGACAGAGAGAAAGGTCTTCCTTCTGTTGGTTCACCCCCAAAATGGCCGCCATGGCTGGAGCTACGCCAACCAAAGCCAGAAGCCAGGTGCCTCTTCATGGTCTCCTATGCGGGTGCAGGGGCCCAAGCACTTGGGCCATCCCCCACTGCCTTCCTGGGCCACAGCAGAGAGCCGGACTGGAAGAGGAGCAACCAGGACTAGAACTGGCGCCTATATGGGATGCCAGCGCCACAGGCAGAGGATTAACCAAGTGAGCCACGGTGCTGGCCCCTGGGGCTCCTTTTCTACCCCAGTGATTTATCTTTATTTCAGAGGTCCAATGTTATGGTTCTACCAGATAATAATTACATCTGTCTCAATTAATATACACAGAAACTTGGGAATGACTATGAGTTCCTGGACCTATCAGAGCTACTGTCAAGCAGGTAAGAGCAAGGATTACATCACCTGGCCCCTGTATGTCCCAGTCTAAGATGGGTTTATGGTGGCAGTTCAGGTGCCCTGGTGCCCCCTCTTGTTCACCCTGTATCTAATGGCACTAGAAAGAGCTCAGTTATGACCCATTTCCCCAGTGTGTGGTTACTCCAAAAAATAGCTATAGGTTCTTTTGGAAAAAGGATGGATAAACACTGTATAAACTGTGGCTTTGCAGGGGACATTTTAGGGTCATCTAGATTCCCCTTAACTGATGGGTTCTGGGTTTCTGAACTGGCTCATATTTAGAAACAGGTCTTGAGATCATGCTTTTCCACTTTGGCAGTTGACATCTATCTCCTACTCATTACTTTTGAGTTTGTTGTAGTTGGTGCTATCGCATAACTCAACAAATATCCTCATTAGTTTTCTATGTTGTCTCTAGGAACACCATACTCTGGGGAAAATCACAGATCCCTTGCATGTCAAGGATCCCTGCCTGGCAATTGCACCCACTTTGCTTCTGCCAATTTTATATGTTTTTCTGGGATTCTAGGGCACCCATGGACAGTAGGGCATCTCCTACTATCACCCCTAGCCTGCACAGGATGGTCACCATCGAACTTCTTAACTCAGTTAACTACTTTAAAATCTATTCCTCTAGTGAAAGGCTTGTCTTCCAGCTCTCCCCCAGGAAACACAGTCTTCTGGTAGTTCTTTGGTCTTGCAAAATATACCCCCTCCATGAGTCTACTGTGCTGAACCTCCTGATCCTTTCCTTAATAATTTACCAAGGCAGATCTGACATTCCATCTCATTTACTATATATCACTGTGCCCCAACTTCAAGTTACCATTTACATAGTGTGTTAGGACTTGCTGGGACATTAAGTCATTAGCCAATGGAAAATGTTCTCATATCAGTAACCACACCTATCCAGCTTAGCACACTGCTGTTCCAATAATCTCAAGATCCATTACTGGGGCCCATGTCACTGGGGCACAGTGGGTTAAGCTGCACACCGACATCCCACATAGACACTGGTTCAAGTCCCAGCAGCTATACTTCTAATCTGGTTTCCTGCTAATGTGCCTGGGAAATCAGTGGAAGATAGCCTAAGTGCTTGGGCCCCTGTCACCTATGTTGGAGACAGATGGAGTTTCAGGCTTTGGGCTTCAGCCTGGCCAGCCCCAGCCATTGCAGCCATTTGGGAAGCGAAACAATGGATAGAAGATCTCTCCCCACCCCACCCTCTCTGTAACTCTACCTTTCAGAGAACTAAATCTTTAAAAAAATCCATTACCTTATGCAATTTTTGTTTTCTGTTCACATAATTAACCTGTAGCTTTTCAACAAGTTAGTAAGAAGCTGTAAGTCTACAGGCTGTGAGTCATTTTCTCCTGTAGGAGGTACTATACTTTTCTACTCTGTCTACGCTGATTTAACTGTAGTTATTGATGAAGAAGAAATGAAATGAAAGGAGTGAAAGCAGATCTTTTTTTTTTTTTTTTTTTGACAGGCAGAGTGGATAGTGAGAGAGAGAGACAGAGAGAAAGGTCTTCCTTTTTGCCGTTCGTTCACCCTCCAATGGCCGTTACGGCTGGCGCATCATGCTGATCTGAAGCCAGGAGCCAGGTGCTTCTCCTGGTCTCCCATGCGGGTGCAGGGCCCAAGGACTTGGGCCATCCTCCACTGCCTTCCTGGGCCATAGCAGAGAGCTGGCCTGGAAGAGGGGCAACCGGGATAGAATCCAGCGCCCCAACCGGGACTAGAACCTGGTGTGCCGGCACTGCAAGGCAGAGGATTAGCCTGTTAAGCCATGGCGCCAGCCGAAAGCAGATCTTAAGAAGACAGAAACAACATCTTTGTGGGGTGCTCAGGGAAGGAAGCAATCAGCAGGATGGGAATGGTCTAACTTGATTATAATGAAGCTAGACATGGGTCAAGGGAAAAATGGAGCACAGTATCAGTGATATAGCTCCCAAGTCACAGTGAAAAAACAGGGCAGAGTGAAAAAAAAAAAAAAAGGAATTTAAAAACAATCAAGTTCTTCACTTTAAAAAAAAAAAATACACTTTATTTGAAATGCAGTCACAGAGAGAGAAAGAGTCCATCTACTGGTTCACTACCCAAATGGCCTCAATGGCTGAGGTTGGCCAGGCCAAAGCCAGGAGTCAAGAGCTTCATTTGGGTCTCCTACATGCATTTGGGGCCCAAGCACTTGTACCATCCTCCACTGCTTTCCCAGGCACATTAGTAGGGAGAGGATCAGAACTGGAACAGTTGGGATCAGAACAAGCACCCATATGAGACACCAACACTACAGGCAGTCTCTTAAACACTAAACTACAACGCCAACCTCATAATCAAGTTCTTTAAACACAGTTGACTCAACCAATTGTGGATCAAATATATTTATGAAAAAAGGAATCTTTACATACTTTTTTCTTGTCCTTTCCCCCTAAATGATATACCATAACAATGATTTACATAGAATTTGCATTGTATTAGGTATTACAAGTAAATCTGCAGATGATTTAAGGTATACCAGAAGATGTAAACAGTACTACACCAATTTATACAGGAGACTTGAGCCTCCACAGATTGTGGTATCTGCAAGGGGTCTTGTCACCCATCCCCCAGGGATAACAATGTTTGACTACACACAACACACACATGCAAGCCCATACACATATATAGATACACATCTACTGGATTTAGCATTGTAATAGTCATAATTACAGAGACAATTAGTAACCTGGAAATTACATTTGAGGAAATCACCCTGAAAATAGAGAGAGAGATAAAGAGACGAAAAATATGAGAAACAAATTAAGAGGCTGTGTTATGGAAATAGCGATGGATCACAACTGACAGAGAGAAAGGAAGCTCCTAAAATTGCTTCACATTCATAAGGGTACTTGCTTTTGACAAAGCTGTCGCAGCAGATCACTGGAGAACTGAAGAGCCATTTAATTCAGTGTTGCTTGCCACTGTGGGCACAGGGAAGTAAACCAGGGGATGGAAGATCTCTTCAGGTCTGTCTGTCTTTGTCTTTCTCAATCCTCTAGTTTTTAAATAAAAAATGAAAATAAATTTAAAAGTTAAAATTTGGGCCAGCGCCGTGGCTTAACAGGCTAATCCTCCGCCTTGCGGCGCTGGCACACCGGGTTCTAGTCCCGGTTGGGGTGCCGGATTCTATCCCGGTTGCCCCTCTTCCAGGCCAGCTCGCTGCTATGGCCCGGGAAGGCAGTGGAGGATGGCCCAAGTCCTTGGGCCTTGCACCCCATGGGAGAACAGGAGAAGCACCTGGCTCCTGGCTTCGGATCAGCATGATGCGCCGGCCGCAGTGGCTATTGGAGGGTGAACGAACGGCAAAAAGGAAGACCTTTCTCTCTCTCTCTATCCACTCTGTCAAAAAAAAAAAAAAGGTAAAATTTGGTGTTCTAGGCCACTATTTGCCTTACTCTAGTCCCAGCATTGAAATGATGACAATGGTAGGATGTCATTTTACTCTCATCCTTTGATATCTTACTGATGTCTCCAATTTGCTTAACTCAATTCTAAAGCCAGGTGAGAACATTTTATGTCAGACTTCTAGGGCTTAGAAGGGTACAGAGGGATAGGTGTATGTCTCCAATCCAGCACAGAACTTCAGAGTTCTGAAAATGAGATAAGTTAAAATAGAAAGTGCTTAGAAAGGTATCTGTAACATGCAAAATTAAATATATTATCAAGGACTCCCTGAAGTACATTTATAGACTGGTTCATGGACTATAAATAAAAGCCCAATTCATTGTATGGTGAGCCTTGAAACCTCTCTTTCCCACTAATCCAGTTCTTGCCAAATTTTATATCATAACTTTCATAGAAACTGGCGTGAAGAAATGAGGCTACTCTCAACCTGAAGCAATTGGTCCAGGGGATCTGCTTGCCTCAAAGAGTAAGGAATTCAGTATCTTGACTTATTCTTGCCTGGTGGGAAGCTCTGCTCAAATCTATTCTCTTTCTTACACAGTAACCCAATTCAGCTTTCCTAAAGAAATATTTCCATTAGGTCCTTATCTCTAATAAAAAATAATATCCAGAATTCTTGGTCTGATACTTAAGATTATGGCATACAGTTCAAAGAGGCCATAGGAGTTATCTAATTTCTTCCTTTTACAGCAAAGTGAAGTCCAGTAAGGTTAAGTGACTTATACAGAACAAGATACCAATTATTCTGCCAAGGAACTATTAGCCTTAGCCATTTCTGCTTGTTGATATCCATTGACAAGTTCAAGCTCAAGTGCCATCTCTTTTATGAAGGCTTCCCAGGTTAACCCATTGGGAAATGAATACTTCCTCCTCTAGTAACCTCTTAAAACATTTACTCAGATACTGCATAGTCAGACGGAGCAGATCCAGACCCCAGAAGTTTGAGCCTGAGCTTCCTTATGTTAGAGGAGGTATAGTATTTTACAGGAGATTGATTTAGAAACCAGGACACAATTCACTGATAATAGAACAGTTAAATGGATGCTACAATTTAGGTTGGCCACTCAATATAATCCTGAGTCAGTGAGCTTTTTTTTTTTTTTTTTTTTTCTGTACAGGGTCAGATAATAAAGATACGAGGGTAATATATAGTCTCGGTTACATATTGTTTATTTTAGTAGGTTTTCTCTGTTTCTTACAACACTTTTAAAATGCAAAACCATTCATAGCTCTTGGCACAAAACAGGTCATGGGCTGTATTTGACTTACGGCCTTAGTTTGTTGACCTCTGATATGTGTCAGAATGAAAGGTGACTTGAGAAACAAACAACTATCACAAGGATGCTTGGTGAATAAAGGAATCAAAGAGAGCTTGAATTCAGTCAAGTTGGTAACATATTTTGAGTGTTTACTCTGTGCCAGCTACTGTCACTGGTCCTGGTGCCACAGTTGTGAATGAGATACAATCCTAATCTCCAAGGACATGATGGGGTAAGTGGGTGTATGGTGACAGATTTTAAACACAGGAGTGAACTAATGATTCTGAAAGTGTGTGAAGCAAGGCCAAGGTAAAACAACAAGCAGGCAGAGTGATTACAGTTAATTATCTAGTGGGTCAGGAGACAGGATATGTCTCAAACCAAGGATGTAGTAGTGGATATGATGAAAATGGTTAAATTGTTGGATGTGGGATATATATTTTGGAAGTAGATTAGGGCAGTCTTACCAGTGAATCAAATGAAAATGTAACTAGGTGGATGATGCTGCTACTTTTTTTTTTTTTAACTCTTTAAGATTTTATTTACTTATTTGAGAGGTAGAGTTACAGAGAGAGGGAGAGACAGAGAGAAAGGTCTTCCCTCCACTGGTCCACTCCCCAAATGGCTGCAAAAGCTTGAGCTGGGCCAGTCTGAAGCAGGAGCCAGGAGCTTCTTCTGGGTCTCCCACTTGGGCCATCTTCCACTGCTATCCCAGGCCATAGCAGAGAGCTGGACTGAAAGTGAAGCAGCCGGCCGGCGCTGTGGCTTAACAGGCTAATCCTCCGCCTTGCGGTGCTGGCACACCGGGTTCTAGTCCTGGTTGGGGCACCGGATTCTATCCCGGTTGCCCCTCTTCCAGGCCAGCTCTCTGCTATGGCCCGGGAAAGCAGTGGAGGATGGCCCAAGTCCTTGGGCCCTGCACCCGCATGGGAGACCAGGAGAAGCACCTGGCTCCTGGCTTCAGATCAGTGTGGTGCGCCGGCCGCGGCGGCCATTGGAGGGTGAACCAACGGCAAAAAGGAAGACCTTTCTCTCTGTCTCTCTCTCACTATCCAATCTGCCTGTCAAAAAAAAAAAAAAAAAAAAAAAAAGAAAGAAAGAAAGTGAAGCAGCCTAGACTCAAACCAGTGTCCACATGGGATGCCAGCATCTCGGGTGGAGGCTTATCCTATTATGCTACAGCTCTGGCCCTCCCAATGCTGTCACTTTTTGACACTGAAGTGGAGGTAGCTAGAAAATTAAAGGGGTAGGTACTCAGGGAATAAGAGGAAGATTAATCTTATGGTAAGGTCAGGGATAATGAAAAAGTGAATTTACATGGGAAAGGTAGCAGGATTGTCTAGTGGCTTTGAATATCCATAAAGATGCAGGGACTTCATGCCCCAGTGGAACCAAAGCTGAGTTAGGTCTATTTTAGGGGCCGGTACTGTGGCACAGCAGGTTAAAGCCTGGTCTGAAGCGCTGGCATCCCATGTGGGCACTGTTTCAAGACCCGGCTGCTCCTCTTCCGATCCAGCTCTCTGCTACGGCCTGGAAAAGCAGCAGAAGATGGCCCAAGTCCTTGGGCCCCTGGATCTGCGTGGGAGATAAAGGAGGCTCCTGGCTTTGGATTGGCACTGCTCTGGCCATTGCAGCCAATTGGGAGTGAACCATCGGATGGAAGACCTCTCTCTCTCTCTGCCTCTCCTCTCTCTGTGTAACTCTGACTTTCAAATACATAAATAAATCTTTAAAAAAAAAAAGATGCAGGGGCATGAATTGGAATTCTTATTGAATACTTAATTTCTTTCCTGATTTAGTTGGATATACCTTTCCCTTTATCTTTAAATACATGTAAGTAAATATTATTTGATATCACAAAAATATATGCACATGTTCAAGCAGAATCATTTACTACAGGGGGCCGGTGCTTTGGAGTAGGTTAAGCCTCCGCCTGCAAGGCTGGCATTCCACATGGGTGCCAATTTGAGCCCTGGATGCTCTACTTCCAACCCAGCTCCCTGCTAATGCCCTAGAAAAGCAGTGGAGGATGGTGCAAGTGCTTGGGGCCCAGTATCCACATGGGAGACCTGGAACAGGCTCCTGCCTCCTGGCTTCAGATCAGCCCAGCTCTGGCTATTGTGGCCATTTGGGGAGTGAACCAGTAGATGGAAGACATCTCTCTCTGTAACTCTCTCAAATAAATAAATAAATCTTTCAAAAAATAATTTATTGTATGCCTGGGACCTCTCCATCATACCTCAGAATTGGATTTTTGCCAATAATTTACTTTCACCTTTATTCTCTTAATTCCATCTTTCTGACCACCCTTCTCCCCCAATTCAAATCATAAATCTGTTCCTTGTTATTCTCTTAACTTAAAATCCCAAAATATGTATTTTTTGCCTAAATAATTTTACCTGTCCTTTCATTCAAGCTTTACAAAAATGGCATTGGGAACTTCATTTTTTTTTTTTAAGATTTATTTATTTGAAAGTCGGAGTTACATAGAGAGAGGAGAGGCAGCGAGAGAGGTCCTCCATCCACTGGTTCACTCCCCAATTGGCCACAACAACCGGAACTGCGCTGATCTGAAGCCAGGAGCCAGGAGCTTCTTCCAGGTCTCCCAAGCGGGTGCAGGGGCCCAAGGGCTTGGGTCATCCTCCACTGATTTCCCAGGCCATAGCAGAGAGCTGGATTGGAAGTGGAGCAGCCAGGTCTCGAACCAGTGTCCACATGGGATGCTGGCCAGCACTTCAGGCCAGGGCGTTAACCCACTATGCCACAGTGCTGGCCCTGGGAACTTCATTTTTTTAAATGTCAGCATTATATTTGTAAGACCTATCTATGTTCTTATGTATATTCATTCATTTGTGCTGTTTAATTATCTGACTATGCTATCATTTAATTACTCATTTTTCTACAGAAGCACTTTTGGGTTTTTCCAGTTTTTGTAATGAATAACAGTACTGCTGTGAATGCTTGTAGTTTCCTGGCACACATATGCAAGAGTTCCCAAGGGTATATGGAAGTATATAGGAATGGAGTTGCTGAATCCTATGCTGTGTGAATGTTCACCTTTACTAGATTGTGGCAAATCGCTTTTCTAAGAAGTTAAACCAATTTACAGTCACATCAGTAATATGTAAGAATTCCCACTGAAGCACATGTCTATAATTTGGCATAGCCAGACTTGTCACTGCTTGGAAATCATATGTCACTGTGGCAACTTTTGGTATTTCTCAAATTCACAAAGACTGAGCATCTTCTTATATGTTCATTTGCCATAACACTTTCTCTTCCATATTGGTATTCCTTATCTAACTCTCATCTTCCATATTCTATCAATCACTAGAGTCTTCTATCATCATTTCTTCACCAAAGAAAAAATGGGGGCCCGCGCCATGGCTCACTTGGTTAATCCTCTGCCTGTGGCGCCGGCATTCCATAGGGGTACCGGGTTCTAGTCCCGGCTGCTCCTCTTCCAGTCCAGCTCTCTGCTGTGGCCCAGGAAGGCAGTGGAGGATGGCCCAAGTGCTTGGGCCCCTGCACCCGCATGGGAGACCAGGAGGAAGCACCTGGCTCCTGGCTTCGGATTGGCGTCATTCCAGCCGTAGCAGCCATTTGGGGGGTGAACCAATGGAAGGAAGATCTTTCTCTCTGTCTCTCTTACTGTTTAACTCTGTCAAATAATAAAAAAATTTTTTAAAAAATGCCTTCCTCGGTTAGATTATTTTACATCTGCCACGTGTATACTTGATCTCTTTCCTTTTAGGGTGTACTAATAAAGTCAGATTATTAACGTATTTATAAACTACCTATTGGGTGACTTTTGGTAATTTCCCACACATGCCTAATCCTATTCTCATAAGATTAAGGTTTCCTGCCTTGTCATTTTTGATGCAGTTTTCCGTTACAAATCTAGACTTTCATTCTTCTAAGTCCTAGTTCCCCTGCTCTAGCTGATGGAATTTAGAAGGTGCGATTATGTTCCCCTCACCTTTAAACCACCACTGGCTGCATAATGTCAGGCACACTGTGTGTATTTCACACATTTTGTATGACTTTCAACTTTGGGTACAAAGACCGTCCTGGATAACACTGTCCACACTCACCAGCTAGTCCCAGCACTTGGCGGCCGGTGGGTTTTCCTTGTCATTTCTTTTTTCTTTTCTTTCTTTTTTTTTGACAGGCAAGAGTTAGGCAGTGAGACAGAGAAAAAAGGTCTGTCCTTCCGTTGGTTCACCCCCCAGATAGCTGCCACGGCCAGAACTACGCTGATCAGAAGCCAGGAACCAGGTGCTTCTCCTGGTCTCCCATGGGGTGCAGGGCCCAAGCACTTGGGCCATCCTCCACTGTGCTCCCAGGCCACAGCAGAGAGCTGGACTGGAAGAGGAGCAACTGGGACAGAACCAGCATCCCAACCGGGACTAGAACCCTGGGTGCCGGCGCCGAAGGCGGAGGATTAGCCTATTGAGCCATGGCGCCGGCCTTGTCATTTCTGCTTCATATTGGGAATGAGGCAAGCAGTACTTGTCTCATTCTCTTATCCACTCATAGTTAGAGGATGAGAGTCTCTCTTCATTCAGTTTTACAAAACCAAGGGAGACGAAACTGCCAGACAATGGGAGAGGAGATTCTCAAGTTTCCGGGACACTCACGGCCATCCACGGTCTTCCAGACCAAGCGCATTTTCTTTACTCTCAGCAGATAAAAAGGGCGTTAGCCACAATTACACTCAAGCCCCGACATTCACGGTCACCAACTTTTTTTTGACAGGCAGAGTGGACAGTGAGAGAGAGAGACAGAGAGAAAGGTCTTCCTTTTTGCCGTTGGTTCACCCTCCAATGGCTGCTACAGGCAGCGCACCGCGCTGATCCGAAGGCAGGAGCCAGGTGCTTCTCCTGGTCTCCCATGCGGGTGCAGGGCCCAAGGACCTGGGCCATCGTCCACTGCACTCCCGGGCCACAGCAGAGAGCTGGCCTGGAAGAGGGGCAACCGGGATAGAATCCGGCGCCCCAACCGGGACTAGAACCCGGGGTGCCGGCGCCGCAAGGCAGAGGATTAGCCTGTTAAGCCACGGTGCCGGCTGGTCACCAACTTTTGTACACATTTTCCAAGAGAAAACTGTATCAAGACCCAAGCGCCCAACTACTGACACACAGGCGAAAACACACCCACGTGCTCACGTCTTCTCCCGCGGCGCCGGTTCTTTGAAACTGAACAGACGAAAATTATTTCTGTGTCGTGTCTCACACTTTCGACACAATCTTTTTTGGCGATAACAAAATCTCAAACAAAGAAAATCGTGAAACAAGTATTTTAGAAATGATAATATTTTTGAGCCTATGTGTCTTCTTCTCTTTACGCTTTAGGGAGTTTATTTACTATTTCCAGATTGAGCCTGCCCACTGGCGCCTGTGTGGAAACTGCGTCGAGTCTGGGCGCGGGCGCCTGGGAGGCGGGGCGTGTCTGTGACGTCATCGCTGCGGGGCGGAGGCGACGGTGTTGGGAGGAGGTTTAGCGAGCAGCGTGGTTGCCAGCCGCGGGCCGCTTGATCTTGGTAGTCCGCTCGCGTCGAATCCCGGAAAGAGATGGCAGATGATCTTGGAGACGAGTGGTGGGAGAGCCAGCCGGCGGGAGCGGGCCGCAGTCCAGGTACCGAGTCTGTTCGCGCTCCTGCGGAGCCTCCTCCCGGGAGTCCTCCCTGGCACCTCAGCCCCTGGCCCGCTTCTGGTTGTCACCGTGTTCCGCCCCGCAGTTGGACGCACAGCTGTGGAGCGCGTGAGCATGGCGCGCGAAGGGAACATTTTTAACACGTGAAACAGACAAGTGTGGCATTAACTCAGCTTTTCCTGCCTGCTTGCCAGGCAGGAAGCACCCTTGTCCAAGCTCTCTTTTCCTCTCGTTTCTTGAGAAGGATAAAACAGTCTTCATGAGGAGAGAGAGTTTTGTGTTGGGATTAAGGATAAGCACTGAACTAGGGTGGCTGCTTCATTTCGAATCACGACCCAGTACTCATACTGTGTTGTCTCCTTGCCTCATCTGTGACATAAGGGTGATAATGCCTACTTCATAAAGTTGGTGTGAAGATTAGCTGAATCTAGAGCAAGTGATGCAGTTGAGCACAGTGCTTTGTACGTAAGATATGCGCAGTAAACATAAGCTATTTCCCTGTTGTCATTATCGTGTTATTTGGAATATTCGTGCTAGAAAGGGGGCTTACATTGAGACCACTCCTTTGAACTCACTTTTACAGATGAAGAACATTAACTTGAAGATATTAAGCAATTGGGCAAGGTCCCTACCTAATTTGCATCAGAAACAAGGTTAGAATTAACACAGTTTGAATAGTTTTTACTTTGCTGTACTGTGTGTGTACTCTTTACTAATGTTGAGAATTTGATCTCTGAGTAGCATTAAGGTATCTCCTCACCCCAGGCCGCCCTTGAACTATTCAGGTCTCATAAGTCTTAACACTCAATTATGACTTTTTAAAATCAGCACTCTTAAAGGTCTGCCTTTCTTTACCAGATCCTGTGAGTTTTTGAGTACAGTACCTAAGTGGGATTCGTGTTTGTATTGTCCACAGGGCCATGCTCATGACAGACATTTGATTCATATATTCTACAGACAACGTTGAAATAATGGTTGTGAAATACCTGTTAAAAATAAGTAACTCCTGGGGCTGGCGATTCGTGTTTCTTTTGACATAGCAGTTAAGACACCTGTGTCTCACATTCAAGTTCCTTGGTTTGGTTTCCAGCTCCAGCTCCTGATTCCAGCTTCCTGCCAATGCAGACTCTGGGAGACAGCAGTTGATAACTCAAGTATTTGGGTCCCTGACACCCATGTGGGAGACCTGGACTGAGTTTCTGGCTCCCAACTTCAGCCCGGGCCCAGTCCCTGTTGTTGCTGGAATTTGGGGAGTGAACCAGTGGGTGGGAGGTTTCTCTTTCTGCCTCTTCTCTCTCTACCTCTCAAGTAAATTAAAAATAAATAAATAAATAAACATAGCCAGTTTCAGTTGTTGCACTGTTTCCAGAGGGATCTTGCTCATATTAAGCAGGTGTCATTTTTTGAAAGTAGCCAGTCTAATACTTTCATGATAAACTTCCTCACTCACTCTGCAGCCTTGCTTCTCTAAAAAGTATCTTTATGCCTGAAGGCACGAATATCTTTGCAGCCCTGTGGGTTCCATATTTACTTCACCCACCAACTGAGCTGTTGAAAGCTAAAAGCTGTATTTTATGATGTGACTCAAGGATAAAGGCTGTTTAAGAAATATTTGAAGTCCTTTTGAATGGGGAAGATAGCCCATTTCTTGATTCTTGTCCTGCATGTGCCCCTCATAGCTATGTGACTCTCATGTTAGTCATCCTTTGGAAGAACAGAGGTCAGCATGTGCTGAATATCTATTATGTGCCAGATGTTTTCAAAATATGAATTCATTTAATTTTTGTAACACCCCCAAATAGGGAAGGATTGATTTTGTTTTAATAGATGAAGAAACAGAGAAGTAATGTTATTAGGAACACACATTGAGGAAGAGGCCTGGGAAGAGTTAAGTATGAGTGATTGTTAAAGTCACAGTTTTCCCCTCATTTTTTGTGGTTTTCTGGGCCTCAGTATTGTGATCTATAAAATGAAGGGTCTTTAGAGATCACAATTTTTAGGATTTTACTAACCAAGTTCTAAACATTGACTGTAGTAGAACTTTAAGACACTACAACCTATTTCATCTAAGTTGCCAGGATTCCCAGCAAGAAAAGATGTTGGAGTCCCTAGTATCACCCTACTTTTCAAATTTTTTTCTGGGCATAAGACTAAACTTTGAAAATTGAAGACATTAAATTTACGAATAACTTGCTTTCTAACTGATTTCAAGTAAGCATATAAGTTTCTTTGAAAGTTGCTTGATTATTAGTATCTTGACTATCTTAATTTGGAGAAATTACAGCTGAACCAATTCAGGAATGCTGATTTCTTCCTGTGTAATGGAGAAATATTAAAATACAGCTTAACATATATCTGAGAGGGCTAGCACCGTGGCTCACTTGGTTAATCCTCCGTCTGCGGTGCCAGCATCCTGGACGGGCGCCGGGTTCTAGTCCCAGTTGCTCCTCTTCCAATCCAGCTCTCTGCTGTGGCCCGGGAGGGCAGTGGAGGATGGCCCAAGTGCTTGGGCCCCTGCACCCACATGGGAGACCAGGAAGAAGCGCCTGGCTCCTGGCTTTGGATCGGCGCAGCGCCAGCCGTGGCGGCCATTTGGGGAGTGAACCAATGGAAAGACCTTTCTCTCTTTCTCTCTCTCACTGTTTATAACTCTACCTGCCAAATAAATAAATAAATAAAATATATCTGAATTATATGTATCTTAAAATATATCTGAATTATGTTGTACTTTGATGGTCAAAGGAGAAATAGTGCTTTAAGTTAGAGAAAAAAAAATAGTTGTAACAATGCTTTTATTCCTGTTGTAGATTATGCTACTTGGATATAAAAGTAAACATCTTGGCCAGCGCCGCAGCTCAATAGGCTAATCCTCCGCCTTGTGGCGCCGGCACACCAGGTTCTAGTCCCAGTCGGGGTGCCGGATTCTGTACCAGTTGCCCCTCTTCCAGGCCAGCTCTCTGCTATGGCCAGGGAGTGCAGTGGAAGATGGCCCAAGTGCTTGGGCCCTGCACCCCATGGGAGACCAGGAGAAGCACCTGGCTCCTGCCTTAGGATCAGCGTGGTGTGCCGGCTGCAGCGTGGTGGCCATTGGAGGGTGAACCAACGGCAAAAGGAAGACCTTTCTCTCTGTCTCTGTCTCTCTCTCTCACTGTCCACTCTGCCTGTAAAAAAAAAAAAAAAAAAAAAAAAGTAAACATCTTATCCTATCACTTGTTTTCAGATCATATTACTAGTGGCCAGGTGATGGAGGATGTTAGTCACTTATTCAACAAGTATTTGTTGATTTACATGATTTATAACACCTGTCTAATATATGTAGCTATCTACTTCTTGTCTAAGGAACTATACAATATTTTGACAGTACTTCTGCCTTCTTCCATGTAGCTTGTAGCTTAGAGATGTTATGGCTCTTTAAAACCTGTCATTTTTGTATTCGAGTACTGCATTAGACTGGAGCCCAACATGACACCTGGCACCTAATTGGTGTTTGGTAGACGTTAGTGGAGTGAGTGAATGCATACGTGCATTCTAGCTGCTACAGAATTCACGGTGATCAGACTTATATGTATAGGAATATGCATGTATAAGGCCATGCTATTAAAATTTTGCTGGGGCTATCCTGGTTCACTTGCGATGTCTGGTGACGTCATTGGCGACAACTGGAGTCTTGCCCAGGAATCAGGTAACTGAGAGTTGCCAATTCCAAGGAATGTGTATTCCAGTCTGCCTCAGGTACCAGAGCGCAAGAATTGTCTAAAGGCTAATATTTCATTTAGCTTATATCCTTATTCCCTGCCCTGCTTCAGGAATAATTTGAAGTGACTTATAGTAAGCAATACATGCAGTAGGATTATGATTGACAAGTATTAATGCTAAAGGGAGCAGGTACAGTGTTGGAGATTTTAATGTAATTGACCAGTCTGGTTACTTTCTCAGTATGGAGCTGAAAAGAAAGTGTCAATCACAGCATGGATTTTTGTAATTTATGGAGCAGAGCCAAGAGATTCTGAAATTAGAGGTAATCACTTAGTTCTTCCCTCACTTGAGAGAAGACTACTTTCTCTCTGTGTTCTGTTGGTATGCCTATTGTATTTTTAAGTCAAAGGGCTTGGATTAGACATAGTAGTTAGGGTGCTTGTATCCCAGATCAGAGGGCCTTTGTTGATACCCATCTCAGGCTCCTGATTCCAGATTCGTCATTTGTGCAGACCTAGGTAGGCAGAGGTGAAGGCTCAGCCACTACATGAGAGATTTGGGTTCAGTTTCTGGCTCCTGGCTTAGGCCTGGGCTAGTCTTAGCTTTTGGGAATATTTGGATTGTGAATCAGCAGATGGGAGCTCACTCTTTCTGTCTTCTCCTGCCCTCCAACACCCAATTTCTCTCATTTCTGCCTCTTAAATAAATAATTCTTTAAAAAATTAAATTACTGAATATGTCCAATAGGCACCTGGGTTTGTGAGTCTAGAGGTTCAGGGAGGGAGTCAGGACCATGTTGGAGACAGAGATTTTGGAATAACTGGCATACAAAGAGCTTACTTTTTTTTTTATTTTTTTTTATGATTTATTTATTTGAAAGGAAGAGTTACAGAGAGGCAGAGAGAGATTTTCCATCTGATGGTTCATTCCAAATGGCTGCAACCGCTGGAGCTTAGCCGATCTGAATCCAGGAGCTTCTTCCAGGTCTCCCACGTGGATGCAGGGGCCCAAGCATTTGGACCATCCTCCGTTGCTTTCCCAGGCCATAGCAGAGAGCTGGATCAGAAGAGGAGCAGCCGGTACTTGAATCAGCAGCCATATGTGATGCCGGCACTGCAGGCAGCGGCTTTACCCACTACGCCACAGTGTCGGCCCCACAGATAGCTTAGTTTTAAAAGAGGATGTTTTTAGAAACTGCAACTCTTAGCCCCATGTCTTTTTTTTTTTTTTTTTTTTTTTTTTGACAGGCAGAGTGGACAGTGAGAGAGAGAGAGACAGAGAGAAAGGTCTTCCTTTGCCGTTGGTTCACCCTCCAATGGCCGCCACGGCCGGTGAGCTGCGGCCGGCGCACCGCGCTGATCTGAAGGCTCATGGGGTGCAGGGCACAAGCACTTTGGCCATCCTCCACTGCACTCCCTGGCCATAGCAGAGAGCTGGCCTGGAAGAGGGGCAACCGGGACAGAATCCAGTGCCCCGATCGGGACTAGAACCCGGTGTGCCGGCGCCACAAGGCAGAGGATTAGCCTGTTGAGCCAGAAATTTTTCACAGGCTTTCCTAGCTCATTCTGATTCTTTGACGCCATCTCTTACCAAGCATCTGACTAGAAAACTGAAGTGTTAAGACTGCAGGTGGGGCCAGTGCTGTGGCATGGTGGGTGACGCTGCTGCCTGCAGTGCCGGCATCCCATACAGGCTCTGGTTCGAGTCCTGGCTGCTCCACTTCCAATCCAACTCTCAGCTGTGACCTGGGAGAGTGGTGGAGGTTGGCCCAAGTGCTTGGAGCCCTGCACGCATGTGGGAGACCAAGAAGAGGCTCTTGGCTCCTGGCTTTGCATCAGCACAGCTCCGGCTGTTGAAGCCAATTGGGGACTAAACCAGCAGATGGAAGACCTGTCTCTCTCTCTCTGCTTCTCCTCGCTCTGTGTAACTCTGACTTTCAAATAAAAATAAATATTAAAAAAAAAAAGACTGCAGGTAATAACAGCAGTTTGCATTTGTTGAGTGCTTACCATCTGCCAAATACTACTTGGATTGCTTTGCATGTAGTAGCTCCTTTAGTCTTCACAAATAGTTACTGTTAGCTCATTTCATACAGGAGGCAATTGAGGCACTAAGAGGTTATGTTGCTCAGTAAGTTGATGTGATGTGGTTCACTAGCAGGCAAACTAAAACCAGAGTCTACTTTCTCATAATAGTTATTATAATTTTCTTTTTTAAAAAAGATTTATTTATTGGGGCTGGCTCTGTGTGCAGAGGGTTAAAGCCCTGGCCTGAAGCGCCGGCATCTCATATGGGTGCCGGTTCTAGGCCCAGCTGCTCCTCTTCTGATCCAACTCTCTGCTATGGCCTGGGAAAGCAGTAGAAGATGGCCCAAGTCCTTGGGCCCCTGCACTCACATGAGAGACCCGGAAGAAGTTCCTGGCTTCGGATTGGCGGAGCTCCAGCCATTGTGGCCATCTGGGGAGTGAACTAGTGGATGGAAGACCTCTCTTTCTGCCTCTACTTCTCTCTGTAAATGTGTCTTTCAAATAAATAAAATAAATCTTTTTTTTTTTTTTTTTGACAGGCAGAGTGGACAGTGAGAGAGAGAGACAGAGAGAAAGGTCTTCCATTGCCGGTGGTTCACCCTCCAATGGCCGCCGCGGTAGCGCGCTGCGGCCGGCGCACCGCGCTGTTCCGATGGCAGGAGCCAGGTGCTTCTCCTGGTCTCCCATGGGGTGCAGGGCCCAAGGACTTGGGCCATCCTCCACTGCACTCCCTGGCCATAGCAGAGAGCTGGCCTGGAAGAGGGGCAACTGGGACAGGATCGGTGCCCCGACCGGGACTAGAACCCGGTGTGCCGGCGCCACAAGGCAGAGGATTAGCCTAGTGAGCCGCGGCGCCGGCCATTTTAACCTATTCTTAAAGTGAAAATATAAAATAAGCAGTTCTTTGTATATATATTTTGTATGTGAATTGGTTAGCTTTTTGGCACATCTAGTCTATTTGAATAAAAGTCAATGTTTATTTGAATAATGTCAGTAGAGATAGAACATGTGCTTTTAAAGTAAACATTATTTGAAAATTTGTTTAGAAAAAGAATAAACCTACTTTGACTAAAAAAAAATTAGGTCCAAGTGATCAAATACATGAGTGTTAATTTTTACCTGCTCATAAATTTTTAGATACTTTATGTTCAGTTATAAAAAAGCTGCAATTTTATTTCATAACAAATAAATTATCATAATGCATTAAAAAAAAAGCCTCTCCACCAAATACCCACTCCAATCCTTTTATATTTTTTAAGACTTATTTGAAAGGCAGAGGGGAGAGAGAGAGAGACAAATAATTTCCATTTACTGATTCACTTCCCAAATGCCCTCAACAGTCAGGGCTGGTCCAAGGTGAAGCCAGGAACCGGAAACTCCATCCAGGTCTTCCACGTGAGTGACAGGGATCCAAGTACTTGGTTCATCATCTGCTGCTTTTCAGGCATAGTATCAGGAAGGTGGATTGGAATTAGTGTAAGAACTCAATTCCAGGCACTCAGATAGTAGATACTGCCATCCCAAGAGGCCAGTTCCACACTGCATCACAATGACCCCCACCCCCTAATCCTTTTAAAAGAGAAGTGAGATGATTTTCCTGCTGAAACCCTCCAATGTCTCATCCCCAGGCTGCAGAATAAAACTGATTAGTTACCATGGCAGTTATCTGCCAGGTCCTGCTTTTCTTAACTCTCCTCTATTTTACACTGTTTCTACCACACTAACCTTCATTCTGTACCTCAGCAGTCCCAAGTTCATTCTGTCTGAGCAGTTCCTAACACCTGTTTCTATTCCCTTCTATGCTGGCCTTCTGATTTTCAAATGACTGGCTCTTGACATTAGGAACTAGTTCAAATATCACCTATCTAGAGAAACTTCCTGGTCAGCCAGTCTAGGGTAGCTGTACAACTGCTTTATTATGTTATTGTTTTATTGTAATTCTCAGCAGGGCATTAAGTGTGTTCTTCTTGTTAAATGACTACCCTCTTCCAGCACTGGAATGTAAGCTTCATGTGAGCAGGGATTTTGTTTATCTTGTACTTAGAGCCTAGAATAGTATTTGGGTACATAGAAGGTAATAATTAAATATTTCTTGGTAAACCGATTAATTATTAATATTTCACAGTCCCTCTTGGAGACCTGAACGTAGCAGTTCTATGTCTAGAGAATCTTAATCGTCTGAAAAAGTTGTCAAATCCTGTCTAGGCATCTGAAAGACTTGACAGATACTGCTTTTCTTATATAAAATTTGATTAGCAGGACTGGCATTTTGGCACAGTGAGTTAAGCCATTACTTGGAATTGCCAGCATCCCATATCAATGCTAATATACCATATTGGGGTGCCTGTTTGAGTCTTGGCTGCTTAGTTCAAGATGGCCCAAGTACTTGGACCCCTGCCACCCATGTGGGAAATCAGGATGGAGTTTCTGGCTACTGGCTTCAGCCTAGCCCAACCCTGGTTTTGAGGCCATTTGGGCAGTGAACCAGTGGGTAGAAGATAGATCTCTCACTCTCTCACTCTCACACACACACACACTCTCTCTCTCTCTCTCTCTCTCTCTTCCTCTCTTTCCCCCACCCCCCCCCTTGCTCTGCCTTTCAAATCAATAAATACATTTTTAAAAAAAATTATAATAGCAGTCCTTGTTGTACAGCAGTGTCTTAGTAACATTTTTATTCTAATTATAATTATATTTGGATTTACCACTATAAATTATGCTTTGAAAAGGGACAACAGACTCTGACTTTGTAAATGAGTGCATAGTTCCTAACAGCTTTTGTCATCTAGAATTAATGTGATTATTCTTCTAGTTTAGGTTGCCTCAGTAAGCATTATAATTTTGTGGTAATATCTTACGCTATCTCATTCAAATCACTTTACTTACTTTGTCTATGCTTTTTTTTTTTTTGACAGGCAGAGTTAGAGAGAGAGAGAGACAGAGAAAAAGGTCTTCCTCCCATTGGTTCACACCACAAATGGCTGCTACGGCTGGCACTGCACAGATGGGAAGCCAGGAGGCAGGTGCTTTCTCCTGGTCTCCCATGCGGGTGCAGGGCCCAAGCACTTGGGCCATCCTCCACTGCCTTCCTGGGCCACAGCAGAGATCTGGACTGGAAGAGGAGCAACCGGGACAGAACCCGATGCCCCAACCAGGACTAGAACCTGGGGTGCCAGCGCCGCAGGCAGAGGATTAGCCAAGTGAGCCGTGGCACCAGCCTATGCTTTTTTTTTTTTAAGATTCATTTTTATTTATTTGAAAGAGTTACTGAGAGGCAGAGGCAAAGAGAAGTTGTCCATGCGCTGGTTCCCTCTCCGAATGGCTAAGATGGCTGGAGCTGAGCTGATCTATTCCGAAGCCAGGAGCTTCTTCCAAGTCTTCCATGTGGGTGCAAGGGCCCAAGGATTTGAGTCATATTCCGCTGCTTTCCCAGGCACATTAGTAAGGAGCTGGATTGGAAGTGGAGCAGCTGGGACTCGAACCCTTGACCATATGAGGTGCTGACGCTGCAAGCGGCAGCTTTACCCACTATGCCATAATGTCAGCTCTTAATGCTGTTTTCTTTCTGCAAATGATGAAGTAGGGGACCATCTTGAATCTTTCATTTAAACCAGAATATCCAAGTTTGTTTTATTTTTGACTTTTTTTATACTCAAGTTAGTTCTTTATAGTGTTAATTTTGAGGGCAAACAGCCATGACTTATTGGTGTAAAAAGGCATTACCTATGCATGTAAAATTCAGAATTGGGATATTTACAGTAAATGTTGATAACACAAGACAGGATCAACTTTAGGACTTGCCATCTTTGTAATCATTTATTAACCTTTTTTGCCTAACCCAGTTTTAGATACTAATGGAATTAGAGGAAAAAAACATGGTTTACATTATATAATTTATACATTTATGAGGTTTGGTAAAAATGCTAACAGTATTAAGACATGTTCCTGGAAAAAATTGGGTAAGATGGATTTAGAAAATTAATAGGGGGCCGGCGCCGCGGCTCACTAGGCTAATGCTCCACCTGTGGCGCCGGCACTCCGAGTTCTAGTCCCGGTTGGGGCGCTGGTTCTGTCCCGGTTGCTCCTCTTCTAGGCCAACTCTCTGCTGTGGCCTGGGAAGGCAGTGGAGGATGGCCCAAGTGCTTGGGCCCTGTACCTGCATGGGAGACTAGGGGGAAGCACCTGGCTCCTGGCTTCGGATCGGCGCAGCACGCTGGCCGGAGGAGCCATTTGGGGGGATGAACCAATGGGAGGAAGATCTTTTTCTCTGTCTTTCTCTAACTCTGCCTGTCAAAAAAAAAAAAAAAGAAAGAAAGAAAGAAAGAAAATTAATGGGAAGAAAAGAGAAAGCAGGATAAATTATTAGTCATTGTTCTGTACCTGAAGACTGTAAACAGATTCAAATAACCTCCATGGGCTAGTTTACTTTACAGTAAAACTTTAATTTTCATAAAACTTTTTTACAGTAAAATTTATAGTAAAACTTTAATTTTCATAATTCTTCTAAATTATTAAGTGAGTGGTTCATGACAGCCACTATGAAAGTTCACATATATGGGTGGTTTCTGCTAAATTTTGCTAAAGGTCCATCAGTTTCTTGAAAAATATGTGGAAAGCCTATAAATATTTCTGCTTTCCCCCCTCAGATCAAAAATAATATACTACATTATTTTGTGGTATAAATTCTATAATCTATTCTTAATCTGGTATTCTTTACTTCAACATGTTAGGTGTATTCATTGAATTATACATTTTATAAAACTTTGCAAACAACTTGAAATATAGTTTCTCTTAATAAACTTTCATAGAACTCTTAATTGCATTCTTATATTGCTAGTATTGCTTTTTAAAAAATATTTCAGTTCTTAAACTCTCTTTCCCGAGTTGCTTGTAGGTCTAGTTCATACTAGATCAGGGGTCTGCAAACATATTTAGAAGTCTATACAGTAAATATTTTAGGCTTTGCAGATCCAATAGTAACTACTCAACTAGTAACTACTCAGCTACTAACTATTCAACTCTGTTGCTGCAGTATAAATGCAGTCATAGATAATAAATGAGCAAATGAGTATGGCTGTGTACCTATAAAATGTTATGGACAATGAAATTTGAATTTTACACGATTTTCACGTCTTGAAACCGAGCCCGAACACGGTGCCTTGAATGCAGATACCATACCACCAGGACCCAGTTTCCTAGCTCCCTCCCATAGCCTAACTCATTAAATTGAGGGAGTGGGACACATGGCCATATAATTTTCTAATCACTTGACTCATGTCATTTGCTTCTCCATTAGATAACCTGTTGGTGATCAGTATTGTTTCAAGCGATTTCATTTAAAGAAATACCAGGTTTAGGTCAGTAAGTAAGTACCACCTGCAAAGAGCCCTCAGACTGACTAAAGCACACTTGACCATCAGACCAACCAGAATAAAACAATCTGGTCAGGCAGGGTCTAATCTCATCACCTGTGGACTTCATGGACTACCATAACAAAACAGAGAAGGAATGTATTGCCATCCATCCATCTAGTGACAAGCCTTCGTACCTAACACCAAAGGCTTGCAACTCTGCAGTTTCACAAGACCAGCTCCCCTTTCATTGTAGCCTTTTTAAAAACCTCATTCAGGAGGGCTGTAGTTCTTGAGACTTGGAGCTCTGCTACCCCCTCATCTGTCTACAAATTAAATTTCTCTTTACCTCAAACCTTGTCTTCCTTATTTTGATTTTGCACCAAGAACAGGGACCCTGCTTTCAGTAGAAATCTTCTTTTGATGTTTTTCAACATCTAAAAATTTAATAAGTATTCTTAGCTTGCAAGCCATATGAAACAGACACTGGACAGAATTTGGCCTATGGGCCAGAATTTGCAGACTTTGCCCCAGACCAAGACTCAGACTATGAGTTGGGTGTCATGTGTCTCCAGAAGAGGGTGAATTTGAAACATACCCCAGAGAGAATTGATTTGCATTAGTTTTCTTTTTATTTCTCAGTCCCTAATTATTAGTCATATATTATTACAGTCACCTTCCTGTTAAACTCAGATAACTGATTAAAAAATTATAGGGGAACTAGTTCAGAAATCATTAAATGAAGGACTGGGAAAATTCTAGAGTTACTAGAACAGTTTCTTTTATTTGCACTGTTCTTCAGAGACCGTATATCTGCAGAAACAGCATTACACTCTGGCAGGATTCTTTATACTTCAGTTTTATTGTATGTATGTTACATATGTGTAACTCAAACACCATTTTGTTGAACTCCAAATAGTATTCCCTGTACTTAGTTGTATTTGTGTTTTTATTTTATTACATATTGCTTAAAATAAGCACATTTTTTGATTGGTAGTCCTTTTGATTAAACAGAACTTTATTTTAAAGGCTTTTGTCTTAATGAAATTAGTTAGAACTGTATTACCAATGGGTTTCTGCTGCTTGCCAAAGAAATGTGAATGTTTTCTTTAGCTGTTTTAAATACTTTGTACAATATCTTGTCCCTCTTTTCTTCCTTGCTCTTGAACTTGTGCCAGCTTGATTCATAATGTACTTCCTCTTGAAATGAGAGAAAAAAACAATTTAGAAATTCCCATCACGGAACCTATTTTGTGCTACTCTTCAAGGGAAAACCTGCTCAGGGTATTTTGTTTTTGTAGGACTATTGTTCATGCATGTTGCTTTTTTCCATTTTGTGCCACTCTTTTCTATCTAATCTGTTCCGTTTTCACTCTAGGAGTTTAGCATAATTCCCAATGTTTAACGTCACTAGCACATAACTCTTTCCTAACCTTGTCATATAGCATTGCCATCTCTTAGCATACTTTCTCCCTTATGTCTTGACTGAATGGCCCTTATCTCTCTCATTCACTCATCCTCTGTTCACTGAAGGTTTAGCAAATGGGTGCTTCATGTCAGGCACAGTGCTAAGCACCCCACACATCCATGTATTATCTTTGGTGTAAGATCTTTATCATCTTTTTTAAGTGGATTCCCTCTCACTCTTCTCTGACTGCTTTCTTTTAACTTAGACTTTTGCCTTTCAGACTTTTAGTTCACTTGGCCTCTCCACCCTCTCCTTTGCCACTGCTGGAACTGCTGCACCTTCTCCCTCTCAGTGCTGCATGGCTCAGTGCTGCCCAGGCCTCCAGTTCCTTCTCCTCCTTAAAACCGATGGGCCCTGGGGTGTTTTTGTAGAGGCCACAGTGCATTGATGCAGGTTTTGATAGATAAGTATTGGGAATGGCAGTCCCATTCCTCCTTCTGCTGGCACATCCCAGGACAACCAGCTGAAGTAATCTTTATCAACAAGGATTTCTTCCTGGCTTATGCCTCCAGTTTTTGGTAAAGGGTCACAGAAAACCTTGGATTGTACTCTTCACTTATTTTTTCCCACTGACTAAAGCTTTATGAAATGTAACTGTCTTCTGTGTTGAAAATGTCTTATTTGTTTTAAAATGTCATTGTGTTATAAGTCCATACTGAATTACAGGCACACTTTTTTCTTGATTCAGTGAGAGTTTTCAGTGTGAAACAGCTTACTGCCAGAGGACTGTGTGCAGTCTTACAGATTGCTGTTTGAACTCAACATTGAGCATCTTCCTGAGTTATCAGAAATAGAAAGGACTTGAATTATTCCATTTTCCTGAGACGCTGAAATTTAGACATGAATGCCAGGTTCAGTGTCCCATGGGTGAAAATGTAGGATTGGAATTTGAGTCTTCTGATAACAAACATTTGTTATAATGACAGATTTTTCTATAATGCTGATTCATTTATAGAATGGGCCAGCGCCATGGCTCACTTGGTTAATCCTCCGCCTGCGGTGCTCACATCCCATTTGGGTACTAGGTTCTAATCCCAGTTGCTCCTCTTCCAGTCCAGCTCTCTGCTGTGGCCCAGGAAGGCAGTGGAGGATGGCCCAGGTGGTTGGGCCCCTGCACCCGCATGGGAGACCATGAAGAAGCACCTGGCTCCTGGCTTTGGATCGGCGCAGCACCGGCCGTAGCAGCCATTTGGGGGGTGAACCAACGGAAGGAAGACCTTTCTCTCTCTCTCTCTCTCTCTCTCTCTCTCTCTCTCTCACTGTCTAACTCTATGTGTCAAAAAAAAAAAAAATTTTATAGGGGTCAACGCTGTGGCATAGCAGGTAAAGCCGCCACCTGCAGTGCTGGCATCCCATATGGACACCAGTTTGAGTCCTGACTGCTCCACTTCCAATCCAGCTCTCTGCTATGACCTGGGAAAGCAGTAGAAGATGGCACAAGTCCTTGGGCCCCTGCACCTGCCTGGGAGACTTGGAAGAAGCTTCTGGCTCCTGGCTCCAGATGGGCTCAGCTCCAGCCGTTGCGGGCAATTAGGGAGTGAACCAGCGGATGGAAGACCTCCCTCTGTCTCTGTCTCTGTCTCTCCTCTCTCTGTAACTCTGACCTTTAAATAAATAAGTAAATCTTTAAAACAAAAAAACCTACATTTATAACAGTGCTTTATAGCTTCCTAAAAAATGTCAGTATTATTGATCTTTGATCTCAAATACTTGATTGCTATAGAAAGCACAATATCAGTCTAAAATGGTTTGTCTTACAAGCTTGGCTATATATTCCATGGGCTTGTATTATAGGAATTGAGACCTTTTAGGAAAATGGGACAGAAGACCAAGAGCCAGCAAAAAAGCACATATGATAGATACACCAGAGATTGTTGGGTGGACCCCACAAGGGATATAGTCAGCTATTATTCATTTTTGTTGCTTTTTTCCTTCTTGTAACTAAAAGTTAACCACTTTTCTTTCTTCTTGGTCTTAACAGACATCATAGTTGTGGGCCTTGAAATATGTTTTCTAATTGTGCTGCCATATTGATGGAAATCTGTCTCTTGAAGCAGATTAAGAATTCTTGCTAGCATATTTCCTTATGTGGCTATTCTATAAAGTTCTGTGGACTAAAAGACAGCTTTTGTGTTCACCAGGGAAGTCTTGAATTCAATCCTATTCCAGGCTGATGATAGATAATCCAGCTTTGGGTTGGATTACAAGTAGGAAGAGGAATTAGGTGAATTTGCAGTATGAGTCTAGACCTCCAATTGTATGTTTATGCAAATATTCTTAGAGAGGTAAAATAGTTCTAGAAATGTTGTTCTGCTCTGTCAGGATGATCTTCACCAGGTCCACCTATCCATGAATGACCCTTCTGTCAGTTTGCTGCTTCACCATTTCTTGAAGACATGGTCCTTCCTCTCAGGCCTTCTTCAGTGGTAATTTTCTTTCCAGATATCTCTGTAGATGAATGTGTCCAGGTAGTACATTGGTGTGACTTACCTCCTCCCTCCCATGTGGAGGAAAGTGTTGGAGGTAACAGTCCTTACGATATGTAGCTTCCCACAACCATTTTGGTGATAAGGCTTGTCCATAGGTCCTTGGGGGCCTTTACTGGAAATCTTATTGACGCCTGTAGATTTTGGTTTAGGGATCCGTGTTGGGATTCTCTGCTTGCACACCTCTTTGATCTTTAATTTAAAAAAAAAAAAAAAGATAGTTAATGGTACAGTTGGTGGGGGAAGTAGACATTATTCACAACAGAGTCAGGCTCCAGGATTTGGTTTTGAAAACACTAGGTTCTGGGAACACATCACATTAAAGATTATGAAGTTAATAAATGCAGGAAAGCAATTCTGCCAACATATCTTGAATATATGCCTGAAAGAAGGCCTTTACTAATGGTAAGTACAATGATAAATTATTTTTCTTAGGTGGTGGTATAGTGGGAGATAGCAGTGTCCCAAATTAATCTCAACCAAGAGCTAAGAGATTGCCAGAAAAAAGGTTAATTTCAACTGGTTGGTCTTGGGGAATTTCATGAAGAAAGTGTGTTTGATTTGTTCTTTAAAGCCTTTTAGGATTTTTGACAGCAAGGATGAGGGAAGGCATTCCAGGATAAGAGAATACTTTTGGTAACAGGATGAGTGAATATTTTGGCAATGGCCCTGAGGTAGGAAAGTTTCAAACTGAGTTGAGAAGTGGAGTAACTTCAAGTTAGGTTGCATTTGAGAGGAAGGATGGGAATGTAAACTGTAGCCAAATAGGGGAAATTGCACCTCTAGGAAAGTGGGTTCAGAAGATACATTGTGGAGGTGGAATTGTATTGGTGTTGTGTTGTATTAATTTACTGACTAACTTAATGCGGAATGAAAGAGCAGTGACAGGTCAAATGGTCTGGATTGTGAAAGTGGGTTAATGTAGTACGAAAGAGTGAAGGATTGATTGAGTTCATATTTGCTCAGAAATATATTCTTTATTTTCATGTTTATGAAAAAAATGCTTTTAGATGAGAATGCTTACTGGTAAAGCGATGGGGAAAGGTCTCAGTTAACTGTAGCTGTCCCCTTACAACCCAGAGTCAATTATTTTCTCTTTGGTTGCCTTATTCTTTCCATACTATATATTCATAAATAACAATTACTTTTAAAGAAATCTTAAAATACATTAGTTTTCATCATAGATTTCTTATACTGTTGTTAAGGGAATTTATCTTACGTTGTTTTTCGTTCTATGGGAATTTATCTCTGCCTTTTCATTGTATTGACAAAGTATAGCAAAGTCCCTTTATCTCCTTATATAGCCATTCACATGTATATGAGTTGTGCATATATTATAGGGTTTTAATTTTAATGTAATATCTCAAAAATACAACCTGATGTTACTGAGCTTCAACATTTATTTCACTTGAATATGTAATTTTAACTCTTAACCATTGAGCATTTGGTTAAAATATGTGTTAGCTGCATCTCTGTTCATTAATGTTAAAATGAGGTAGAATAGACTAGAATGAGAACATCAGAGTGCGTTGCTTGTACTAAAATATATGAATATTGTTGTAATTTATTTATGTGTATATGTGCATGTACATACTGGATTAATTTTTTTTAATGGGGGCATGGATCATAGTAAAGAGTTTGAAATCCACTGAGCTAAAAGGAAAGAAAGTACTTGATGGTAAACAAGAGGTTAGGCATTAACTGTTGGGAGTGCTAACAAAACATAAGGCAAAGTCTTGGAAATATTCTTTGATAAGACACTATAAATATATAATGTTCTTTGTGAAGATTTAATGAAAGATGCCATAGCGATTGGGACTTAATAGTCACATTCACTTATTTGTACAATCCCCAAACATTTTAATAATCTGAATCTATACAGAGCTAAAACTTTGTGCCCCATGGGGCGGGCACTGTGGCATAGTGGGAAAAGCTGCCACCTGCAGTGCAGGCATCCCATATGGGTGCTGGTTCGAGTACTGGCTGCTCCTCCTCCTATCCAGCTCTCTGCCATGGCCTGGGAAAGCAGTGGAAGATAGTCCAAGTCCTTTGTCCGCTGCACCTGCGTCCTGGCTTCAGGGGTCCTCCAAGCTCCGGCTGTTACAGCCATCAGAGCAGTGAACCAGTGAATAGAGGACTTTTCTCTGCCTCTGCCTCCCTGTAACTCTGCCTTTCAAATAAGTAACTACATCTTTAAAAAAAAAAAAAAAAAGATTTGTGTCCTTCAATTATGGATACACTAAATGGGGAATATGTTTTCTTTTGGAGCATTTAGTCAGTATTCTCTGTGCCTGGATACTACAAGGGTGTTTTGGTTTTTCAGTTGTCTTATTTTTTGGTACTCAGTCTTACACATGGACTTTGGTACACAGTCAACACATGAGATGTTGATACTCTGATGTTATCTAATGGTATTCCTATAGTTCAATTTGATTTCATGGTATACTTATCGTCAGTGTTGAAGTGCTGCTTTAACATTTTTATCTCTCAAATAGCCAAAGCTTTTATGTTTTTTTTTTTTTTTTTTTTTAGAAAAATAGAACTCCACACACCAGTAAGGGTTTCATGAAATGAGCAGCTTCAACCATGATTATAGAAGTGATTAAGTTCTATAGAACTCACACTCTCTGACTTAGGCATTTTGTTGTTCAAATCTTTTCTAGGAAATAATCAGAGAGGCAGACAACGATGTTTATTTTAGGAATATAATGAAAATGGACACAGTTTAAAACTGCTAGTGAATTACAGTATCATCACAGTGAAATAGACTATCTTTAAACAATAATGCTTTTGAAGATGTAGGAAAATGTTTATTTAGAAATATCAAAAAGCAAGATAAAAAACTGTTTACATGTTTTAAATACCTATTCCTGAAGAGAAAATGCTAGAAGAAAATGTACTCATGCTGTTAGCATTTAACTCTGGCAAGTGGGGTTATAGATCCTTTTTCTTACATTATCTGCGTTCTCTACACTTTATCTAATAAGTATTACAAGTATAAAAAGCAATACTAACGTATTAAGAGATTAAAAAAGGAGTGATACATCTCAGAGATCGGGACATTTCTGTGAACATCAGCCATGTTATTTGTAGTTGAAATAAGTGATGGACTGATCAAGTGTGCTGATAATGTGACCATAGAATTAGTAATAGCCTTTCCAAGATAGGTTTCTGTGATAAACTTTAACTTTGTCAAGATTTACATTGGTTAGCCAATTTAGTGTACAAAAATCTTTGTTGGAATCTTAAATTGTAGATTTACTTTCTTAATTGTATATTCCTGGGCCTCTCCCTTAGAAATTGTAATTCATTTGTCTGTGGATATGCCCTGAGATCCACATTTTTAACATACACTCAAGGTAATTTATTCTAATGTAGGTAGTTAGCCCACCACACTTTGAGAAACTAATTGCGTAGCTGAACCTTCTTTAGACATGAACTTTAAGATTTCTTTTATGTGGGACTCTGGCCCAGTAGATAGTCCAGCATTGTAATAGGCCAGGGCATTGGGGGCCAGTGGTGACCTTGAAGAATGCTCATCAAAATCATCTGTGGGGCTTTTAAAATCCGAGCAAAGGCCAGATGCTGAACTTGGATTTAAGATTGTCTAGGAGTGGAATTATGGGCATATGAATTTTTAGTGAGCACCACAGTTTATTAAATCTGTTCAGCAAACAAATTCACAAAGAATACAGTACAGGTGAGGTTATTTCTTTTAAGCAACAGTGATATGTGTTGGAAAAGAAAATGTGACTTGGGATGGTAGACATTTATAGGAGCTGACTGTCCAATAGTTAGTGAGTTTCTGTTTTTGTACTGTTCATGCTGTAAGCTTTGTGCTTTTCTTGGTAATTCCGATTTAGGTACATAGCTTCAACCTCTAGATGGCAGCAAAGGCTGGTTACTTTGTTAGGACAACTCTAAATGTTATTTCCAAAAAATAAAAAAGATGCTGTTTTTTTTTATCATATGAATTTTATACTTGGACATTTTTCAATAAATGAGGTATGAAGCTTTAAAATGTGTCATGTCTTGGATCTTTTTTATAGAGCATCATGTCAAAGAGCTCCAAGTAAGTTTGTTTTATCCAAATTTGGAGTATGTATTGCAGGAGGAATCCATGCATATGGCTCTTTTAAGACCACACAGCAAATGCTCTACTCCGAGTAGGAGGCTCCTGGGTTTCATCAGAAAGCAGATGTTTTGAAGGAGATTAAATAAATTGGAAAACTCATTCATAAAAGAAAAAAGACTTTTTAAAAAAAATGCTTAATTCAACTTAACATGGAAGTTGAGATTTGGAATGGATTACAACTATGAGGGATGCTGAGGCAGAGGCAATGGTTCTATCAAGGGAGCAGTAGGAGGAACAGAAATCTATCTGTGGAATGTATTCATTAAATTGTAAGTGTTGGCTTATTTTGTCCCTAAGTTCTAAAAAGAAACCTAGTGCCAGCGCCGTGGCTCAACAGGCTAATCCTCCGCCTTGCGGCACCGGCACACCGGGTTCTAGTCCCGGTCAGGGTGCCGGATTCTGTCCCGGTTGCCCCTCTTCCAGGCCAGCTCTCTGCTGTGGCCCGGGAGTGCAGTGGAGGATGACCCAAGTGCTTGGGCCCTGCACCCCATGGGAGACCAGGAGAAGCACCTGGCTCCTGCCTTCGGATCAGTGTGGTGCGCCGGCCACGGCGGCCATTGGAGGGTGAACCAACAGCAAAGGAAGACCTTTCTCTCTGTCTCTGTCTCTCTCTCTCTCTCACTGTCCACTCTGCCTGTCAAAAAAAAAAAAAAAAAATTAAAAAGAAACCTAGCAATCTGCAAGATTCCCTGGTTCCTGTGAGTCATTGGATGACAGGGAGCCTTAGTGGCCAAAAGAAGTTTAGGTGACGTGTGTTCTTTTTTTCATTCATTTTTTTTTTTTTTAGAAAACTTTTATTTAATAAATATAAATTTCGAAAGTACAACTTTTGGATTACCACACTCCCACCTGCAAACCATCCCATCTCCTACTCCTTCTCCCATCCCATTCTTAAGATTCATTTTTCATTATCTTTATATACAGAAGATCAGCTTAGTATATACTAAGTAAAGATTTCAACAGATTGCACCCAAGGTGACGTGTTTTCAGTTGTAGTCAAAGTCGCAGTTCTCTCAGCCAGTTTCTACATGACCCTTGTGTTCTTTCACATTATCATGGAAGGCCGAAATTTGGAAATATACCAGAACAAAACCAGCATTTATGAAGAAGCTATCAAATCCTAATTTGACAGCTGGAGTCAGAATGTTTCCTTTCTCAAAATGAATTTTGTGAGTACTTTGAACTTTCTGGAGCTGTGTTGTCAACATACTGTGTCCCCTTAGGAATGATCCTGACCCCTGGAACTGCAGGGCCCCTCATCACACCTTGACCTCTAAGGATTGAAACGTTCAAGACTCCCAAGGACCTGGGTTATTTTGATTTGTGGTAATTGAGGACAAGTCGGGGAAAGACTGGATTCAGGGCTTCTAGACTTCCTAAGGGTCTCAGCTGTGGAATGCTTGGTCAAGGCCATGTTATCAGAATGACAGTGTTTTTGTATTTGTGTTTTTATCTCAGTGTTCAGAGGGAAAGTACATAAGTAATGATGATGGATATGGTGGTAAAAAAGAGGAAATGCTAAACTGGAGAAAAATTGCTTCAAAAAATTATTGCTTTATCTTCTTTTGTCTTTTATGTTTTTTGGCAAATCACTGCTAATTTGTGTTGGGGAGGGGGAATGGAAATAACAGATAATGAGTATGGCAAATAGCCCGAAGTTTCTTATGCTGCTTTGGCTTTTTTCCCTTGATTTTCCCAGGATTTCTTCATTATGTAATAAAACCTTATCACTAAAAGCTTTAGTTTTACACTGCAAGGGATCCTATAATTTGATTAGCTATGTTTAGTTTTAAATAGTGTTTCACTGCTATGTTTTATATCACAGAGTTGTCCGGTTTCTGAGGTGAAAGTTCTATAATGTATTGTGGTTTGTGGTCACTCCTAGTCACCTCTCAATCTGCCTTTCTGTGGTAACTACATAATGGACAGTGGGGGCAAGCCAAGAATAAACACTGAATTATAGTTTTTAGAATCCTTCCTAATTCCATGGTTTTCATTTGTGCCAGACATAGAGCATCACATGTAGAAATACTTTGTTAACTTAAAATATATGAACCTTGATTGTTGTCTACCTTGTTTATCTTTCTTCTTTCATTCGTTTGTGAAGGTTTTCTTTCATCTCGGCTTTTTTTTTTTTTTCTTTTCTTTCCTGTACTGATACCCTTTCTCCCCCTCTCTCCCTTCTTTTTCTTTCACATTCTTTCATTTGGACCCATTCAGTTTTTTCACTTGTTCTCAGCCTTACATCTTAGAACAACTGTACATTTCTTCCCAGTACTTGAACCATGTGCAGTGATTTTACCATTATTGCAGCAGGAATTGGACTGCTAGGGGAAAGGAAATCCTGCCCCTCTCCTTCAGTGACCTGGCTGACCCCTTAGCCATTGTGTCTGGACTGAGCAGACAGATTACATAAACTTGTACTCTGTGGAAGAATTTGCCACTTTCTGGCACAGGGAAATTGCAGTAAGGGCAGGATGCCCCCCTTTCCCACCAAGTGAATTTCCTTCCTCATTGGCAATCTGAGAAAAACCTGGAATAGGGCCGTAGTTGATAGGTTTGTCTCTGAAAAAGTAGTAATAATTGTTCATTGTTCTTCACAGTCTTCTCATTACCCTTCTTAGGAGCCAAAAGCAGCAGCCTCAAAAGCATTTACATTTTCCAAGGTTGCTGTAATAAATTTGTATTATTATAACCAGAAAAAAAGTTTTATGTAGAATAAATGGGCTGCAAGAGATGTTGTACATTGCAGTTTGATCCCTACCACTGACGCCCTGCTTATTGCCTCGAAGGAATGGTTTACCTCTTAGGCTAAAGACTCTTTGACGTTCTGCAGTTTTTAATTAGCTCCTTTTTCTAAAAACTCATTTTCTGTGGTTTAAAAAGTGACTGATACAGGTGTATTCAGGCAGGAACAACAGAACAGATAAGAAATAACTTTCATTTATTTATTTTTTAAAAAGAAGAAAAAAACCTAGCTGATTCGTTAATACCAAAGGATATTACTGTATTCTTGAAGAATTTGTGTTGTTTAAAAAGTAACTGTGGGGCCAGTCTGTGGCATAGTAAGTTAAGCCTCCGCCTGTGTACTGGATGCTGGCGCCGGTTTGTGTCCAGGCTGCTCTTTGAATCCATAGCGGCATGGGAGGGCAGCAGCAGATCGCCCAAATGCTTGGGCCCCTGCACCCATGTAGGAGACCTGGAGGAAGCTCCTGGCTCTTGTCTTTGGGTCGGCCCAGCTCTGGCTGTTGCAGCCATTTGGAGAGTGAACCAACGGATGGAAGATCTCTCTCTCTCTCTGTCTCTCCCTGTGTCTGTAACTCTGCCTCTCAAATAAATAAATAAATAAATCATTTTTTAAAAATAACTATTGAAGAAGGTTGTTATGTTTTACAGTAGTTCATTTATTTATTTTTCATATTTGAGAGATGGAGAGACCAAGAGCTCCCATCTACTGGTTCACTTCCTGAATGCCTACAACAACTGGATCTTGGGCTGGAGCTAGGAGGTGCTTACTCAATTCACTTCTCCCAAACACTTGAGCCATCACTGCTGCCTCCCAGAGTGTGTGCATTAACAGGAAGGTAGAGTTAGGAGCCAGAGCTGAGACTCAAACCCAAGTATTCCAGTATGAGACACAGGAATCTTAACTGACAGGCCAAACACCTGCTAGAAACGGGTTTTGTGTGTCTTTAATTATTAAGAGGAGAGACATGGGGACCAAATTGGAGACATTTTTTTGTAATGACAGTTTTTATGTGGGATGTTCCTGGGTTTGCAGTTATTGTAGTCCTGAATTGGAAGTAGAATTTAGAGAAAGATTGACAAAGGTGAGGCCTAACACTTCTCCTGTGAGCTGGGAAAAAACACAATGATTATTTTTAAAAAATGATCTTGGGAACATCAGTCTTTCCTTACTAGTAATAGTGATACTTAAGAAATAGAAATCTTAAATTAGGATCCTCCATCTAGCAAATTTTTTTAGGTTTCTGCAATGGCGGAAGAAATGCCAAATATGGGGCTAAATGTGTGGTACTTGTCTGAAAGGTGACTAGACCTGGATCTCTTGGTTGTCTTTTCTGGAAGGTCTTTGATCATTATCAGGACTAACAAGGTAGCCACCTCCTTACTTACTAAGCTTTGATGTGAATGATTGTGATGCTACTTTCCTAGATCATTTTCATTCACTTCTGATATTTTTCTCTTCAGTCTTACCTGAGGCTGGTCAGGTACCTAATGTTCTGCATGTTTGTGCCCCTTGCTTATAGAATCCTGCCTTAAGATGGAGCTGGGCACTGACCACAGCCGCTGTATTTCCTGAGTACAGTCTGTTGATTATAAGAACATGAGCTTTGTGGTCTTGCATCTAACATCTCCTTTCCTCAGCACCATCACCTGGTCAGTGTTCTGCCCATTTTTGTAGGAATTGGCCCCCCAAATCCCTTTTCTCTTGTTATTCTAACTATGGCTTCAGGGTGGCAGGAGGAGTTGGAAGGAGAGGCAGATCACCATTGGCTGTGATCTTTGACTCTGGGTCTTATTTCACTTGATGAAACACAGGAATTCTACCCATGTAGAGCAGTAGGGAAGACGAAAGAGAAAGACCTGGATGTGTTCAGGGGCATTTGAGTGTTCCAACTAAAGAGCTGATTTGTGAGATGAAGCATAAGGAGTAGACATTAGGCAACTGCTTATCACCATCGGTAGTGGAAAATATCAAATGCAATTTTTAATGTTTCTCCTTGCACAGAGGTAGCTTCTTAGTTGCCGTGAAAGGAAAATGAGACAATGAAGCTAGACTTGCATTCACTATTCATTTTTGTAACATACTAGTGGCCCTGGAGCCACTTTCCTTATATCTCAGCGTTTTAATTTATTTAACTGTGAAATTGTGATAATACTCACTTTATGGGGTTGTAAAATGAAACAAAGGACTACTTAAAGACTGTACAAAGATTAGTTTTTTTCCCCTCTGTTATTTTAGTTCACTACCCAGAAGCCTTTTAAAGGAGGACACAGAGCATTCCCTAGCACTTTGTTCAAAGCCTTTCAGAATCAGAGCAAAGCCTGCCCTTCTAGCTCCTGACCCAACCCACTCAGCTTCAGCTGCACTGCACTGCACATTGTTCCTTGAATGTTGATTGTCTGCTGTCCTACCTGCCATTACACCCCTGCCTTGTGAGCTCCTGTTTGAAACACTCTTGTCCTCCATTCCAGTTTTCCTAATCCTTCAGCCCCTGCACAGATCTCATCTGTTTCTGAAACGTAAGCCCTGAGCTCCACCACAGAGTAATCTTCAAACTCTTTAAATAGTTACCGGCTATACAATTGTCTCCATACTAGTATCTACATTTTAGCTCGGCCTTAGATTCCAAATCTCAACACCTACACAACTACCTAGTGTTGGGCCCCTCAGTAGTAGAGATGCCCACTTGCTCGAGAGGACGCCCAAAAACCCAGACTCCAAACCAGCTGATGCAAAAAGCATGAGGTATTTATTGTACGTTTGCGCAAACGGGCCCCTCACCTCAGGCAGTGAGGAGCCTCGAGCGGCAGTTTTACACAGGTTATATAGGCAACGAATTAGCATATTCCTAACGCATGTATAGGATTGGTCAGTTCAGAGGGACCGTTAGCATATGGGAGAATGCTGGCGAAGAATGCTGGTGGAGAGTGCTGGTATAAAATGCAGAGGTGGCACGGGATTGGTTGGTTCGGAGGGACAATTAGCATACCGGAGAATGCTGAGGGAGAGTGCTAAGGTGTTACAGGATTGGCCGGTCGCAGTGACATCATAAGTGTGCGCCTAGAGACCCTCCGAAGGGAGGGGCAGCTCTGCTCTGGGGCGCGCCCAGAGGTTTCCTGGAGGGGAGGGGCAGTTCTGCTCTGGGTAGCATCTAACCTCTTAAGAAGCCCCTGATATTTGCCCAGGCCTAGTTTCCTGTCCCTCTCCCCCATAAGGGTCCTTCATTCCCTCCTTTTCTCTTTGCACAGATTTTAATCCTAAAATCTATTGGACCTCGGAGATCTTTGAAGCTTGACACTGGTACTGTTGAGTCAGCACCCGGGTTTGGAGTTAAACTTGCCAAGCTAGGCGAAAGGGTGGCTGGCAAAAGGGGTGGTCTGGGGAGAGCCTGCCTCACTGGAGGGAGGGAACTCTGTTCTTGCTGGACTGGGTTGAGTCCCACTGACTGGGGACTGGGAGCCATACACGCCCCAATAGTTAAGACTATTTTTAGGGATTTTTGTCAAATTATTCTGGTCAGGTACATCCCAGGTATCTAACCCAGTAACCAGTTGACATACGTTCGGGTATAAGGTGGGCCACCATGCCCTGGGGGTATGTAACCACTAACAGACCAGGCCACCCGTCCTGTGGGGGAAATTACTTCCCACGTTAACAATTGTGGAGCATGGGGATTGGAAAAACAATGGGGAAAGGCCAGGAACATCACAAATATTAAACAGTTTTTGAAAGTCTTAGCTTGAGCGGGTTCTGAGTGCGCTGGAGCTTCCATTTGGCTGGTCTATCCGGATCCTTGGGGCCCTGGGGAGGTGGTGCTCGCTTCACGTGTGAGGCGTGGACCCACGCAGCGATTCCGTCGACCTTGAGAGCGGTGGGAGTTGTCAACAGCACAGTGAAAGGGCCTTGCCACCGGGGCTCTAGAGTTTTAGATTCGGACATACACGGCATCACCGATTTGGAAAGGATGTGGGATAGTTGTCGTCTTGGTTTGGTAGGCTGCTGCAAGAGGTTTCCAGACCTGGTTCTGGATGATCTGGAGCGCTCTCATCCGGGCCTGTAACCTAGGGGCATCGGCAACGGAGTCACTGGCAAGGTCAAGCAAGCCTGCTATTGGTGGGGGCCCTCCACAAAGGACCTCGCATGGTGTCAGTCCGCAATGAGAGGGCGTGTTTCGGACCCGGAACAACACCATAGGGAGGAGTTGGACCCAGTCTTTAACGCCAGTCTCCAACGCTAATTTGGTCAAGGCGCCAGATGTTGGGTCTTAGTCCACCCGTACAAGGATGGACTGGGTCCGAGGAAAGGTAAGCGCGCCGCTCGGCCCGTTCCCCAGCCTCCTGGTCCCGGAGACAATCAGACGCAGCGGGGAGCCAAGTCTAGCAAGGACTCAGTCACCTTCTGCATAATAGTACCTTTTATAACACAAAACTGCAGAGTCATTGGGGCAGGGCTAAGGACCAACCAATTACTTAAAAAACACCTTGGGGGGGGGATTTCTATAGGACTAGCCCTATGTCTATACACTTGTTACTAGTTTTGTTACCTCCCTTGTTGTTGTGCAGCCAATTAGTTTTAGTGGTAAACAACTTTGGATTCCGCCCATCTTACTTGGCTCCAGCTCAGGCGGGGGCACCCGGGCCTGGCCTGTCCTGGCCAGGCTCATGCCCCACAGATTCCCCCTTTTTGTTTTAGCACGCGATCCCTGTCTTAGGTTGCCCCCAGCCGTCCTTGCCCTTACCCGTCATTGGTAACCCAGGCAGCTTGGCCATGAGCCCTGTCTTAGGTTGGTGCAGGACGCTGGGTGCTTTACCCGTCTTGGGGTGTCGCGTGACTTGTAATTATGGGGGCGTGGTGAGCTTTCTCCACCGCCTGTCTTAGGTTGTTCCGGTCCATCCGGAATCTTACCCGTCATTGGCAATGTGGAGAGCACCGGGGGCGCTTCCCCAGCTCAGGGGATCATAGCCCTCTGTGGCTAGCAGCCTCTGGTAATGAACCTCAACCTGTCTTACCCTAGTTGCCTCTATGTGCTGTTGTATAAACTGTATAAGCCTATTCGTTATGCATGGGCCAATGGCAAGGATTAAAAGCAGGGCAAGAAGCAGTCCAAGAAGAGAGAAGAGGTAGGGAAAGAGTCCATTAAGGCTCATCCAAAAGAGGCTTTTTTGGAGTACACACTAGATTACCTTGGAAACCAGAAATAAACACCTTGAACATAAGAGTTAGCACACAAAATCCGCACATAACTTAGAACTATTTAACAGAGCTAAAAAGAGTTTACATGACCTAACTTTAGAAATGGCAGAGTAACCCACTAAGCAGACACTGTTAAAAAGAGACACTATAGTTTTTGCAAAAGCAGATCTGTAAAAGAAACAAGTTTAAAGCATATTAAGGACATATAAAAACTTGTAAGACCACCTTAGCTGGAAAGCAAAAACACGAATACAACATAGGTCCGACATCATCTACAATATTTTAACACACTGCATAATTTAAATAGACTTAAACAGTTGTTACTTTAACAAATTTAGAGTCCCATCCTTTGAGAGTTCCAGGGATCCTACTGGAAGTCCCAAAGTTGTTAGACTCCATTTGAGAATTTAAACTGTTAGAGAGTCAACCGCCTAGCCAAAAACTAGTACGTATAACCTGAATATTTTAACCAAAGCTGTGGGGTAGATCTGATCAGAGTTAGGTAATCACTTAAACATTAAAGGCAGACAAATCCAATAAAACACGAAACCTTCAAGACACGTGCAAACTCTTAGATAAGTTAACTACAGCAGCACAGAAAAGAGCTGGTCATCAGCATAGAAGCCCGTTGCTTAGGACAGGGAAACACATCTGAAACAAAACGGCAGGGAATGAGAGGCTTCCGTAGTGCTGGAGAAAAAGTTTCATTAACTGCAAATAAAGACTCATTAGGTTGGAAAGGGTTAATGGATGAAGGTTTTTGTTCCTTTAGGTAAGGCCAGTGGTAGCCAAAGGCATTTTTTCTTCCTAGTGAGGACAGCATTGAATTGTAAATGGAGAGGAAAAAAGCAGCCCAAGGACTAGTCTCCCCTAGAGTATCTGGCTGTGGTCTGCAAGGGTGCAACAGGCTACACTGACTGGAAGAGAGTGCAGAGAAAGGCCGTGGTCCCCCATTTACAGGGAAGACTGTGCACGTCGGGGCCTAGTAGGACTGGCTGTGAGGTTGGGTAGGCACGCTGTTTACAAGATGGCGGCGGGTGATTTAAGGGAGGGGAATAACCAAAAAGGGGTGGCCACATGGGCGGAATTGGAGGCGCAGTGCCTTGAGGCAGTGTTGGGCTTTTAGGGGTTGCTGCCACACCTGAAGGCTCCACCTTAGTTTTAACTGCCTCTGGGGATTTACGAGCCTCCCTCAGGCCAGTGCAGGCCTTCCCTTTCCTCCTGCTCCTTGTGGATCCTTTTTGTTGTAAATCCTTTCTGCCTCCTTCATTAAATCTTGTATAGTATATCCCTGAAGCCCCTCTAGCCGCTGCAATTTATTGCGGATGTCCGGCGCTGACTGTCCTATAAAGGACATGATTACATCTCCCTGCCGGTCCTCTGCCAGGGGGTCAAACGGGGTGTACATACGGTAGGCTTCCATTAATCTTTCTAGGAAGCCTGCCAGCGTTTCCTCAGCCCCCTGCACTACTGCACGTACCTTGGCCAAATTGGTGGGGCGCTTTCCAGCCCCTCTGAGACCCGCAAGGAGAACCTGGCGGTAAAGACGAAGTCGCTCCCTACCAGCAACGGTGGTGTAGTCCCAATCAGGACGGGTTAAGGGAAACGCCTCCTCGATTTCGTTTGGCAGTAGGGTCGGTCGGCCATCTGCTCCAGGGACGTTTTTCCGTGCCTCGAGGTAGACGCGCTGCTTTTCCTCAGTAGTGAGGAGGGTCTGCAGAAGCTGCTGACAATCATCCCAGGTGGGCTGATGAGTCAATAAAATTGACTCGATCAGCCCAGTCAGAGCCTAGGGGTCTTGAGAGAAAGAGGGGTTATGGGTTTTCCAATTGTAAAGATCGGAAGCAGAGAATGGCCAGTACTGCATCTGGCCAGCCACCGAGCGAAGAGGAAAAGCCTGCGAAGTCCAGACGCTTCCCGAGCCCCCTGCCTGCCCCCGACGGAGGCGCAGGCGGCTGGAGGGCGGGGAAGGCGCTGAGACTTCTTCCCCTGCCCTCGTGGAATCGCGCGCGTTCTCGAACGTCCTTCCAGTGATCTAGAGTGAGACTTAAAGGGGTGGTTATTTGTTGACCCTTGCGTGTAAGGATTTCAGCCCAAACAAAAAGAACAGCCAATGCACAGACATATACAGTAAGCAAGACAAAACACATGGCTAGGACAAATCGAACGCTATTGCGCTATTTTTGGGAGCGGCTGCCTGACCAGCCCTCCCCGGGAAGGAGGGAGACTTAGTCTCCGACCCACCTCCAGACCACCCCGAGTGCGTCTTCCGGGGGAACAGACCGAGGGTTTCCCCTCATAACCCGGAGCGTCCTCCGGGTAACGGGCCAGGGGTTGCTGGGCACGCCTGCCTCCCCCACTGGTCCCACAGAGTCAGGTCAGATACTGGCCAGTCAGAATACTCAAGACGAAGACAACAACAGACAGAAAACACTTAATTATACCTCCAACTGGTCCGCAGAGAATGGGTCTGAGGGCGACCTCGAGCCCCACGTTGGGCGCCAAATGTTGGGCCCCTCAGTAGTAGAGATGCCCACTTGCTCGAGAGGACGCCCAAAAACCCAGACTCCAAACCAGCTGATGCAAAAAGCATGAGGTATTTATTGTACGTTTGCGCAAACGGGCCCCTCACCTCAGGCAGTGAGGAGCCTCGAGCGGCAGTTTTACACAGGTTATATAGGCAACGAATTAGCATATTCCTAACGCATGTATAGGATTGGTCAGTTCAGAGGGACCGTTAGCATATGGGAGAATGCTGGCGAAGAATGCTGGTGGAGAGTGCTGGTATAAAATGCAGAGGTGGCACGGGATTGGTTGGTTCGGAGGGACAATTAGCATACCGGAGAATGCTGAGGGAGAGTGCTAAGGTGTTACAGGATTGGCCGGTCGCAGTGACATCATAAGTGTGCGCCTAGAGACCCTCCGAAGGGAGGGGCAGCTCTGCTCTGGGGCGCGCCCAGAGGTTTCCTGGAGGGGAGGGGCAGTTCTGCTCTGGGTAGCATCTAACCTCTTAAGAAGCCCCTGATATTTGCCCAGGCCTAGTTTCCTGTCCCTCTCCCCCATAAGGGTCCTTCACTAGAACAGCAAAAAATAATAGTGGATACTTAATAAGTATTTGTCAGTTCATTCTTGTAGGTGATTTGTTGAGGAATGAATAAAGTTTGTATCCTAATAGAAGACATCATGCCTGTGGTGATTATAAATTAATACAGACAAAATTGAAAATCCTCAGAGAGCACTTTTTTTAGAAAGGTCTAAAAGGTAGAAGAAGTTATGTCTAAAGTTCTTGGAGATCCTGCTGAAATCCATTTTCCCCACTAAGGTTAATTAAGGCGGTTGTTTAGATTCTATTTCTTCTGGAAGCACTGAAGAAATGGAAAGCATTAGTTAATCTGAAAGCTCCAATTTATAATATGGTATCTCTGAAAGAAACAAAAGTACAAGGTATTAATATAAATATAAATGTTCAAGTATGAACATCCTGTGGGCCAATGTGACAATGAGTAGAAAGAAACATACCAGATGTGATGAAACTTTAGTGCAGATTTTAAAATTTGCTTTGAGGCTTATATTTACTCATGTTGAAGATTCTCATCTCTTACATACCAAACTATGTTTTCAAATAAGGTGTTGATTTTTTTTCCCAAAGCAAATTATATAAAAGTGGAATTGGATTATAAAGTCAGTTGGTCCATTTCTCTATATAGTGATTCTTGGGAGTTGATTTTGCCCCTCACCTCTGGGAACAAAACATTTTTGTCATGACTGAGAGGATGCTGTGTGACAGGTAGTGAGTAGCAGTCCAATTGTAAAACCTGATGTCCTAATGGAATGCTATTATTGATTGCTGTTCTAGGCAGTTGTTTAGGTGTTGAGATAGTTATTAGCACAGTACAGAATTGCATAGCTAGTAACTACCCTAGGAGTTTGAAGATTACTCTGAAGTGGAACACAGGGGTTAGGTTTCATAAACAGATGAGACTTATTAAGTGCTGCCATTTGAGCAATGTTAATTCATTATCAAATTATAAACTAGTTGGCTTGCTTGGGCTCCAAGGATTCCAACCCTACCATATTGCCTTTGGGGGATACCTTTTGTGATGTATTTGACTACAAAAGCTTGCTTTACCCTTCTTGAAGTAAACTGTAGAAAAGGTGTATCAGTTGGAAAGGAAAAGGCTTAGAGTTTAATCTACATGAAAATGAATTTAAAGGAGGTTTAAGTGTTGGGGACTTTAGTAAACCACTTGTCTTTCTTGCATTTGTCCTTGAGGCCAATAGATGCTTTGTTTTAGTTCATCCAACTGCTCTCCTTAATGTGTTCTGGAGCATTTCCAATGAATGCTACAAGGTTAAGTTGAGGGCCTGGGATCTAGGGGAGAAACACAGCTTGTAGATGTCAGACAGCTCAGCTAAAGATTCAGGCGTCTCTGCTTTGGTATAGTTACTGAAACTAGAACTCTCCCAATAAATTGGTAGTTTTTATTGAGCTTTCCTTTACAAGAAAACCTGAGAATGTCTTCTGTTTGTCATGCCAGCCACTAGAGGGCAGAGTTGTCACAATTCCTGGACAGGTGTAATTTACTCTGAGTGGGACTGCAGGAAAAACATATTTGCCAGTGTTTATCGATACAGGAATTTATAAAATAGTGGCATTCCAACTTTATAGTACAGATTAGTCAGCAGAGAGGTGTGTTACAGTTCTCTAGGGGAGCCCATGAGATTCTGATTTGGTAGCGCTAGGATTTTCATACAGGTGTCTTAGATTTTGAGAAACACTGATTTAAATCAGAGACTGGGCATGCATTTTTGCATGATTGTCTTTTCTCTTGGGATTGCGAAGCAAAATGATTATTTTGGAGCAAATACTCAAGGATAGCAGGAACCAAGGATTAAGATATACTATAGAGTATTGGTTAATTTAAAGAAAGGTCTTTATCTAACATGTTTAAAAAGGAGACTCACTTTGTAAACATTCAAAAGCAAAGAAGCTACTAAAATTATGCTTTCACTTGACATTATATTTCTTTTTTTAAGATTTATTTATTTGAAAGGCACAGTTACAGAGGTGGGGAGGGAGGGAGGTCATGCTTTGCTCTGATTCTGAAAGGCTTTGAACAAAGTGCTAGGGAATGCTCTGTGTCCTCCTTTAAAAGGCTTCTGGGTAGTGAACTAAAATAACAGAGGGGAAAAAAACTAATCTTTATACAGTCTTTAAGTAGTCCTTTGTTTCATTTTACAACAACCCCAAAAAGTGAGTATTATCACAATTTCACAGTTAAATAAATTAAAACGCTGAGATATAAGGAAAGTGGCTCCAGGGCCATCTTTCATTTGTTGGTTCATTCCCCAAATAGCCATAACAGCCAGGCCAAAGCCCGGAGCCCAGAGCTTCTTCCGTATCTCTCACATGGGTGCAGGAGCCCAAGCACTTGGGCTGTCTTCTGCTGCTTTCCCAGGGAGCTGGATGGGAAGTGGAGCAGCCGTGACTGATCTATAACAGGTGCCAATGTGGGATGCCTGCATTGCAGGCAGCAGCCTAACCTGATGTGCCACAGTGTCAGCCCCTTGGCATTATATTTCAATCAATGAAGATCATAGATGCCTTAGACTACAAGTTTCTAACTTTTTTTTAATGAAATGTATTTCCTATGACAATCTCAAAATACCTCTAATTTTGACTTTTGGATGTCATGAGGACTCCATGCCTAATTGACATTGTAAGATATAGTGGTAGAGACCTCCTGAATAGTGTTTGTGTAATACTGGAATGATCGGTCAGTCTCTGTTTCTCTCACTCACTCACACATACACACACACAAAGGATGTAAGAAAATGTTTCTGAAACTAAAGGGCACACTTTAGTGTACTGGTTAAGTTGCCTACTAAGCAGCCTGCTTTCCACTTCTGAGTACCTGGGTTCTAGACTTGCCTCTAGTTCCTGACTCCAGCTTATTGCCAGTGTAGGCCGTGGGAACCAGGGTTGATGATTCAAGTAATTGGGCTCCTGCTTGCCACATGGAGACCTGGGCGTTCATTGCTTCTGGCTTAGGCCTTTGTGGAGATTTGAGAAGTGAATCAGCAGATGGGAGTGCTCTCTCTCCCTCTCTCTTTTTCTCAGTTTCTCTGACTCAAATAAATAAAATTTTAAAAAGTTAAAAGATAAAAATCTAGAGTATGTCATTCTATGTGAATTTTATAGAGAAGATGGTTTTACAGATAGTATGTTATTTACCATGAACTTAATTAGGGACACTTTAATAATCTACATCAAAATTATTAATTCAGCAGCCTCTTAGAGTTTATTTTGATATGGACATGAATTATTATACTTGAAGCAATCCTCCCAGGATAGAGACCTCTAAAAAGAGGTAATGTTTGAAGGTTCAGTAAATTTCCTGTTACGTTAAATTAACCACTTAGGAAACCTACTTATAGTTAAAATCTGGTGCGTACAGTGAAATGAGAATTTATGTATTATAATCATGGAGTATAGGACTGTGATACCTTCATTGTGGAGTATTGCTGTGGGTCACATAAGAAATTGAATACTTACAAAGTGGATGGCTGAGGACTAATCCAGAGTTCCCAAACTCTATTAGTTATAAGTGTGCAAAGAATGGATTTTCCTCCAACCCCCAGCACTGGGGCAACCAGGAATAACTTGGTAATAGAAATTCCTTGGTTGGTCATCACTGCCCCTTTATTGGTGTCCTGCCATGAATACATGTTTTCTGTTAGTGCCATTATGTGACAAAGTTGGGAATTCTTTCTAGATTCTGTTGTTCATAGTTTTATTATCTGTTGATCAATGTCTTCCAAAATATATCACATATGCTCTCTTGATTATTAACTAGAAATGATCTCATGCAGCAGCATTTATAGTATCTATTTTGGAAGGGCTTAAAAAGAAGTATGCAATTCCTTTTCTTCTTGCCCAAGGTGACTTAAAAATAGATTGAAAGACATCCAGACCATCATGTATTTTGTAATACAGTTGGGTCACTGCCGATCCCCAAGATAAATGTGTTTAAACAGAAGCTATCTCATTCATCAACAACCTCAGCTTTCATCCAAATTTATTTAATGATGATACAAGCCCACAGCACTGGTGTTGCAGTTCATCACCATGGAAGTGTTTCTGTCAACAAATCCTTGCTGTGCTATCATGAAATAGATTTAGCAGAGAATAATTGTGAAAGATTTCTTTTACTCTTGAAGATTTCTCAGTTTGCTGGGATGGCTAAATGAATTGTGTTTATAATCAATAATTGGCCGTAAAATTGACTGCATTGAATTAGTGGTTAAGAGGTTGTAAAAGAAAATGACATGTCTGGAATCATTTGAATTTGATTTGAGGACCAGCTTTGTCATTTAAAATGTTTCTCTGAAAGCTGCTGTTCTCTGCTCACTGGTATGGATGATGCTCAAGGTGACCTGTGAGCCTGGTATCAGAATTTGCATAACACTTGGGCTGAGCTTTTCTCACCTACCTTATAAATGACAACAATAATCACAGAAGAAATCCACAATATATCTCTTCCTTTAACTAACATACTATATGATTTTTTTAATGTACCTTTCCCATAACTTGTATTTATGATTATCTTTTGCTTTTATTCCTTGTTGAGAGGTTTAAAAAAAAAAAAAAACTTCTGAATACATTCTACTCAAAAGCAGAATAATAGCGGCTACATTAAGTAACTCAAACAGTTTTGGGAACCAGTAGGAAAAAGGAACAAAAATGAAGTTTTTGCTTTGAAGCAGAGTGTTCAAGAGTTTATGTCATAGTGGTTGTTTCCAGATTTTGATGTAGACATACAAGTGTATGATTTATGGGAGTTTTGGTTTGTGGTAGAAATACAGTCAACTCTTGATGTCCAGGTAACTTGTATTTTCAAATGTGCTTTCCCTGGTCCTCTATCACATTTCAAAGCTTTTTACTTTCACTGACAGTTCGTATGCACTGACAAAAAGCAAATGATCCTGTTATCAGTAAACATTAAATTTCTTATAAATGCTAAGCACTGGTGGGCAGCAGTGATACTGAAATACAGGCCAACCATGAAATTAGCTTGTCCCAGGAGATCTGATAGTTCACTTTAAAATCAAAGAAATGTAAATTTTTATTTGTTTCAATCACTTTCTCTTCCTCTAATATGTGATCAGAAGTTGACTGTATGAAGTAAATAAGTCCTATTTGTTTTTAAGGAAGAATTGATAGATGTTATCAACAGTAAATAAAATTCCATTGTACATGCAAAAAATATAACAAAATGAGCAAAAGAAAATTCAGCAAGCAATGGTAAAAATAACAAATTATTTACTGATTTATAATGTTAAAGTATTTCACCAAGACAAGTTGCAGTCAAATTAAAATGAGTTATGGAAAATGAAATACATAAAGATGTATTTATACAAGTGCAGACTAAATATTTTCCATATAGGTATGTAAATGAAAAGATATACAGTAAGTGCACACTTGATATGACTATGCAGGCAACAGTTAGTTTTTGATACTCTTGTATAGTTCATGCACAGGCCTTTCCAAGGTACAAGTTCAGTCAGTCTTTTGGGGATTTGGAGGGATGATTAAAAAAATTTTGAGTTCCTTGCAAGACTATCAGTATGGACTGGATGAGGGTGAGGATGGTCAGTTATATATATTACTTACTGTAATTTGTGATTGTCGAGGAAGAGGTGTGGTTGTTGGTGTGATAGTAATACTGCTGGTGACTTTATTGGTTGTTTTGTTTAGTGCCCCATTAGTTAAGTTTTGAGTTCGGTTATCCTGCAGTGGTGTTGAAGGACTGGCAGGTCTCACAGGGCTGGCCACCGCTTGCACGTAAGGACTTCCTAAGTGAATGTGGATTTTATTATCCTCAGTAGTTATCACACTTGAGCTATTACTATTTGAACGCTGAAATTGCCATGATGATTGCCGGTCTGGGGAGACTCTGAAAATTGCGTGCTTGGCACTGATTTCTATTGGGTCTGGGGAGCGTCCCTGCTCAGGAGAGCTAGCTGAACCAGTCACAGCCAAAACCTGAATCGGTGACATTGTCCTTTCTGGAGTTATAGAACCACATGACTCAGGGGTCTGCGCTCTGGCAAAGGTTGCCATGGCAACAGGGGACATGCCTTGCTCTAAATTCATGAGGCATTCAGTAGAGGTTTTGGACTTCACTGGTGTTATGGATGCATTCTGGAGGATGGTTATCCTTTGTTTTGGGGTGCCACAGTTTGGTATTACTGCAGTGCTTGTATAAGAGTGAGGACTCTCTGTGTTCGGACTTGTGATTTCAAGAGTGGCTGTGTTTTGGACATGGTCTGGAGTTACCTTTATATGAAGCGGCTGCCCAGGTGTGTGGCTGAGAACTAGATCTCCAGGTTGCACAAAGTTGCCATTGGGTTTAGTTTGTATTTTTCCATTCTGAGGATGGCCCTCCTTGGATTTCATCCAAGGAATCCATAGCTTCCTGTTAACAGGACAGGGAGTAGATGGATTGCATTTGAAGGACAGCACAGATTCTTCTTCATTAGGGTCCTCATCCCTGTCCTCACTTTCCTCATATAACTGACCATTGATGACTGCTCGTTCCAAAGGAATGAGGCTCTTGTAATCAGGTGGTTCATTATCTCCTGCTTCTGTTTGAACTTCTTTAGAAAATACTTGAGGGTCAGAGATTCTTCTTCCATTGAGACTAGGTCTAAGGCTCTTACTGAAGTGCCGGTACCTCTCTAACTCTTTAGTGAGATTTTCAATCTCTCTTCCCAAATCCCTGTTTCTGTTTTCTTGCTGATTTAGTTTCTTTTGCAGAACTGAATGATCTCCCTGGAGGTGGCATATTAGGTCCTCAGTTGCCATGTATTCATGAATTTTCTCTTTTAATGCATCCACTTCTCTGGAGAGGTGCCCTGACTTTGCTTCTTCTTCTTGAAGCTTTTTGAAAAGCCATTGTTCATGACTGGACTCTGTCTTTTCCGCTAACTTGTACTTGGCAAGTTCCATTTTAACGTGTTCCAGCTCCTCAGATAAAAATTGAGCTCTGTCTCGTTCATTAGTGTACCTTCGTTCTAAAGTCTCATATTCATCTTCTGTTTTCATGAGGTCATCCTCAATGGCTTTCATATCCTTTAGCTTCAGTTTCAGTCTTTCTACTTCTTGAGAGAGCTCTTTAATCTTATTGTTTTCCTGGTGTAATGCTGCTGCGGATTTACCAGAGTCTTGATTTAATTTGTTTTTTAGGAAATCTTTCTCAGTTGCTTCTAGTGATTGAAGCCTATTTTTCAGCAGATTAACTTTTGACAGGAGATCATTTCCTTTCTCTTCTTCTGCTTTCAGTTTGTTTTTTAGGTCATCTCTCTCCTTCGTTACACTGTACATCTTTTCTTCCACATCAGTTTTGGACTTGAGGGCCCTTTTAGTTTCCTCAATTAATTTCTCAGTTACTGTTGTTACTTTATTTTGCTCCACTTGAAGCTGAGAAGAAGCAGCTTGTAACTTATCTTCAGTTTGCTTTAGTTTTTCACTCATTGTTTTCCGTTCATCTACGAGCATCACAGTTAACGTTTTCAGTTTAGTTAAATCCTCTTTTAGGGTAAATTCTGTCTTTTCCAGTCGACTTTCAATGGCTTCTAGCTCTTTGATCCTCATTTTCAAACTCTCAAGTTCTTGAGACAACTGCTTTGTGGTCATTCTTTCTTTTTCTAAATTGCATTTCAGAGAGTAGCATTCTTGTTTGCTTTTGTTGAAAGCATCTTCTAATTTTTCCAGAGCCATAATCCTTTTATTGAGTTTTTCAACCTCTAGCTTAAAATCTTTACTCTGTGCTGTTTCCTTCTCGAGCCTCTTGTTGAGATCTCGGCATTGCTCCTCCATTTTTATGAGCTCTTCATCTTTCCCTTCCATATCGAGCACGCGTTTCCTGAGCTCTTCCACCTCAGCCATGATCCCAGCATTTCCGCATTCTCCCTTGTTGATTTTTTCTTTTATGTCTTGTAGTTCCTCCTCTGCTTTTCGTAAAGACCTGTTTGTCTCTTCTAACTCATCAATTTGCCGGCTGAGTGCTGCCAGCTTTTGTCGGAGCTGGCGATTTTGACTGTCCTCATTGGTGAGCTTTGCCATAATTGTCTCTTGGTTCTGGTGGAACTTTGTGGTCTGTGTTTGCAATTCTTCTTCTAGTCTGGTTGCCTTCCGCTCTTCTTCCTGAACTCTGGCTTCAGCAAGGACTAGTTTAGCATGTGTTTCCTTTGCACTTGTGGTCAACTCTTGGATTTTCTGTCTTTGAAGGGTGAGCTGCGCTGTTAGCCTTTGTTGTTCATCCACCACCATTAAAGCAAAAGATTTCAGCTTGGTCAGCTCCTCTTTCAGGGCAGTGATCCGCTTCTCCTTTTCTTGCTCTTTCTTCTCCTGGGACTCAGTTTCTTGATCAATCAGCTTCTTTAATCTGAAACATACAAAAGCACATTCTGTCTTGTGATTGGTGCTTTAGTTAACTCATTTGCTGCTGTGATTAAACATTTAGACAGATTTTAGCAATTCATGCTAAGGAGTTCCTGTTTGATGAGGGAGGGAATCTTGATAAACAGGCATCTTGTTTATTTATTTGGCTACTAACAATTAGTAACAGAGCAAGAATTATTTGGCTTACAAATTGCGGGCATAACATGTAATCAAAAGGCAGTCTAGCCTGAAGGCTGTGAAAATAGGCATAAGCTTGAGATTCAGTTAGATCTGGCTTGAAGACTTAACCTACTCTTAACAGCTGATTAACCTGGGCAGTTAGTTATTAAACATCTCTAAACTCAAATTTTCTCATGGAAACTAGGGACAATGATTACATTAACCTCAGGGGCTTTTTATGAAAATTAAATGAGATAATTCATCTGTGATTCTCACAGTCCTGGCTCATGGCAGATTTGATGAGTGTTCATTGTTGCTGCTATTTCTTTTTTATTATTATTATGGTTATGTTTATCAAATGGTTTTCTTGAACCTGTTAAAATATGTGTTGCATTAATCTTTGTGTGTTCAACTCCCTGATTCTTAGTTAAGGTAAAATTGTATTCACATTGCTTAGAAGTAATTTACTTCACAGATAGACCACTGTGTCAGTTAAAGTTAGATTTACATTAGCATGATGCTAGACTGTACATATATGCTTATCCTCATGGTATATAACAGTTAAATAAAGGGAACAGAGAAGCATCTGAGTGAATTTGGAGTTTTTATAACATCTGGAAATAGCCTGGGGTTTGTTAGGACAGAGTTTATTGATGAGAGTCTAATCCAGGAAACCCTGAAGGAGAAACTTTTACCAAGAATGTAATGATTCCTTCCTAAATGATGACTGTTACAACATGCTATTTTTTCTTTTATGTTTTAAATTTGTCAGCAAAACGAGGGCATTTTACATGACGAGTATAAACTATCTCTTCCCTTGGTAGTGAGGTCATAGTTTTAAATTTGTGGCATTCTTAATTACACTGGAATGAGCTGATTATAGAGGGTGTGATTACAGCTCTACAGTATTGTTACACAGAAGTGAAAACAGAAAAGATAAACGTTTATAAATATTTGCTTAATGATCAATCATTAAAGGTTTATAATGCTATCCATATATCTTTACTATTAGGGATGAATTAATTATCCAATGAATGTATTCTTGTGACATAACTTTCTTTTAGAAATTTGTTTAAGGGGGCCGGCGCCGTGGCTCACTTGGTTAATTCTCCTCCTGGGGCACCTGCATCCCATGTGGGTGCCGGGTTCTGGTCCCGGTTGCTCCTCTTACAGTCCAGCTGTCTGCTGTGGCCCGGAAGGGCGGTGGAGGATGGCCCAGGTGCTTGGGCCCCTGTACCGCATGGGAGACCAGGAGGAGGCACCTGGCTCCTGGCTTTGGATCGGTGCAGTGCGCCAGCCATAACGGCCATTTAGGGGGTGAACCAACAGAAGGAAGACCTTTCTCTCTGTCTCTCTCACTGTCTGTGACTCTACCTGTCAAAATTAAAAAAAAAAAAAATGTTTAAGGATTTGAGGAGTCATTTTCAAAGGAAACTAATTTGGGGCAGTCTTGAAACAGTCTTGTCTTTTTTTTTTTTTTTTTTTTTTTTTTTTAAGATACTAATCTGCTCTTTTCTGTAATTATACTACACCAGAGGAACATGTCTAAAACAATTATATAATGTAAGAATTCCCAAATGTTTTTGTGAGGAGGATCCACTTTTAGTTTTTCCTGTTTTGAAACCTGACAGGAGGCTGGCCCAAGGACTGTGGCCTGTGAAATTCAGAAAAGCTGGGCAGGATGCTGGGGTGGAGTTGATGATGATCTTCATCCATAGTACTGGCAAGAGGCTTGCCCATGGCTTCTGGCTGGGTCTCATTCCTTATTGAGATACCTGGGAGCCTGGGTGGAGGACCATGGTAGCAGCTTCCTGAATGGTCGGGGGACATGACAACCCGGTGTCAGGGTCCATGGGGAAACCACTTCCATGGAGAAGAGTTAAAGAAGCTTAGGCAAAATGCTGCTTCTTCCCACCTAAGCATTAGAATCGGACTTAATGGGTTTTTTTTTGTTTTTGTTTTTTTAAGATTTATTTATTTGAAAGGCAGAGTTACAGAGAGGCAGAGAGAGAGAGAGAGAAGTCTTTCATCCTCTTGTTCACTCTGGCTGCAACTGCCAGAGCTGCACGGATCCAAAGCCAGGAGCCAGAAGCCTTCTCCAGGTCTCCCACGTGGGTGCAGGGGCCCAAGGACTTGGGCCATCTTCTACTGCTTTCCCAAGCCATAGCAGAGACAGCAGAGAGCTGGATCGGAAGTGGAGCAGCTGAGACTAGAACCAGCGCCCATATGGGATGCCGGCACTGCAGACATCCCACTACGCCAAAGCGCTGGCCCCAGAAATTAATGGTTTAGACAAAGCACTGAGCATTACTGCAGTGAAACAATTTTCCCCTCTCTAGATCACAGTTCTTACAGTTTTATTACAGTTTCACAAAAGCTTTTTATGATTTCTTTGAATCTTATTAAGTAATAGCTTACACTATTTCATTTTTATGAGAAGGGGGATGTTTTGTTGGGACATAAGGGAGGGAAGATTGTTTTTCAGTATAATGAAAAGAGCATTAAAATAGAATTGTGATTAATAAATCTTGGCAGTGCAATAACAGACAAAAAAGGTTTAATTTTAGTTGCCTCCATTGTGTTCAGTGTTTTCAGCCACAGCATCTTTTTCATTGTTTCTGTAAATTGGCTGGCATCCCCCTCTTCTACACAAGTTCTGTCTTATAGGGTAGACACTGGGAACATAAAATTGACTACTCAAATATGGCATTTTAAGTTTTTCTGTATAACCTTTTCCCCAATAACTTGGTGTTTCCTCAGGCCACTCCTATGAGTGCACCATAGGATAGTAAGAGCTAGTGTGGTAAAGCCTGTCAGGAACAGAAATGGGCATGTTTACACAGGAAAAACTACACCTTTAGCCATCAACCCAGGACCAGGAACACTTGAGAACTAAGGGCAGGAGGGCCTGCTGGAACTTTTTCAGAGCCAGTTCCATGCTTGAATGCTGTTCTGCATTGTGTGGTTGTGTGCATGTGTGTGAGAGAGCGCAAGAGAGAGACCGATTATGCAACTGAATTTAGAAGAATTAGCACTTCTTCTGATTAGTGGTAAATGGGCTTACCCTAAATCACTGTCTCTTGCCTTGTATTCAGGAGCATTTGAAGGTTGAAGGTTGAGGTTAGTTGTTTATGGTCATATGGTGTTGAGGCTCCTTAGCCCAGCTTCCTTCGAGTAGGAGTTGATTTTAGACAAAATAGTAATTTAATTTTCAGCTCCTAGATGACACCAAATCTGTTGGTCCTTGGATGAATTCCTAATATCAAGGAATCCTATTTGTATGTCAGATGATTCCCTGGAAATGAGATTCTAGCTGAATATTAACTTAGCTAGTTTTTTTTTTTTTTCATTACTGATTATATACCAGTCTGTGGATATAACCTATATTCCTGACTTACTTGGCATCCTTTTGTTTTTTTTTTTTCTTTTAGAGAATCTCAGGTAGGAGGGCATGACTAAATTAGCTAAAATCCATTCACATTACTGAAAAAGAAAATTTTTCAAAATGTGTTCCATAGATGGCGGGTCAAAAACTTCATTTTCACATAAAAAAGCAATAAATAAATGGAGTTCCAAATGTGATTTTCCTTACATAACCCAAAGATGAAAATATAGGTGACTATATATTTGATACCCTGCATACAGTGGTACCTCAGCATGGAAGGGGCTGGTGCTGTGGTGCAGCAAGTTAAAGTCATGACCTGCAGCACCGACATCCCATATGGGCACCAGTTTGAGTCCCAGCTGCTCTAATTTCTACTCAGCTCCCTGCTAATCCACCAGGGAAAGCAGTGGAGGATGGCCTAAGTGCTTAATCCCCTGCACCCACATGGGAGACCTGGAGGAAGCTCCTGGCTCCTGGCTTCAGCCTGGCCCAGTGATGATCGTTGCAGCCATGTGGGGAGTGAACCAGTGGTTGGAGGTTCTCTCTCTCAGTCTCTCCTGTATCTCGGTAACTCGGCCTTAAAAATAAATATAGTCTTTTTTTTTTTTAAAAATAAACAATAAAAATTTAAAAATTAAAAGTTTATGGAAATGGAATTAAAAGATAATTTTGTTTTGGTGTATAAAGGAAAGCTTTCTCACTTGATGGTAAGGATGGAATGTAATTCTTTGAGAATCACTGAGTACCTTCTGCTGGGGTCATATAGGCCAACACCCTGCAGGTATTAATGCCAGTGCTCTGCTGCCAAGCACTAAGCTACGTCTATATACTTGTAAGTTTACAGGGTTTAGGATTACCTTCAGTTTAGGGCTATGAAAATTGAGGCTTAACAGGTTGGGAATGAACAAAGCTTGTGCCATTTTCCCATATCACATTGCCTCTCCAACAAAGAACCCAAATTATTTTAACTTCTGCCAAAGAATCTAAAAGTCCTCATTAACAAATGAGACAGCCAAATCTGTCATTCTTTCAGGAAAAGACTGACTTCATTTGTCAACTTAACTAAATGTGTAAATACACATCCCTCTGGCAAGAGATGAGGCATAGAGACTTGCCCTGAATTGTCCCCAGATGAAGAAACAAAGCAGTGTTCTCTCCATTTGGGTCTGAAGCTGCTGCTGCTCTTCTGCTCTCATGGGACTCACAGGGTTAAGGCTGCCTGTAGTTGTCCATTTGGTGCCTTGAAGACGTTTCCAACCCAGGAAGATGTACTTGGTAAAAGTTTGTTAAGTGAGAAAAAAGCTCTTTGAAAGGATCATTGGGAAAGGAGAACTCATAGAACACAAACACTTTTTCTGGCAGATCAGTTTTAGAGAGTATATGTGTGTATATGTGCAGATTTGATTCCCTTAAAGCGCTCCATGTCTTTGCAGATCCTCCAGAGTATATGTTCCCCAGTTTTAAGATTACTGTTTTAGAGTATTTATATTCATGTTCAAATACTGACACCACAGGATTATAGGAACATTCACTGAATCCTATCCAATAAAAACAGATTGTGGAAGCTGGTTTTATGGACATAAATGTGATATAATTAAATCCAAACTGGCTGAAAGCAATGCTTATTACAGCTTTTCTTTAGAGTTTCTATTATGGCATAGAATTGTTATAACTTACTGTGGTTTATCACTATTATTATGTACAGTACCAGTTCCTTGGTTTTTTTTTTTTTTTTCTTCAAAAACATCACATCTGTCATCTTGAATGTTCTTTGGTACTAACCATAATACTGGTTCTTCATTACAAATTACATATCCAGAGGGTCTTTTCAGTTTTTATTTATATACACATATGTGTGTCTGTATTTTGTCTCCTCTATGTGAGATATTGTTGGTAATATGCATCATATAACACATATTAAACAGATGACATGTATAAATGCTATAATGCCAGTCACATACAAGAATTTATCTTACAGTTCTCACTACTTTAGATTTTTGTTTATTTATGTACATCATAATCAGCCCTATTAAAATATAAACTTATTGAGAACAAGGCAAGTGTCTAAGTATCTGATTCATTTATATCTTCTACAGTGTCTGCAACAAAGCCTTTACACATGGAGGGAAACAAATCAGTGTTTTTGAATTAATAAAAAAATGAACAAAAACAGACCATTCTGTGAAGAAATCCTGTAAAATTGTTCTAAGTAGTTTTATTTGTTTTTGAAGAGGATACTCTGGTGTTAATCATGTACATGGTTTTAGGCATTTCTGAAAATGAAGTATAAGTAAGTTCCCCATCAATGTTCTCTTATGTACATTATTAAGTCTACCTTGTTTTCTGTTTTGTTGTTTTTAGATTTATTTATTTATTTAAAGGCAAAGTTACAGAGAGATGGACAGGCAGAGAAAGAGGGATCTTCCATCTGCTGGCTCATTCCCCAAATGGCTGCAGTGGCTGAGACTGGGCCATGCAGAAGCCAGGAGCCTGGAATTCCATTCGGGTCTTCCATGTTGAGGGGTGAGAGTGGAGGGAAAAGCCCACGTACTTGGGCCATCTCCCACTGCTTTCCCAGGCTTATTAGGTGTGAGCTGGATCAGAAGCAAAGCAGCCAGGACTTGAAGCAGTGTGAGCCTTAGAATAGCTCCTTCTCTCTCCCCTTAAGTTCCTGCATTAGAACTCTTGTCTGCCTGCATGTTTGAGGAGAACATGGATGGCAGGCAAATGTCCACATTCTAGCCCATCACTTTCCTTTGGTTATTTCAACTCTTCAAATAAAGATGAGGTTCTTCAATTTCCTTAGAGTCTACAGCGGTACTGGACAATAGGTTTGTTTATTACACAAACAACAGGCTATTGACAAGTGAACTTGCAAAGGAAATATTCATCAGTGAAGGTACTTCAAAATGTTCATGGAAAACAGAATTTTAAGTTTATTTTGATGCTAAAAATGAAGTCATACATTTTTTCATAGTATGCATTACCCATGAACTTTTTAATGTACTTTCGTATAATCTGATGACACTAACACATCAGTTATGTTTCTACTTTTACAAATTTTTTTTTTTTGACAATTGACCCATATAAATAAGCTTAGGGTGATTATCAAGCAGTAAAATCAATTCCACAAGCCATTAATGACACTGTACTCTTTCCATTAGCTGCAGAAATCAATTTGTAAATATTAGACAACTTCAAAGTTCTTAGCTTCTTATCTGTCATTTTAAGAAGACAAATACTCCACTGAATTCATGAGATGGTTCTTGAATTTAAAGTGTCTGATGTTACGAATATGGCAAGAGTTTTCTTCATTGTATTTATAGATGACAGAGGACTATGGTTAGTAATCGAGCTGTACTGAGATGAACAGGAGAGGGAGGGTTTTGTTCTCAAAGAGTTTGCAGGCTGTTAGGAAATAGAAGATAGTTTCAGCATGATTTAAAACAGGCTATGAAGCAAAAGTTGTCAAGCTTTTAGGTTTTATGATCTTTTTATACTCTTAAAAATTACTGAGGAGTCTAAATAGCTTTTGAATGTGTAGGTTTTATCTATATGTATTTACTATATTAGAAAATCAGATTAAGCTTTTTAAAAACGTTTTAACAAAGAAATCCATTATAAGCATATTCTTATGACAATTTTTTTTTTTTTAAAGAACAAATTGAATGAGAAGAGTTGCATTGTGTCAGATTTCTGCAATTTCTAATGTCTGGCTTACTTGGAGACAGCTGTTTCCTCAGATATGTTTTTACACATGCCAATAGTTGCAGAACATTGATGTCATTACACATCATGTAGCCTCTGGAAAACTGCTTGTATACTTCTGAGAGAATGAGAATGCAGATTGTTTGATAATGAAGACAGCTTGACCTTGCACCTCTTAAATTGGGCCATGCTTTAGGAACTATTTCTCTGGAGGATAGACAATTGAAACATAAATGGTGGGGCCAGTGTTGTAGAGTAGTGGGTTAGGCTAGCATCCTTTATCGGAGCACTATTTCAAGTCCTGGTTGCAATGCTTCTGATTCAACTCCCTACTCATGTGCCTTGGAAAGAAGCAGAAGATGTTCCAAATGTTTGGGCCTCTGCAACTCATGTGGGAGACCTAGATGGAGTTCCTGGCTCCAGGCTTTGTCCTAGCCCAGCCCTGGCCATTGCGACCACTTGGGTGAATCAAGTATTGAGTGGACCAGTGGATGGAAGGTGTATCTCTTTGTCTCTCTCTGTCTCTCTCATTCATTCTTGCTGTCACTCTCTCTCCTTGTCTCTCTGCCTTTCAAATAAATAAATCTTTTATAACAACAACACCACATAAATGGCAAGTATATTCTCCAGAAAAGCTTTGGGTTTATGCTGTCACTCTGTGTTCTGCTCTTACTAGTCATAGTCCTTTGCTTCATTCTGATGAAGTCCTCAGATTCACTGGTTTAGTCACTGCTTTGATGTTTCCATCAATAAAAAAAGCCAGTTGTTTGCTGCCCACAAATAGATAGAAGCTTCCCTGCCTTCAAATTTCCTCCTTCCTATTCTTTAGCAAAATCCTGAATGACAAAACCATCTCCACAAAACATTGTGTTTTGTTTGAAACCACAATTTGAAATGAAAGCATGGAAAGCTCTGAATTGCCTGGTTTTTAAGATAGGTTCATCCAGAGTGATATGCAGTTCCACTGACATTTAGTTCATTTCAGATCCTTTTGAAACAAGTACAGTGAGCACAATGAATACAATGAGCCCCATATGTGAGATACTGCTTATTTGTTAGTTTACCTTTTTCTTTCAAAACCTACCTATATACTTAAAAAGACCAAAACTGTTTCTAGCTTATAGTTTCTCTATTTAATAGCCAAATAGTTTGATGACACCAAAACCTGTTTGGTCTTCAGATGTTTGAAATACTGCTAACTTTCATCCTAGTTCTAAGTATGTACCTTTTACTTTGATGAGCTTCAATTCTTGTATTTGTTTTCATTGCTTCAGAGCTAGTTTAATACATTATTTTTTCTTTCTTACTTACATGTTGATTACTATACAGAAAATTGTATTCATGACATTACTTTATTCATTTTCGTATCTCCTCTCATGGCTAAATTTTGGTAGTTTGGTTATGATTTTTTTCCCACTCTAGCAGTTTTTGTCTAATGGTAATTTTAATAGTTGTATTGTGTTGATAGCACTAATGTTCCTAGTTAAATAATCATGGAGTTGTAGTAGTTTGTAGATTAATTGCATGGAATGTATGGGAAAGCTTCCTTAATTTGAGATAGATTCATGGTAATTAGGCCTATAATTTACATTCTTATTCTGCACCCTGCTTTTTTCAATGGGACTTTTCAGAAGCACTCATAAAAATAGCTATGACCAGTCTTTTTTATTCCTTATATGCTGCTTCCTTTTATTTTTCTCACAAGTCAAAGGTTTTGTAAAAATTATAGCTACAGCATACCACAGCCCTAATGTAATGTTCAGTTCATTTGACTTGGTCAGCAAGATCTAGAACAGTAACACTTTTTTTGGCATCTGCTAGCTGAATATGAGTGTACATCTGTGTCTGCTTTATGTCCTTGTTACTGAAGATCCTGTCAACATCATTGAGATCATTGAGAGACATCATTAATGGATCTAGCTTCAACTAGCTGGGTTACTATTCTCCTTTATGATGAAACAAAAATAAGGCATGAAATGATGAAGGAATCTTTAGCTTGGTGTCAGAGGAATATGTGATAAAAATGCGGCACTGAGAATAAAGACTTTGTCATCTGAACAATCTTGTTTGTCTCCCCAGAGGTCAGGGGAACTAGAATAATAGATGCAAATAATCAAATGGTCTATTGATTATAAAGAGCTTGGGAGCTGTTGGCAGAGAAACTAGATTCTGAGAAGAGCTTATGGAATCTCCAAATTGAGCAGAGGGTCCAGGATTGGGACAAATCTTGCTCTTTTAAAAGCAAAGAACAAGCTAACTGAGACAAAGGGGCTCCTACAAAGAAAAACTGCTAAAAGATGAGATTCCAGAACTTGAAAATGCAACTCTGTGTGCCCAAAGCACAGAGCTTGGTGTAATGAAGCTACAAGGAGACTAGCTGCATCTTAACACCAAAGGAGGTATTCCTGGGTCCTGGGCTGGGAAAGATAGCCTGCACAGCCTAATCTAAAAGGTAGAGACCTGAAAAGAGCTCAGGCTGGGTTTGGGAAAGGAAATGGGAACTAACAGGGCAGTGACAATAAGGACAGAATGTGTAAATCTATACCAGAGTAAATACTTAGAGCCTGGATTATATTTATCCACTTTTATGCTGTTGGTAAGTTAGGGAGCCTTCTTGCGAGGACCTTTAGATGGTGAAGGTTCATTTAATACCATTAATGTGCCACACCTCATCCCCAATTTTTATATTTAATATTAAAAAATATATTAAAATAGATTTTTGCCCTTTATGCAGATGAATTTTTGCCTTGTTTAAATATATTAGAGCTATCAAGAAGGAGCTTTTTAAAAACAGTAACAGTGAATACACTACTATGCTAGAGATGCTAATCATTTTTAAAATTTTTCTCTCACCCATTCCTCAATTGAAGTTCTTAATTATATAGAAAATATTCCTCAAATAACAGTTCTTTATTTTTTGCTGATTTTATATTTTGATTGCTGCTATGCCAAAAACAAAATAACAACAACACTATCCTAATTTGAACAAATTGAGATTTTAGGTCATTGCCATCATTGTCAGACTAAAAGCTTCAGGTGGATGTCTCCCTGATTCTTCAGGGCCTATCTAGGCCTACCCCATACAGCAATGATGCCTTCCCTTGCCTGCCCTGTCCTCTAAGGAGCAACTTTCAAAAGGTGCTCAGCATGTAATGTCTTGGGTTACCCGATGTGTGTTCCTGTATTTCTGATAATGTCTCCTGCTACCTGTCATGCAGAGTCACCTTTGAGTGGGGGATGGTGATGGTGTTTTCCAGTTTGTCCTCAGGTTCCTAACACTTTCATTGTTTATCAGTCTCTCCATTCCTCCTTCCCCTTTCTACAGTTGATTCTCTAGTCTCTTATCTGTATTCTTCTGTATCTTGTCCATTTGCCTCATGGTAGCCTTCTTTAGAATGTGGTTGTCCCTACTTCCCTCATAGAAGATAGCAGTAAACAGTGAAGGCAGCTGAGTGACAGGAGAACAGGTTCATGACTGACAGGGAGCATGTTCCCTCATCAGCACCTGAGGACCAATGGGGAAAAGGCACTGGAATAATAGGAGAGAGGAGGGTGGTACAGGGTAAGAGACCAGACTCAAAGAATTCAGCCTTTAGAGGTGAATTTAGCTTCCTCACTTTTATCTTGTGTGACTTGAGCAAGCAGTTTAACCTATAAATCTCATTTTCCTCTGTAAACTGTAGATAACACCAGAGCCTCCCTCACAGTAGTGTTGTTCTGAAGATTAAATAAAAACTAATCTATAAAAAACTCTTAACATACTGCCTGGCCTGGTACATGTCAGTAGTCATTAAAGGTAGGGATGGTAAGTGACAGAAGAGTAGATTATTTAGTTCTTAGCACCAAAAAATGCTATGTGAGATAATAAATATGTTAATTGGCTTGATTGAACAATTCCCCAGTGTACAGAAATATCTACGTGTCATGTTGGGGCCAGGCATTTAACCTAGAGATTAAGACACCTGTGCTGCATATCAGAGTAATTGAGTACATGGGCTTGATTCCCAGCTCTGGCTCCTGACTCCAGCTTCCTGCTTATGCAGAACCTGGGAGGCAGCAGTGATGGCTCAGTTAATTGGGTTCATGTGGGACAGACCTGACTGAGTTCTGGCTTCAGCACTGTTATCAAACACTGCCTGCCCCACCACCTCCCCTGCCATCCTGCAGGCCTTTGGCAATTGAACCTTTGGGTGGAAGTGCTCTCTGTTTGGACCTATCTGACTTTCTAATAAGTGAAAATTAGAAAGAAAAAGGCAAGATAATGAGAAATACATACTAATTTATTTTTAAGACATTATAGGCCATAAATATACAATTTTTCTTTTCAATTAAATATAGAAATAAAAACAATAATAAATAAAAGTACTACTTGCAGCCGGCGCTGCAGCTCACTTGGCTAATGTGGAGCCGGCACCCTGGGTTCTAGTCCTGGTTGGGGCACCGGATTCTGTCCCGGTTGCTCCTTTTCCAGTCCAGCTCCTGGGAGTGCAGTGGAGGATGGCCCAAGTTCTTGGGCCCTGCACCCGCATGGGAGACCAGGAGGAAGCACCTGGCTCCTGGCTTTGGATTGGCGCAGTGCACCAGCTGTTTGCAACCATTTGGGGGGTGAACCAATGGAAAACGAAGACCTTTCTCTCTCTCTCATTCTCTCACTGTCTAACTCTGCCTGTCAAAAAAAAAAAAAAAAAAAAAAAGTGCTACATGCTTGCCATATTAAAAAAAAAAGAAAGTAGGATGGTGAGGCAACATAGAAGAGACTTTAGCTCCAACGGCTATCCTGAAGTAGGGATCATCCCAGGGAAGAATGCTCAGAATGCATGCTCAGAATGCATACTAGAATGAAAGACATTATCACATAATCTGATTACTGTGATCTCCCTTCAGGCTGTCCATGGGTCTTTCCAACTGTGCTCATGGTTAGCCATAGTGATTGTCATTTCAGGTTTCCCATCTTGGATTGAATAATTCTCCTGGTAGGGCTGTCCTGTTCATTCATGTAGGATTTTTAGCAGCATCCTTGGCCATTACTGAATGCCAGAAGTGGCTCAATATCCCCATTCCAACAACTACTGATAGGGATGATGTTCCCTGGGAGATAAAATCAAATCTAGTTGAGGATCACTATTTTAGGGCCCGTTTAATTTTGGGGGAGACTTTAGTTAGATCTCCTTGTGTTGTCTCTGGCATTCACATTTCCTCTTCATTATATGCTGCTCAAATGTATTTAAGATCAGCCACTATTTCCCATTTCTCTTTTGTTCACAGATCTACTCCACTGCTCTCCTCCCTTCCTGGAAGAGAATGATGCTTTGAATGCCCAATATCCAGTGAAGTGCCAGCATATCAGAATGGGTGCTGACAGCTGACTTTCTCAGAGCCTTTCTTATATTCTGCTCAACTTTTACCCTTGATTTGCATTCTTGAGTGTGAACATACACTTCGTCTGCTGGGTTCAGATACTCTTAGTCTTTTACTGTGTTTAATATTGCTGGATTTAGTTTCCTTAATCAAAGCCATCAATAGTCTTTGAGGATATTTTATAATGTTTTTTGAGCTCTAAAGAAGAAAATACAAAAGCAACAAATTGAAGGATATCTAAATTGCCTGAGAAACTGCCGTATAATTAAACTTTGCATTTTATTTGGGTTCTTTTAACTCCTTAAGAAATCTGAAGTCCAGTGCTGGATTTTAGATTTGTAATCCTAAATATGTAATTTATATTTTAAAATTTGTATATTAATGAAGAGTCTTCCTCCCACCTCATCCTTCATCTCCCCACTGTAAACACTGTTTCTTACATGTTCTCTAGAGTTGCTTTATGAGCAAACAAGCAAGTACAAATAATGATTCTTACTCTTTCTCTTACATAAAACAGCTTATTATAAACATTTCTCAACACCTTATTTTTTTCAGTTAAACAGTTCTTAGAGACCTTTCCATTAGATCAATGCTCTTAAACTAGAGAAGAGGGAAACAGGGCACTGTGTTACGGTGGATAAAGCCACTGCCGGTGGCACTGGCAACCCATGTGGGTGTTGATTTAAGTCCTGGCTGCTCTACTTCCAGTCCAGCTCCCTGCTAATGCACTTGGGAAAATAGCACCCATGTGGAAGACCTGCATAAGGCTCCTGACTTCTGGCTTCAACCTGGCCCAGTCTGGCCATTGTGGCCATTTGGGGAGTGGACCAGCAGATGGACGATATTTCTCTTTCTCTCTCTTTAACTCTGCCTTTCAAATCAATCAATTTTTTAAAAAAGGGAAATAAAAATCAACATGGTAACTAAATCTTTACAACTTCATGGCTAAAAAATTTTTGATTTGTAGATTTTTAAAACTTTATTTATTTGAGAAGCATAAAGATTGGTTCATTTCCCAATTGCCTGCAATGACTGGGACTGAGCTGGACCAAAGCATTCCATCCAGGTCTCCTGCATAAGTGGCAAGAACCCAATTACTTGAGCCATCATTACTGCCACCCAGAGTCTACATTAGCAGGAAGCTGGAGTCAAAAGTCAAAGAGTTGGGTACTGAACCCAGGGACTCTGATGTAGAGTATAGATATCTTAACCCTTAGGCTAAATACCTTCCCGTAAATTTATAGATTTTTAAAGTGAAATTACTTGTACAGGAATCATATACTTTTGCAATCTTGAAATTTTTTATTACTAAGATAAATTATAATAGTAAGATTATCTGAATACTGGCAGCACCTTTGTTATATATCTGTTTTTACAATGTCTGTGTATAGCACCTGCATTATTTTCTTAGTTGAGAAACTGAGGTCCAGACAGAATAAAATCCTAAGTGAGATTATCATTGTGGTAGCCCTGGGACTGGCAAGAATACTCAAATTCATAGTGTGTGCATTGGTTTACAGAGAGAAAAAAAAAAACCAGTATATTGAAGGTCTACTCTGTGCACTTGATCTCACTTATCTTTATAACAACCTTATTGGGTAAATATTACATTCCCATTTTACAGATAGAGAATCAAAAAGCTATAATTTAGAGAAATTACATAATTTACCAAAGAGTACAAATAGCCAGATCAAAATAAAAATTCACTAAGCCGGCGCCGCGACTCACTAGGCTAATCCTCCGCCTTGCGGCGCCGGCACACAGGGTTCTAGTCCCGGTTGGGGTGCCGGTTCTGTCCCGGCTGCCCCTCTTCCAGGCCAACTCTCTGCTGTGGCCAGGGAGTGCAGTGGAGGATGGCCCAAGTCCTTGGGCCCTGCACCCCATGGGAGACCAGGATAGGCACCTGGCTCCTGCCATCGGATCAGCGCCGTGCACCGGCCGCAGTGCGCCTACCGCGGCGGCCATTGGAGGGTGAACCAACGGCAAAGGAAGACCTTTCTCTCTGTCTCTCTCTCACTGTACACTCTGCCTGTCAAAAAATAATAATAATACTGACTGCAAAGCTTTTGTCTTTACAGAGTTAGAAAACCCAGACACTGTGTTAGCCTCAAAAGAATTTCCTCTTTCTCACATCCCTTGTTTCTGGTGTTCACTTGTTTTTCCCTGCACTCTGTGTGCCCTCCTTCTTGGCTCTGTGACCCCTCTACAACTCTCCCCTGTGCTCCCTCTTCTCCAGCCACACCAGCTTCCTTGCTGTCCCTCAAACACAATGACCTCTGTGTGTTTGTACTGGCTGTCTCCCCAGGGAGCCACCAGACTCTCCCTCATCTCTTCTAACACTATCTGGTACACTACATTTTATTTACTTTTGATTAATGTCTGTGTCTTCATGCAGGTAAAGGCATGTGTGTGTATATGTGTACATGTACATTTTAATCAATGATTGGTCAGTCACTGGTCTGTTTTATTCAGTGCATTATTTCCAGCTTGAGAACAGTCCCTGATATTTAATTGATATTCAATAAACACTTGCTAAATATTTGAACAAATACTTGCTCTGCTTTTGAACTAGGTACAATGTTAGGAAATAAGTGTATAACTATAAATGAGACACATGTAGTAGTCCCTCCCTTCTATAGTTTGGGAATAACAGCATTGGTTGAGCAACTATTATATGTCATATGCTATGTTAGTCCAGGGAATTCTCATAGGAAGCAGGTATTGCTGATTTCATTTTGTAACTTAGGCTCCTAGAAGTTAAATAATTTGCCAAAGATCCTACTTAAAACTGGCAAAGCCAAAATGCCAATATGGCCGGCGCCGCGGCTCACTAGGCTAATCCTCCGCCTTGCGGCGCCGGCACACCGGGTTCTAGTCCCGGTCGGGGCACCGATCCTGTCCTGGTTGTCCCTCTTCCAGGCCAGCTCTCTGCTGTGGCCAGGGAGTGCAGTGGAGGATGGCCCAAGCCCTTGGGCCCTGCACCCCATGGGAGACCAGGAGAAGCACCTGGCTCCTGCCATCAGATCAGCGCGGTGCGCCGGCCGCAGCGCGCTACCGCGGCGGCCATTGGAGGGTGAACCAACGGCAAAAGGAAGACCTTTCTCTCTGTCTCTCTCTCTCACTGTCCACTCTGCCTGTCAAAAAAAAAAAAAAAAAAGCCAATATGATTTTTACTCAGTTCTGTTTCTCATTATCAACAAATACATACATACACTCATCTTGTCTTTTACAAGGAAGTTTGTGGAAAATGTAGTTAAAAGGCAAGTTTCTTTTGAGGCAAAAATTCTGAAATCCATGCATATGAGGGATCTTCAAAAAGCTCATGGAAAATGCATATAATGAAAAAACTATGCATGGATTTTAAGATTTTTTTGTTACCAAAATAAACTTCTAATTCTATTTCCTTGCCCTTTTTGAAGGGCCCACATGCACCATTCTCTTCAGGGAATTTGTAAATTGTAAATTGTAATATGCTGCTTGTCAAAGACAGAAAATCACCAACACTAGCAAGCTGCTGTTTTGTCACAGCTACTTTTAGCCTTGGTCATGAGACATTAGCAAATATTCTCTTAATCACTGTAATAATGTAGCAAGTTTAGTCATTTGGCATAAATTTCATAATTATTTTTGGATGGCTTAAAAAATGGTGACTTTGCCAGTAATAACATCTCACGTTCCCCAGGGGGGGTGGGTTTGTCATAAATACCATTTCCGTAGAACATTTCAAGGAACTTAAAGTTCTTGGAAAATATTTTTAGCAGGCAGCCTTTTCTCAGTCAGACTTAAAGGGCATAATATTATATACTCTTAGAAATGTGTTTGTATGTATTTTATTAGGAATATTTATATATATATTTCTTTTACTGCTCAAAATCCATGTATATTTAGTTATTCTTTTTGTATCTTAGTGGATTAAAGAAGCAGAAATGGAAATTTTTGCAAAAGCATATTGCTGCAGCTGTTTAAGTTTTCTGTTTCCATAGGTCCCTTTTTTCTCAGATCATGAGCTTTGAGTCAGATATTGCAAATAGGTATTTTTGAGGATTAGTATAATTCCATTTTATTCACACTTATTTGGTGGGTTTCTTGTTTTAAATATTTATTTGCTTATTTTCACATACTTGAAAGGTAGAGCAAATGTCTTCCATCCATGGGTTCACTCTGCTGCCACAGCCAGGACTGGGCCAGGCCAAAGCTAGGAGCCTCAAACTGCGCAAGTCTCTCCTTTGTGTGGTAGAACCTAAGTATTAAAGCCATTACTACTGCTTTCTAGGATGCATTAATGAGAAGCTGGATTGGAAGCCAAGTAGCTGGGTCTCAAACTGGTACTCCACGTGGTGTCTAAATAGGCCTTACACTGCCCATATTATCTCCTTTTAAAACAACTGCAAAGAGTGTATCCTTTCCAGATCTAATTTGAGCCAAAAAGAATTTTTAAGCCCTGATTTCTGAAAGTATTTTTTTCAAAAGGCTTTCTTCTTTTATTTGGCTAACATTAATTAATTGATGTTTAATTCAGCAGATTTAACATCAAAGGCCAAATCAGGAACCAGCCATGTGCCAGAGTGAATGAGTTCACTGGTTTTCACCTCTTTGTAGTCTGGCTGCCTGCACAGAGGCAGCGGCTAACATGGTATGCTTGGGAAACCAAACGTTTCCTAGATTGTTAGTGGGAAAAATCAAGCTTCAGAAACTTAGAAACCACTGCAACAGAGACTTATGTTTTACTGTGACTACTGAAGTCATATGAACATAGAAACAGAGTAGACAGAGCCCAAAGAATATAAAAAGTGAAATATTTTGATCCTTACAGAGGACTTGGCATTTGTGTATATATGTTATGTCTAACATTTTAGCTGTAGTTAAACAGAAAACTAGGAATAAGGGAAAATAGGAAAATGGAATACATTTAACAGTATTTAGAGGCTTGGGCAGTTGGAGGAATGAAGGTTGAGGTTTGGCCTAACTTCTGCTGAGCAAGCAATTAGACCATGAACCACAATGAAGATGATTAGTTTGCCTCTTCATGATCTTTGAAGAGCTCAGGTTTGGGCCATAGGTAAAGCTTAATTATGGACAGGTAGAAGTTTTACTCTAGAGCCTTTTGGAGCATATGAACATGTTTCTTGTGGCCTGTGTTTTACATGTTATTTTATGTGCATTGTAAAAATTAAAATTATTTTGGACATCGGAGCCTTGTTTAATTTTCCTTTCCCTGATAGTCCAGAAAGCACTGGGACTATCTTTTCCTTATAATTATGGACAGGTGGAAGTTTTACTCTAGAGTCTTTAGGAACATATGAACATATTTCTTGTGGCCTGTATTTTGCATGTTCTTTTGCATGCATTGTAAAAATTATTCTGGACATTGGAGCCTTGTTTAATTTTCCTTTCACTGATAGTCCAGAAAGCACTGGGGCTATGTTTTCCTTTTCTGTCACTTGTGAGCACTCAGAAGACAGAATGCATAAACATAAAATTTTGACCCCACATTCTCTTCTGTAAGTTGGATTCTTTTAAGATGAATATGTTCTACATAATATTAAGATTGAGAGGTGAGGAGGCAATTCCCTCAAGATACTGTAGTGGTCAGCAACAGATCTGCTAGAAGACAGAATAGAGACTTTATTTATATTCCACTTCACCTATTTAATTATATTTATCTCTGTGAGAAATGTGCTATTAATGGCACAGTTTTTTAAAAAGTTACAGTGTGCCTCATATGTACTATTTGAGTATCAATTCATTTTATGCCCTAGCCATGTTTTACCTTGTGATGTCAATTTAAGAGCAAACTATTAAACATTTTAGTAGTTGAATAAAATGTTTTTGATTAAAGCACTGACTTCCCTATCTTCACTTTTAAAGTTTACTCATTCACAGCTAAACACAAAAAAGCAAAACCACAGTTCTTAAACAATTGAAAAGCCACATTCAGGAAAGCCATGTGTCCAGTAGGTGGGAAATATTGGACCACAATCTGCTAATGACTTATTATCTGACCTTGCCTCAAATATCTGTCTCCTCATCTGCTACATGGGGTTAGCAATACCATTTCATCCCAAAGGTTACAAAACCTTTGATAATCCTCAAATCTCAGTACCTCAACTACTCCCCGACAACCTTTACAGTCATTTCCTCCCTTCTTTCCTGTGTGACACTGTTCACAAATTCATATGTCAAGAGATTTTATGGCTTCTTAAATCATATTGGTTCGTGACTATATGGAAAACCTTGATTGGCATTCCATGAGATTCAGATTTATTTTTGGTTCTTTATATGGTAAGTATTCATCATCATTCAAGGATATAAGTACATGGTAAAAGTAAAGAAGTAAATCTTAGTGTCCCAACACTTAAAATGTTATGCTAAATTGAAAGTACAATTAAACTGAGAAATTAACACCTAGAGGAGATGTATTTAAATTTTTACCTTCTAAAAGGGGATTCTTATTTTTTGTGTATGTCTAGAATCTGTTCTAGACTGTTTAGCCCAAGTTGCTAAGATTTATCTTTTAATGATTGTGCCATTGAGGCATAGAACTTTCAAGGTAAAACATGGAGATTCCAAGTAGAGCTTTTAAGGATTTTGCATTCACCTGCTGTCTAGGTCCTTCACTCCATAACATGCCTCTTTTTCTTTTCTTTTTCTCTTTCTCTTTTTCTTTTTTTTCTTTTTCCCCTCCCTCCCTCCCTCCCATCCGTCCGTCTTCCTTCCTTCCTTCCTTCCTTCCTTTTTCTTTCTTTCTTTCTTTCTTTCTTTCTTTCTTTCTTTCTTTCTTTCTTTCTTTCTTTCTTTCTCTCTCTCTCTTTCCTTCCTTCCTTCCTTTTCTCTCTCTCTCTCTCTCTCTCTCTCTCTCTCTCTCTTTCTTTTTCTTTTTTATTTGTTTTCATTATTTGAAAGGCAGAGTTGGAGAGAGACAGAAAGGGAGTGACCTTCCATTCACCAGTTTATTCCCAATGGCTACAACGGCCAGCACTGGGCCAGACCAGAGCCAGGATTCAGGAACTTCTTCTGGGTCTCCCATGTGGGTGCAGAGGCCATCTTCCACTGCTTTTTCAGGTGCATTAGCAGGGAGCTAGATCAGAAGTGAAGCATCCAGGTCTCAAACCCATGCTGCTGCACCACAACCCAGCCCCTCCGTAACATGTTTCTTTAGGTGATGATGGCATCTTTAGGAATGGGTGTGTGAGTTTTGCAGAAGATGGATGACTTTCAAGCAGGGGAATCAGGATAAAGGATAACCTCTTTTTTCAGAGTGGCTGACAATAGTCACTAGAGACATGTCTTTTCTCTAACAAGCTTACTATGACGGGTGCTAAAGAACATGAGCTCTTCAGGGTTGCATCCTGCAAGCACTTTGTTGGCATTGGAGCAACCCCTGGTACACCTCAGCCTGGCACAATCCTGTAATACCAGATAAAGTGGTATCATTTTGGGGAGCCTGGCATAACTAGCAAGCACTGGGTACTCTTCATAGAGTAGCTGCTTGAGGCCTGGCACCCTGCAAACTGCTTTATTATCACATTCAACCTTTAAGAACTGAAATCAATTAGATGTCTTTCTTCCTTCCAAAGTCCAAGAAGTTCTGAAGGCCAAATAATGGATTTAACACTCAGAGTGGGGCTGTTCTTGATCCTGGTTCAATTGTATTTTCTCTTTTTACCTCAGGCTCTTTTTTCATAGTAGGTTTCCAAGAAATAAATCTGCCATCCTTTTTAGAGTGCCCTGTTGAGTAGCTGCTGCAGCCCCCACTTATATTCCAATTCCCATCCTTTTCTTGAATGATCTATAACTTGTCTAGCCCTGACTGATTTCCCTTTGCTGAGTTCCCAAGTCCTTACAGTTTTATGACAGAGGTTCTATATTGTTTTGTACTACTTTATAACTTGGTGTATTTATCTTGCTCTTAAACCAACTAAGCTCTTTCAAGGAAAGATAGCCTTTTAATCCCCTACATGGGTTTGAACTTCAGATAGAACTGACGACCAGACTGTCAGCCTTTCTCAGAGCTGACTCACTCTTGTTATTACATCAGAATAAGATCAGTAGAGTTTTAGTCTTGTCACTTCTGAGAAGGGAGAACTATGCAGTGCAGTGAATCATTCTGTGTGAGACACATTTACATGAAATCCAGATGGGAGAAATTAGCAAGAGAGTCTTAATGCCTGTGATTGTTTACAGCTTTGCTTAGTCTAATGAATTTTACAGGACTTTAAGAAGAATCTTATGGGACATAGTTCTGGGGGAGATGAGTGGAACCCCAAATCATTTGACCCAAGTTGTTCTTTCCATTATTTGGCAGGTCTACATATAGTCAGTTATGAATGCCTTAAGGATAACGTGCAACCTCAAACACAATGTATTTCTTTTAATAATGAGTGTTTATTTTGATAAAAAGTATATAATTTTTCCTTTAGCAGCATAGATTCATCTTCACCAAACTCTACAGAGTGATTTACCCTTTATGCCATCCCCAATTAACAAACAAGCTAAGACAAAGGTACTTCCACAGCCTCCCATGTACTCCTTTTCTTTTCTTTTTTTTTTTTTGACAGGCAGAGTGGACAGTAGAGGGAGACAGAGAGAAAGGTCTTCCTTTTTGCCGTTGGTTCACCCTGCGGTAGGCACGCTGCGGCTGGTGCACCGCGCTGATCCGATGGCAGGAGCCAGGTGCTTCTCCTGGTCTCCCATGGGGTGCAGGGCCCAAGAACTTGGGCCATCCTCCACTGCACTCCCTGGCCACAGCAGAGAGCTGGCCTAGAAGAGGGGCAACCGGGACAGAATCCGGTGCCCCGACTGGGACTAGAACCTGGTGTGCCGGCGCCACAAGGCGGAGGATTAGCCTACTGAGCCGCGGCGCCGGCTTGAGGAGCAGGAGCTGCATGGGCGGGGAAAGGAACCCAGGCCTCCCGCGTGACAGGCGAGAATTCTACCACTGAACCACCCATGCACCGTTTCCTTTTCTTTAAAGTTAACAAAACCACTTAAGTCTTGTCAACCCAAAATGTGATAAATGTTTTACATTCCTCTTATGATCTCTGCTCAAATATTTGCTTTTGTTTTGGTTCATTTAGAAAAAAAAAAAAAAAGAGAGAGAGAGAGAGAGAGAGAGAGAGAGAAAACTTTGTTCACCTTTAAACTTTTGTTCCCAGGACTGGTGGGCCATGAGACACAATAAATTTGGCAGATTTGCTTCTGTCAGAATGGCCTGTTTTGGAGGGCTGACCTCACTTTGAAGCTGCTCTAATCCAATGATTTAGAGTTCTCACAGGCTCAAGTACTGCAGTTATGTTAATCTTTCCTGGTCTTACATGTGGATTCTTTTCTTCATATTACCTCCATTTTCTTTAGCTGACTTGTCTCTGTAATAGTACAATCAGTAGCTTGTTTTTGTTAAAAAACATTTTTTAATAGTTTGCTCTGTTTGATCAGAGTTCCCCTCAGTGGTTATTGCCTACTGTTAAATCCTTACCTAGTATGGAGAGTTATTTAGGATGGGTGACACTGTTTCCCACCACCACCACCTTTTTTTTTTTTTTTTTTAAGATTTATGTATGTATTTGGAAGCCAGATGAACGGAGACAGAGAAATCTTCCATCTACTAGTTAATTCTCCACATGCCTTCAATAGACAAGAGCTGGGCTGGTCTGAAGCCAGGAGCCAGGAACTCCATCCAGGTCTCCCACAAGGGTGGCAAGGGATCCTGGTACTTGAGCCATCATCTGCTGCTTCCCCTCCTTCAGCAGGGAACTGGATCAGAAGCAGAGTAGCCAGGACTTGAACCATACATGATGTGGGCATCCCAAGCAGGAGCTTAACCCTCTGTGCCACAAAGCCTTTTTCAAGTTTGTGGAAACCTGGAGTGCAGGAGGCTCACATAATGAATGGATGGATGAGCCAAGAAGTGTAGAACTCAGATTTATTGACCCATATTTACTCTGTAGTCTGACCATTGAGACAACACTATTTATCCACATCAATTTAGTTCAATAGTAAGGGATTCTGGCAGTTGACTGTAGCATTTTAGCTTTTTAAAAACACTCCCACAGTGTTTATCTTCATCTTTAGGTGCAGCTGACCTCTTATCTACTTTATCATTCCATTAAAAAGAGCAGGGGTGATACTATGATTGAAACCATTTCGTAACAGCTGCTGGTGATCTTAGTCCTCCTTAGTGCAGCGCTGCTGGTCAGTGCTAGTAGGTACAGCTGGGTTAGTGACATGGTGCCGTGTGTGGTGGGCTTAGTCATTGGACCTTTTGCCCTCTCTTGTGCCTAGCTCAGTGCCTGGTAGACACCAGTAAATGTTTACTGCTGTTGAACACAATTACAAGCCCAAGGCTGGCTTCACAGGTTGGCACTGGAGCTCTCTAACCTTGAAATTATGAAAATTTCACTTCTTTTCTGAAAAATTTGGCAAATGCATTGACTACCCACAGAAACTCTGAAGTTAAAGTGCACGCTTGAGAAAAGGCAATCTGCTGGTATTTATTAATTGCAAAGGGAAGCTCCTTCAACTTCAGGTACCTTCCAGGCCATCAGGTAAGGCATAGAGATTAGAGAAATTTATAGGAATCTACCCTTCATTAAGGACGAAACACTGTAATCTTCCCTATTTTGCTTGGAGTCCATTCCGTGCCCCAGAGCGATTCACCTGGTACTCTTTCACCACCTTCAATCTCATTATTTTGAAGAGGGAGTTTGAGTGGATGAAGGTGGGCAGACAGCAAAGAAACATCTGACTTAGTTTGCCTACATGATACTTGCTGTACAGGACAAAGCAGATTTCACTGTCTGGCCTTAATCTGAGCCTAATTTTGTTTTGTGCTTGTAAATCAGTTCTATGTGGTTATTTCAAGTAGTGGCCAAGATTTGAGTTCCGGACCCTGAACAAAGTGCAGAAGGAGGGACCTTCCCTAGGCCATTGTATCCAGAAACATTTTTCTTACCAAATAAGAAGCTTCTAGGTTGTAACTGATTTTTTTTTTCCAGTTTTATCCAACATCCTTATTGTCCCAGTGACACACCTACTAATTGAGTACTTTCCTAAGTATTATGGATAAAGCTGGTGCAAAATGGATCCTGAAAGAGTTTATAATCCAGTGGATAGACAAAAAACAAGTAGTTAATGTGTAATTTAATGTCATGTCCTTGCAATCAGTGGTGTGAAGGAAAACAAAGCAAGATATCACCAGGGGTTTACAATCTGACAGCAAGGTGACTTCTGCATTTTTTTCAGGGAGGTTGTTTTGAAGGCATTGAGTCACTTTGAGTTTTGAAAGGTAGCCTAACAGCTGGGAAGGTCTAGGCAGTGCAGTTTTTCAAGTCAGTAATTCAGACCTAAACAGCTTTGGTCACAGAGCACAAACTTTTTCTAGGGCACCTCTTACCTTTCAAGGAGATAGTGGGCTTGCCATGCAGAGGACTTTTAAGTACATTTATGTTTTCCTTGTCCTCCCATTAGTTCCCTTTTCATAGTTGCAGCCTGATTGAACTGTATTGATTTTCACCTGCCCCTTTCCTCTTGCCTTCTCCCCGCTTATACTAACAAGAACTTTGAACCTTTCTACTTTTTTTTTTTTAAATGGGCTTCATATCTAAATTATTACCTACAGTATCAAGGCTTCTTCGGGGGCTACAGTTCTCCTTTCTTCCTATTATTAATTAAAGGGAAAACCAATAGAGTGATGCAGCCCAAGGATGCAGGGGGTCCCGGACCCCCCTCTGAGTAGCTTTCAGTGTCTCTTGCCTTGTGTTTTCAGGGAAAGTTATAGCACAAACATTAATTAGTTCTTCTGTAAAGTGAGGCATTGGGATCAGATGACTTCCACAGCCTCTTTCAGCTTGAAAGTTCTGTGGAAATTCCATGTCGTGTGTGTATGCATATGTGTGTATGTGTGTACACTTGAAAAAGTTCTTGAAAAAACTGGAGTTAAGTCTTTACTTTGCAAACAAAAATTTTTAATCCATGCATGGTTTTTTCATAATACACATTTTCTATGAACTTTTGGAAGACTCATATGTGCACTGATTTTGGAATTTTTCATATGAGAATAGACTTGACTTTTAATTCCATACCCTTGTTTGTACATACATACTCTCTGGGGCCTGGGACATCCCATTGTCCACTATAGTAAAACTTACCAAGGTATGTCTCAAACTCATATCTGTAAAGTTGAATATGTGCTATTCTGGTGTAATATGTGTTTTTTTTTTTCTGATTACAGTTGTCATTTAGACTAAAATCAGTAGTTATCATAAACAGAAACAAGGTTTTATATGTCTATTTATACCCCAATCTATTCCAGTGATACACTTACCTGTCTGTTCTTTGCCATCCCTTACTACTACCCTCAACAAACACACCATTCCTCAAACTTCTTGTTGAAAAATAATAATTGTATCTTTAAAAGTTAATAGATTTGGGAGCCAGTAGAGAATAAGAGTGTAAGTTCGGTCAGTTTGGAGAAGGAACCCTGCCAAGGTGAACTTCCCTGTTCTTCAGCTCAGAATTCAAACTGCTGCTGTCCTAGCTTAATCTGCTAGAGCATCTGAGAGAACAAGCTTGAAGAGGGAGTGTTTCTCTCATATCTGAAAAAGAACCAAGGGACTTTCCTTGGCCAACCTTCCCATCTTTGTTTGCCCAGCTTTCCCAGCCAGAGGCAATGTTAGGGCAGATAGAGGTCAAGAAGAGAGGATCTCAACTCTGTTTTTCTTAAATAATAAGAAGGCTATGGATAGGCTTATAACAGTGTTGATGATCCACAGAGAATTAGGGATTCAAGACACAGATGTTCCATTTCACTTCAAAGTAGAAAATGACCAGAGGAGGTTCTAAAAGTCCTTGTAGCACACATGAAGCATAAGCAATTGAGTAGGAGGCTCAGGCTCAGGCTCAGGCTATAGGGATGGCAGCAGCAGTCATTGATATACTGTTTTGAAAGTTTAAAATGCTGGCTACATATGCAGTGTCTCTTCATGCTTAAATCCATAAACCCTTATTTAAGCATAATTTACAGAAATAAAACAATCAGATTAAATTGAAGCTAAATTCACAGTCAAGTACAAATTAAATAAACTCTCAAAATAATTTAAAATTAATGATATGCCCCAAAAAAGAGGTAGGGTGTATTAGGGTGCTATGTGAATAACAGGGCATTTCGGTTTCTGAAGTAGGTTGAAACTCACTGCTTTCCATCCTCTGATTATTACTCCACAATATCCAGTCTTTTATAAAAGTTCTCTTCTTGCTGCCCCCTTTTCCTTTTAAATAAGAGGGTCTGTATTTTTTTAATTCATCTTGTAAAATATTCACTCTGCCCTGAAGCACATGATATGAACAGCACATAAACTTAAAAGTATTATTGGAATTTTTATTCTTCCTTCTCCATTTTTATTTTTAAAATTCATTTATTGTCAGATGTACTTTTAGGAAGGGAAGGAGCAACAGAGAACCCTAAAACAAAATTCACAGCTTTTGAAAAGGTAAATTAATGAGCTGCAAGAAGACTAGAGTCAAAGCTTGATCTGTGCTCTCACTGTAGACTTCATCACAGCATTAGGAAAATAACATTCAGATACACCCATGCTGAACAACAGTTAAGGCTAATCACCAAAAAGGAGCAAATGAACTTACTAAGCATAAAACTATCTGTGTGCTTTGTTTGGAAATGTAAGAATTAATGTGCTTTCTATGATAAGCATTTTTTTTCCATCATACTAAGAAATGCTCACTGAGAGAGCCCACTGTCAGATAATGTACTCAGGATAATCTTGTTTAACTTTCAGTTTTAAAAGAGCTCTTACCATGTGATCATTTTTTGAACCAGGCTTTAAAGTTAATAATGGAAAAAAGTATAATTATAAAATTGTGTAACATAAAAATTTTAAAAATTGATGCTTGCCTGCTTTAAAAAAAATAAAAGACACACTCTTGCAGACATAGCTGTTAAGAGCTTTAATAGAGGTTATGATTTTCAACAGTTGAGCTAAAGTTTATGGTGCAGATGGTACTTTGGGTATAGTTGAAACAATAATTGATGGTTTCTATTTCTCTCTTCCTCTGTTAGATTCAAAAGAGCAAAATACCTTTGTCCCAAAGAGGAATTTTTCAGTTCCAATTACAGCCTGTATTAAATAAACAGCTCTTCTATTGCATATTCCATACTTGTCCACAGTGACCTGGGTGTTGGCCTCTCTCTTTTCATTATGGTAGGCTTCCCTAGGTTTGAAATAATTGTTTTGGGGAAATCCTATTTCTCAGTACTAACGTGCAGTTTGGGTAGCCTATCCTCAGTCCAACAAATACATAATTTTTCTTTTGTAATATAAAAACCAAAGTCCTGTATTGTTCCAAATAAAATATGCAAAAACAAAACAAAAAAACTCCTATGAAACAAAGAGGTAGGCACCATTGTCAAATATTTTTGAAAACTCAGCTGTGGAATTACTTAAAATACATAGATACATTACAAATTTTGAGCACATTTTTTTCAATTGCAGTGTTTCAAATGATAAATCTCATATCTGACTTTTTTAAACTCTCACTGAGAAATGTAAATTAAATGAATTTGTAACACACACATGATTCAGATGGTTATAGTACTATTAATTTTTTCTACATATCCAAACTGTTATCTTACATGGTTTTTCCAGTGCCAGCAATATTAAGCACATTTCAGTCTTTTAGAGCAAATCAATGTAAATGACAGTGTATGAATTAAGGGAAGTAATTCTGTCACAGCTCTTATTTTGTTTTAAAGTATATGTTCAGACCACATAAAGTTTGAATGAGAAAGCGTTTTTTTCATCTCTGATTCCAGTGTTCTAAACTTGACATAGCATGTTTTAGTTTTTTTTAATTCCTATATTTCTTTTTATTTTGAAAAGTAAAGTAAAATATTATGTAGGTTTTAAATATCTGCCAAGTGTACAGATATACTGTAAGAGTTCATTTACAGCAACAGCCTGTGAAGGGTTTAGATGTATCTAATTATGGTTCAAAATGCCACTGATAATTTTATTAAAGTATTTCTTAGGCTTCACTTCTAAATTACTGTATTGTACATAAAGCATTATTATCCAAAACAGAGGACAGCTTTAAGTGTGACTTGTCATTTATCCCCTGCATGCAGTTAAAGTAGAAAGTTAGAACTCAAAATTATGAGTTACTCCCCTGTACAGATTGACATCTGCTTTTAAGAGAGTAGCATTTTTAAGATTTTTTTTTTTGAAGCTTAAAAAGATTTGTTTGGTTAAACTTATCCTAAGGTCATAACTGTATTCAGAACAGTGTTTTCAGAATCTTTTATATTAAGATTTATGGGACGGAAAAACAAAAACCAGCACTAAGAATGACCTATGCTGTGGCAGTGTTTCGCACTCTGCTCTTGTAAGAACTAAGCTGAAGTCCCGAGGAGAGGTAGGATCAGGAAGGAGAGCTGTTCCCCTGCTGGGTAATTTCCCCACCCTTTTTCCAAAGATTGCTTCGTACAGGCAGGACTCGGTGTGCAGCTCACTTGGAAAGCCCGTGTACTACACAGCCCTCACCTCCCAAAAATTAAATCCCAAAGCTGTCTTCCCCGCCAGAGAAAACTTTTACTTTCAAGTTTTGTGTGAGCTGGAAAAGGTCTTGAACCTAGACTCAATTGGATGGGCTGTGCGAAACCTGTCTGCAATTCGTGATGCTGAGGCAACTTTATAAACGACCTGCGGACACTCTCCCTGGCTGTGACGGCAATGCCCCTTGGCGGAGCGCAGCGGCTCTCCCGGGCTTACCTGAGCTGCCTGCGCCGGGGCCGCTGTCGCCGCGCCGCGCTGCTCTGGGAGCGAGCTGTGTGCGCTCCAGGAGTCGCCCGAACAATGCGAGCGGGGCGCCGAGCGCGCCCGGCCTATGGACGTTACGTCACTGCGCTGCCTTATAAGGCGCTCCGCGTGTGCGGCGCAGGCGGCGGGGGCGCCGGTGACAGCCAGACCCTCGGCGGTGGCGGCAGTGCGCAGCTCAGCGCCCCGCTCCCAGTGCCTTCCGTGCGATGTGAAGCGACAGTCTGTCCCCAGCTCCCTAGGCAGGGAATGGGCTGTAGCCCAGGGACGCTAGCGCCCTCCTGCAGGGTTAAGCAAGACTTTGGGGTCATGGTGGCTCCGATAGTAACTTTTTTCTCTGGATCTCTAACGATTCTGTTACTGCTTCGGGTTGTTAAATAAATACATATCCTGTTACTCATATGTAAACTTCTGTAAATACATTTTTGTTACATTTGTATTTGGTTGCTGGGGGGAGGCGGGAGAGGGAAATGAGAGGTCGTTTTTTTTTTTTGGTCATCTCTGGGGGGTGATTTAGACTTCAAACCTTCTCTTTCCTCTTTGTAAAGAGTAGGGGTCCTCAGAGGATAGTATTTTATTTCCTGATGATGTAACTACCAAACAATTCTTCAAGTGATGATGGGAAGGCCAGATGAAATCTTATTTTTTCAGTGTTTTTACTCAAAGAACCTCCTCGCTCCCCATTTCTGCATGCCTGTGTTTTAATGAAAGCGGTTAAAACTAACCAGATTATTTGGCAGGGGAAGTATTTTTAAAGAAATTAAATGTTTTGTTCTGTACTTTCAAGGCAAAATATAAAAATAGAACTTCAGAACTAATTTTAATCTATTTACTCTCTTCTACCATCAAACAAAATACAAGACATGAGGAGAAAAAAAGTATGATTGAATTAAGTCTATTATCCTCTGGTATGGGGCAGATTAACTTGGTCTGAATCCTAAGAATTAACCTCCTAATTATCTTGAACATCAGTAAGAAAAGTAATCTTTAAAGTCTTAGCCCAACTATATGAGTCTGCTAGATAAATTAGGGACGTGGAAGTATTATTTGCCAGCTTCAGATGAGCACTTTTAGTAGCTTCAGTTTTTAAACCCCCCTTTTAAATTACATTAAAATAGGGTTGCTTCCTATTATGATGTGCATATGTCTATAGCATTATTTTTTCCATATGTTTTGTCAAAAAAGAAATTAAAATAGTCTGCTGCTTTTCTTAGTGTGGGGTGGAGAAAGAAAGAGATGGTTGCAGTGTTGTATAGTTGTGCAAATGGTGTGGAATAAAGATGCAGAACACACAAAGAAATGTGTATCCCCTTTTTGAAACTGGGGGCTTAGTTATCAGTTCTTCTGGGCCACTATACTATGACCAGATCACTTGACAAATGAGAAGCCTATATTAAACCCACTCCTGTTTTCCTCTATACTGTTTTAAAAGAAGTAAATGACCATATCCGTAAGTGGAACTTACCCTGTAATATTGGCCTTATACTTTTATGTTAGCATTGTAGATGATATGTTACTTTCACTGTGAAAATTTATGAAGTACATTGTAATCTTTTTTGTTTCACATACTTGCGTGTACTTATTAAACATCCTATTGAGACTTGTAAAAATTAAAAATGAGATGAAATCACTGTTAGGAAGTTTGCATGAATCATGAACACCTGGATCTCAGCCCCAGACTGATAGCAAAATGTCCCTTTACTCCAAAGCTAGCATTTTTGTAGTTTGTTTTGCCATTTTCACTTTGATGGGCAAAGAAATGTCCTAACATTTAACAGTACCATTTAGTTTTTTTCTCATGTTTTTGTACTCAACGCTTTGCATTTATTTCCAATCTTTTAACTTCCCAGTTCCCCTTGAAATATGTTTGTTCCTCTTTTAAATATGTTAGTTTTATTTCCTCCTTTCTTTAGCTCGATTCTGAAAGTTAAAGAACTTGAGTAGAGAGAAAAATTGTCTAAGGAGCTTGAAGCAAGAGAAAAAAAAAGGACTAAGACCCCCTACTCCTTGGCCGCCTCTCTTAGTGCTGTTACTCCCTGAAGTAACAGTGGTCTGCCACCTGGATATGACTCAGCCTTCCAACTGGGCCATGATATGTGACCAATCTCTTCAGTAACCAATAATAACGTTCGTTTACTGAGCTTTCAGCTCATGCCAGTCACTGGGCTTAGTGCTCTACATGCATCATTTAATCTTCATATTTTGAGGTGGTATCATCCATATTTTTCAGATGAAAAATCCTATTTGGAAGAAGTAGCTTGGCCAGGGTTGCACAGCTAGTGAAGTAATAATGCAAAGATTTAAACCAGTGTTGTATACGGCCTTTACCTTATCTTTTATTGATTTGTTCAGATTCTCTCAGAGGTGGTGGTGTTAAGGGAGTATTCTGATTTAATTGAGAAATGTGTATCTTTATTTTCCAGTTCTCTTCATAGGCCACATGGCAGAATCACCCTGATTTTGCACTGAATAATCACTAGGGGCTTTCATTCACATTAGAGACATTTTAGATTTATGTATGTACTAAGCCAGTTTTCTGGAAGGTGGCAGTGATATGTCTTGTTCTTATAAAATTAGAATATTTGACAGTTTTCCAACAGATGAAAGTCAAGGGTTTGGAGCAAAATAAAGCCTTTATCTAACTGACAGACCCCTGAGCTGTGTATTAGAAGCTCCAGCCAGACATTGGCACTGTGGTCCACTGGCCATGTGAATTAATGAATCATGTTTCATTTCCCTCCCTTTTCCTACCAGAATTCTCTTTGTGATGTAATTTTTGTTCTCTTGGTTTCTGACATAGATTTACTATGACCAGAGTTATGATCACTGTGCCTCGAAATTGGCTGAGAAAATTTGACTTCCTGGCCTAGTTCTATCCAATTACTGTATGACTCTCTTTTCATTTTATAATCAGGAATTTTATACAAATAAGCTTACTTACAAATAAGGTCCTTTCTGCAGTTAGTAATCTGAATTTATGATCCAAATCAGCAGTGGCTTTAAACTGCTATTTAGAAATGCTACAAAGGACTTTTTCTTCAGGGCTAGCTAACTACTTTCTTATGTGGGAGATGAGTCTTTGGGTGACAGGATACCAGGAGAGATCAACTAGATTTAGCTGGATGAAGTTAATTTTTATATAACCAATAACTGCTGAATATCAGTGATTTCCCATGGTTCAAGCTAATGTGAGGAGGTTATTACAACCACAGCAAAAAATGTTTTTAATAAAATCACTCACTACTGACGTGATGATGTCATCATTATTTAATGTTTAAAATTCAGTGTGCTGCTAAGCATATCAAACCAGTTCCTCTTTGTGAAATGACTGCTCTTATTATCTTTCATGTTCTCTCTCCATGCCTTTGTTTCTCCTTTCAGTCATCCAAATAAGTGCCATGAAAGCTGTAATTAACTGAACCTTCCTTTAGCTGTCCACATTTTCATTGCTGTTTCTTCTATTGGTGAAAGAATGGTGTGCTCTGCCCCCTACAAGCTCTGCTGCAAGCTCATTTGAATGTGACACATTTGCTCCTTTGCCTTTATGAGATAGTATATGTGCAAACACTAATCACTGTTCCTCCCTCATCTGTGATTTCAGAGAATGTTAAATGGAGAATTCCAGAAATAAGTAGTTAATAAGTTTTAAATAAATTTTGCTATAGTATTTTGTTATAATTAATCTATTATTAGTTATTGTTGAATTCTTACTATGACTAATTTAAAATTTAACTCTGTTATAGTTATGTATATAAGGGAAAAATACCGTACATTCAGGGTTTGGCACTGTCCTTAGGTTCAGGCATCCACGAAAGGTCATGGAACATTTCCTCTATAGGTAAGCTGGGGGCACAATAACCAGTGTAATATACAAGGAAAAGCAGCAAATCTTATCATGGCCTTAGTTCTGTGTGAGAAGCTAAACAGAGTGAGTCCAGACTCAGGCTTGCACTGGGAGAGACAGCTCCATGGGCTGCAGTTGTGCTGGCTGAAACAAGAGCCTTTGGTTCTAATGTCTTCTGCCCCCATGGTACCTTCTAAAATTTTACCAGCAGCTATCTTGCAAAGAATCTTGTCCTTAAGCACTGGGTAACTCTGCCATGGGTCTGGTGCTGGTCCCTCCTGCTCTGTTGCTCTACAACTTAGGTCACAGATTAAAGGACACCACATGTAGGCAACTACAACATGGAACCAAAGAAGTCTCAAGTGAAAGCACCTCCTCACCGTGCTTGGGATGATAATTTTTCTAGCCAACCTCTTCCTCTCATTTTTCTTGCTGTTCCCCAGGTGCCACCTTCCTGGCCATGATAACGCAGATGCCCACACAAAATATGTCACATCTGTCACTTCCTTGGCCAGCATAGCACTTAGACTTAGAGCCTTTAACCAGCATTTAACAGTTTGAACCTGGATATACATACAGACTGCAGTGAACGTGGATATATGTACAGACCTTCTCTCTCTCTCTCTCTTTTTAAGATTTATTTATTTATTTGAAAGGCAGAGTTCAGAGAGAGAGAGGAGAGGAGAGAGGTAGGTTTTCCATCTGCTGGTTTACTCCACAAGTGGCCGAAACAACTGGGGCTGGGCCTATCAGGAGCCAGTAGCTTCTTCCAGGTCTCCAGCGTAGGTGCGGAGGCCCAAGGACTTGGGCCATCTTCCACTGCTTTCCCAAGTGCTTTAGCAGGGAACTGGATCAGAGTGGAGCAGTTGGGACTCAAACTGGTGCCCATTTGGGATGCTGGCACTGCAGGCAGCAGCTTTACCTGCTCCACCACAGCGCTGGCTCTGACCCTCTCTTATCTGCAGCCTACATCTCCCGTCCCTGGGCTCTGTAATCCTTGAGTTTTCTAGAACTCTCCTACTATGTGTCATATTTCAGCTGACTTTGATTCTAAAACAGATTCTACACCCTCGAGAGCTAACTTGGAATGACTGCAGCAACAGTGTCAGTGGTGATAATAGGGAATAGGATACTCTAACAATGCCATGGATTTTGTTCTTCACCAAGTGAAGCAAGAGTTCAGTGTTCAATAAGGAATCTTCTGTTGACCAGAAATCTCTTTGTCTTGATTTACATGGAAAGCTGTGAGTTGGCCATGAGACTCTCATGAGCAAGTTTGCCAATAGGTGAGCAGAATGACTTGGAGAGAGTACAGAGTTGATAATATGACGCCACCAATTAAGTGGGAAGCAGGAAAAGCCTGTTATTTAGGTCTAGTCCATTTGCTTATTTATTCCTGCAAACACTTTGTGTTGCCTTGGTAACTAATAATAGTTTTGAGAAATTGTTGAACTCACAAGTATTACTGCAGGAGTAAAAAAACCCTCAAATCATAGAAATTAGAGACGGAAAAGATCTATTAGGTCATCTCCCCTGTCCCTTGCCAGTACAGATTGTTCTCAATGCTTTGTGCAGTCCTTTTTTTTTTTTTAAAGGAACCCTGTTAAAAAATCAGTACCACTCTTACGTTTTTTAAGTAGTGCATTTTCTAAAGTAACTACTCTGACAAATTTTTCCATACGGAACTTGATTTCAGAGTTAAATAGACCTACTAATTTAAAGTGTTAGTTGGAAGTAATTAGAATAGCTCAGAATGTCTTTGGAGTCGTTAACCAACTAGGGGTAAAATGGGTTAAATAATCAAATTTATATATTTTATCATTAGGCACTCAGATATACCAATTCACAAGACTACACTTTTAATCATATAAACTCACTGAGAGGAACTGAAAGGCCTGAGAAAATAAAGCCTCCAGAAAGTAAGAGTAAAATGGTTCTTTCTGAGGCCAGTGCTGTACCATAGCAGATAAAGCTGCCACCTGCAGAGCCAGCATCCCATATGGGTGCCAATTTGAGTCCTGGCTGCTCCACTTCTGATCCAGCTCTTTGCTATGTCCTGGGAAGCATTAGAAGATAACCCAAATCCTTGGGTCCCTGCACCTGTGTGGGAGACCCGGAAGAAGCTCCTGACTCCTGGCTTTGGATCGGCATAACTCCAGCTGTTGCGGCCATCTGGGGAGTGAACCAGTGGATGGAAGACCTCTTTCTCTCTCTCTCTCTCTCTCTCTCTCTCTCTCTCTCTCTCTCTCTCTCTCTTTCTTCCTCTGTTTCTCTGTAACTCTGCCTTTCAAATAAATAAATAAATCTTAAAAAAATGGTTCTAAGATGATTTTTATGAGGGGAGATACTTTATAATCTTCCTTTCTGTCCCTAACTCTGCTTTGCCCATTACTTATATAGACTATTTCTTGATATGAATGTGGTTTCTAATTGTAAAATGCATTCCTCCTTACTAACAACTTCCTCAAGACTCTAGAAAAACATAACAAAACTATCTCATAGAAACTGTCAGTGGTAGGTGGTAAAACTAAGGTGCTACACTTCCCTATATCATAGCTGGAGATGCCTTCACCAGGAAAAAGAATGAACAAATTAAAAATGCAGAAATACACTAATAGATTACTATAAGGGATGATCCTTCCATAAAATCACATTTTAGAATGTAAAGGCCTTACAAAATATCTAGTTTATGTATTGCCACTTCCTGTTCCCCCTTGTTAAATAGATTACACAATTGAAGCTCATGTAGGTAAAGGGACTTAGTCACACAGTAAATTGATGACCCAGTCCCTATGCTTTCTGGATCTGCATGCTTCTTTGGGAAAAATGAAAAAATGGTGTAATGAAACAATATGATCACAGTTGTCAAAAGGAGTCTGAAGTTCTAATTAATATTAGAGTCATTTAACCAGGTTATACTAAGTACATTACTTATTTGAAAGATTGAATGCCCCATTTATCCATTTCATGGATTATAAATGCAACCTTTTATTTCTTTTAACTTGGCAATCTGTTGATTGCTAGTTATCAACTCAAGCCATTAAAATTGGCCACATTTTCGCAATTCTAGCCAAAAACTTAATGGGGAGATCTGAATTTTAATATTAATTTCTGTATTATCATTTAACACCACTACCTTGCATGCTTGCTAATTGGTCAATCTGCACATGAGAAATTCTGTTATAATTCATGTTAATAGACATCCATTCTGCAGTATAAAATATAGATTTGGAAATGTCATTAGATTGAGTTCTATCTCGAGTGAAAACTTTAGCATTTTGACTGGGAATTGGCCATGCATAGTCAAGTAAGCATTAGTCAGTGCTGAAAAGCTTCAGTGATTTCTTTTTTATCACCCTCTTAAAATCCATTCTACTACAAATTGAAAATGGGGCTTTTAACATCCACAGATTTAAAAAAAAATTTTTTTTAATTTTTTTATTTGACAGAGTTAGACAGTGAGAGAGAGAGAGAGACAGAGAAAGGTCTTTCTTGCATTGGTTCACCCCCCAAATGGCCACTACGGCCAGAGCTATGCCAATCCGAAGCCAGGAGCCAGGTGCTTCCTCCTGGTCTCCCATGGGGGTGCAGGGGCCCAATCTTCCACTGCATTCCCGGGCCACAGCAGAGAGCTGGACTGGAAGAGGAGCAGCCGGAACTAGAACCCGGTGCCCATATGGGATGCCAGCGCCACAGGAGGAGGATTAGCCAAGTGAGCCAAGGCGCCACAGATTGTTCCTTGTCTTTCCATGGATTCATGTTGCCTTTTTTTTTTTTTTAAGATTATTTATTTATTTATTTATTTGAAAGGTAGAGTTACAGACAGTGAGAGAGACAGGGAGAAAGGTCTTCCTTCCGTTGATTCACTCCCCAAATAGCTGCAATGGCTGGAGCTATGCCGATTCGAAGCCAGGAGCCAGGTTCCTCCTCCTGGTCTCCCATGCGAGTGCAGGGACCCAAGCACTTGGGCCATCCTCCACTGCCTTCCCAGTTCACAGCAGAAAGCTGAACTGGAAGAGGTGTAACCAGGCCTAGAACCTGGCACCCATATGGGATGCCGGTGCCACAGGTGGAGGATTAACCTAGTGTGCCATGGCACTGGACCAGATTAATGTTGCTTTAACATGGCATCCTTTTGAATATTTGAAAATAGTTCTTCCTGGATCTTCAGCTGCTTCTGTTTGATATAATTTGAATCCTTTCATATACCCTCTGTTCAAAATTTGATGCTAAGAATGAGTCAGTTATTTTGTTATTATAATTATTGTCCCCCTTTATAGGCACTGTGTATGTGTGTACTTGTATACTCATGAATGTATGTTTATTTGTGTAAACATAGATTTTCCTACCATTTTAGAAACATCATATTGTTGAGTAATTGAGCTTACTGAAAACCAGCCTTCAAATGAGCAAACCACATACCTATGTATTCATCTTATACATTTATGATAATCTGGGATAATCACTTCTATACTGCTTTCATTTATATTACATCTTTGTTATAATAATAGCAAAAGAAATGAAATTAATAAATGACACATTGAATGCTCAATGGATTTCAGGCATATTGTGCTTTATATATAGTATTAACTGTGGTGTACATAATGACTCTGGGGTATATAACTGAGAAACAGTGGGGTTAAGTAAGTTGTTCAAGATCACAGAGTGAGTAAATAGTGACCTCAAGTTTGTACTGTAAACTGACTCCAGAAATTTCTGGTAGAAATCACACTCAGTGTCCTGTAGTAAGATTTAGACTGAGGGAACAAATAGTACTAGCATGGAGCCCTAGAGCTTTCTGCCTCTCTTATCTGCCAGCGAGTTTTCTTGTACTAGAGTATGATGGACTGAGAATAAATTTTGGAGATCATCTAGTCAACATCTCTCTTACATGTTTTTGTAACTAAGATGCAGACTATGCAGTAACTTGCTAAGAGATATGCAAATGGAAAAGCTCTGGCCAGGAAGCAGTGCTTTTTCGACTCTTTGTGCTTCCTATGGTTTCTTCTCTTTGAGTGTTTCTCCCCTCTTTCTCTCAACTTCTCTCCCTCTTGTTATTTAGGATATTATCAGAAATTATGTAGAAAGGGTCACTCAACCCTACCATATGTTTTTAACTATTTTCACTTATTGCCAACTTCTGAATCTGTAAGTAGTTTTTTTGTAACACACACAAAAAAGTTTTTTTTATAACACAGACTTACAGATTTCACAAATATATTTTAAAAATTGCATTGATTTGAATTTCACAGCTCAAATCCATGTAAAACTTCTTTAAAGAAGGTTTATGGTAAGAGAAAGGAATTGCAGTCATTTATTGAGGATTTAGTATATGACAGTGACTCTACCCCACCCTCTACCTCTTATGCCTCAAATCTTCCTATTTGATAGGATTCTATATGAGGACCTGCACAACACACTGCACAGAGTGGGATTTCTACAAACCTGATGACTGAGAAAATGAATGAAAAGAAGTACTTTGAGTCCAGCAGGAGAAGGAGATGAGCATATACAAACTATCATGCAACTGTTAGCTTTTGGTTCATTTTCGTGCCATTTATTTCACAGTCTTTGAGGTAAATGTGTGTGGAATGCTATTTATGGTGATAGGTTTTGGCTCTTGGACTTTTAAATCATCTAAATATTGATAAGACCTGAGCCCAAAACTATTCTTGCTTCCATGTATTCAAGTTTCTTTACTTCCCTTGACCCTAAATATTATTTGCTAAGGAAATTTCATTTTTGGGTAGCTATTTAACCACACAAATGGGGGAAGTTATGTCATAATACTGCTCTGACAGCCTGCAGACTTAGGGAGTTAAAGCTGCAAGAGTGGAGTTTCTTTTCAGTGGTGAGCTCTGGGCTCATCGTGACTTCTTGGAAAAATGTAGTATAAAGTAGTGTTGATTCCTTTTTAAACACAATCAGTTCTAATGAAAACTGCTCATCTGAGTTTTGAGGCACACAGAAACATCTCAGTTACCATGAATGGCTTTTGTCCGGTGCCAGAAGAACCTGTGCGTTTACATGAGAAGCCTGGTGAGCCATTTGGTTAAGGGTTTAATTTTTATTCCCAATGATTTCTCACTAGGACACTGATATTTATCTCCAAATACTGATGTACTCTGATAATATTGACAGAATACCAAGTTTATCTTGATTGCTAATTTGTCTGCTTACTAGACTATAGCAGTAAGTGTATGCTATTAATTAATTTTATGTAAATCCTGTGATTATCTAGTGACTAACCCAGTTATATTTCATTGTCTTGTCCTTTATTTGGCCAAAAGTAATAATTTTTGTTGAATGCGAAGATTTCATATTTAACATGTTCATAAATTAATTTGGCATTTCTTTATTCCCTTTTTTAATGTGCAAGTACACTCAAACTGTAAAAGCACTTTGTATCTCACTTAACTTATGAGTAGTGCTGACTGACTTTTGGTTGATAACATTTACCTATTTGCTATCTCTGACTATTATTTGCTGAAACCTTGTAGAAAGATGTATGACTTTCACCTTTTTCCTTTGCTCCTCTCTTCTTTCTTGTCCAAATTACAAGCGTGCGTGTGTGTACACACACACACACTCACACTTCATATGTACACATGCATGCTGCATGTACACTTACCAAAAACTACAACAGGAAATGAAGAACAATAAAATTCAACTGCTTATATCAGGAACGAGGAATCTATTTCTAAACAGCTCAATGTGTTATCTTTTCATTCAGCCTTTGTGACCTTGTGCATGAGAATATTCCTGGAAATCAAAAATCCACTTTTGTTCATCACGTTTCTTCACTGGAAGGAATTGGATGGATTGAAAAATATTT